>NC_053155.1:128078472-128399722 GCF_016835505.1 Polypterus senegalus
TCCAGTTTGGCACACTAAATGCTGTGCCAATCTGAAGGCTGAGAAGTAGCCATCACTTTAAAAAGGAAACTTGTGCATCTAACTCTTGTGCTATAAAGAGTAAGAATTTTTCCTAAAAAGTTGCAGGCATCTCAGCAAAGGGACTAACTGAGGAAACCACAGACGAATGGATCATACAGCAAAGAGAAAGAGCACACTCCCAATACAAGAAGAATCTTCCATTTGAACCCAGAGCAACAACAAAGCAACGACTCCACACATCACACATTATCATTAAAGACATGGCATTGTAAAATTATTTATCTGTGCCAAGATAAATTAGAACTCTATATTGTTTATCTGTCTTATCTTACTGCTTCATCTTATCTCTCTATTATAATAAAAAAATCCTGGGACGAGACAAGACTTTTTAGCCTGGGACAAGACATGACTTTTTCAGAGATACTTTCATGTCCTGCAAGAGGAGACTTTGTGCCAAGAGATTTAACCATGCCCAGGGCTGGAAATAAAAGACAAGGAGTAGATGACAAAATAGAATGTCATAAAGAATTCAAAAATGTTGGTGCAATACACATGCAGAGCAGGTTGGAGATTATGAAAGTACTTAACTTTGAAAGTCTCAAAAAAATGATAGTAAAGATCGCATTAGCACAAACAAATGGAAATTATTAATCGGTGAAATAACGGAACAGTGAAAAGAGATTGAATATATTGTTTGGATTTAGACTTTAAGTCTGAGACTTGTAGATTATCTAACTTGTGTTGCCATCAGGGAAAAGTAGTGTTTCTTCTCAATGAAGAGGCGTATCCGCAAGAATTAAAAGATTTGTTGTTTGGTGAAAGTGAAATCCACATACACGAGTGGCAGAGACTGGGGGCAAAGCCTCTGGTATGTCAATATATATGTGCATTAATCAAAGTTCTGTAAAACTTGTGTTTATCAATAAATTGTATTATTCTCTTTCTTAAAATGAGTGTGCATCAGTTACCTTAATATAAGTCTAAAGGCCAGAGACCTGCCTCCCTCAACAGAGAAAGGTAAAGAAAGTGAGACCCTTGCTGAATTATTTGATTAATTACTGGTACTGCAGAAGGCAAATCTGACAATTAATTAACTGAGTGAAATCTTACCTTATTTCCTACAGTGTAATGACTGTCCCAGGATGGGCAAGTTAAAATTCATCGTCATCTTTCCTACAGTGGCCAGCCTTTACACTAGTACTGTGAGTGCTGTGCAGAGTGAAAAAGAACCTCTGTATTTTTCCCAGTTTATTCTTGGGTTTGTCAGTGGTGTGTTCTTACTCCTACCTTGCTCAATACTTGTATGGACTGTGTGTTGGGCAGGGTCGTGGGGTCCAGTGGCTGTGGGGCATCTGTTAGTGAAGAAAGATTCATTGATCTTGACTTTGCCAATGATGATGTGATCTTCACAGAGTTAATGGAGGCTCTGATTGGGGCTTTCTAGAGACTGAGTGAGGAATCTGAGTGCCTAGGCTTGCGAGTGTCCTGGATAAAAACCAAGATCCAGGCCTTTAATGATTTCTTGGGCACAGCCATCAGCAATGTGTCTGTCTGCAGAGAAAAGTCAACTTTGTCGAGAGGTTTACCTACCTTGACAATGACATTCATATCTCTGGTGACTCTTCCTATAAAGTCAGTAGACAGATTGGGAGAGCATGGGGAGTCATGAGGTCGCTGGAAAGGAGTGTGAGGCACTCCTGATATCTTGGCAAAAAGAAGAAGGTCCAAGTATTTAGAGTCCTGGTGCTTCCTGTTTTGTTATATTGTTGCAAGACATAGACACAGTTCAGTGACCTGAGATGAAGACTAGACTCCTTTGGTACTGTGTCTCTTCGGAGAATCCTTTGGTACCATTGGTTTGACTTTGTGTCAAATGAGCAGTTGCTCACTGAGTCCCAAATTAGGCACGTTACCTGCAATGTGAGGGAGTGTCAATGGCGGCACTATGGACATATGGCACAATTCTCAGAGGGTGATCTTCATTGTTGATAACCTAAGTAGTTGGACCAGGCCAAAGGTGCCCATGTAACACTTCGCTGTGGTACATAGACGGTCATATCTGGAGGGTGGGACTGGACCATGTGGCTGCCTGGGGGGTTGCCATCCAGGATCCCGACCTGTTTTGTTGTGTGGTGGGTGTGGCGACACGATGTACCAGTGCATGCTTCCCAACCTGACCTGACTGTTCCTACAGTAATAAATTCAGATAAGTAATCAGAGCCTCTTGTATAGTCTGTAACCTGTCACCACTCTGATGTTGGGCTCGCTGGGATATTAGTGGGAAGAGTTACCAGGGGAGAAATAGAACTCCAGGCTATTGATGAGAGTAGCTATGGAGGCACACAGGAAATTAGGAAGAGACAAGATCCATTTTTGAAGTAAGGCTTTTTGTGCTCCCTTAGAAGCTGGGTGACATAGTTGTAGGTGTGAGCTGTTGCCAGAGTGGTTAATGCTGGTTGTGTAGAGCTCCACAATTTGGACCTGGTCACTGTGTGTATGATGTTGTCTGTGTACCTGTGTAGATGTCTTCTACAAACACTTTCATTTTTCTAGCACCTCAAAAACATTTGGTTAATTAGCAACACTAAACTGGCTATTTATATGTGAGTGTAGGTGTGGTGTGCCCATCCATTGGACTGCAAGACTGGTTCTTGCATTGAATCCAGTCATTCAATGATAAGTTCCAGCTCCAATGACCGATTAATTGCATTTGGCAATGAATGGATGGCTGACATACTGTAAGTACTGTAGTACAGGTGTTGCCAAAAGTTTTGAGAATGACCCAATTATTGGTTTTCACAAAGTTTGTTGCTTCAGTGTTTTTAGATTTTTTTGTGAGATGTTTGTGTGGTATAAGCATTTCTTAAGTTTCAAAGGCTCTTACTGACAATTACTTTAAGTTTATGCAAAAAGTCAATATTTACAGTGTTGGCCCTTCTTTTTCAAGACCTCTGCAATTCGCCCTGGCATGCTGTCAGTCAACGTCTAGGCCAAATCCTGACTGATACCAGCCCATTCTTGCATAATCAATGCTTGGAGTTTGTCAGAATTTGTGAGTTTTTGTTTGTCCACATGCCTCCTGAGGATTGACTACAAGTTCTCAATGGGATTAAGGTCTGGGGAGTTTCCTGGCCAAGGACCCAAAATTTCGATGTTTGTTCCCCGAGCCACTTAATTATTACTTTTGCCATATGGCACGGGGCTCCATCATGCTGGAAAAGGCAGTGTTCGTCACCAAACTGTTCATCGATGGTTGGGAGAAGTTGCTCTCGGAGGATGTTTTGGTACCATTCTTTATTCCTGGCTTGGGATCGGGTTACCACCACTGCAGAGGTTGCTCAGGAATGGCAGCAGGCAGGTGTGAGTGCATCCGCATGCACAGTGAGGCGAAGACTGGAGGATGGCCTGGTGTCAAGAAGGGCAGCAAAGAAGCTACTTCTCTCCAAGAAAAACATCAGGGAAAGACTGATATTCTGTAAAAGGTACATGGATTGGATTGCTGAGGACTAAGGTAAAGTCATTTTCTCTGATGAATCCCCTTTCCAATTGTTTGGGGCATCCGGAAAAAAGATTGTCCGGAAAAGAAAAGGTGAGCGCTACCATCAGTCCTGTGTCATGCCAACAGTAAAGCATCCTGAGACCATTCATGTGTGGAGTTGCTTCTCAGCCAAGGGAGTGGTCTCACTCACAATTTTGCCAAAGAACACTCATTCATTAAATAAATATCAAAGAAACCATAAAATAGGTCATAAAAAAAGAACAAATTACAAAATAAACATTCACAACTTGGCTGACCCTCTGTCAGGAATCTTGGTTTTTGATCTTGCTCTTTTCATATTTATTACGAAGTTAGCTTTTCTTGAATCAGTTCTAATGTTGTTAATATTGTTTTATTATTTTGAGTATTTAGACGTGGAAGCTACCATGTTGTTTATATTATCGACATCTGTTGCCTGTCACATGAGCATGATGTGAGATGACTGAAGTCATCACATCTCACTATAAACATGGCAGGGCCCGCATTCCAGGTGTTCCTTGGTAGATTGATGAAAGACTCAAAATAAAGGTCTTATAGTTAGGGAAAATAATTCCCAAGGTTTTGTTTGGTCTGCCTTCTAGTTTTGCAAGTTCTATTTTTTTCTCTTTTGGTTTTAATGTCGGCTTTTTAAGAGATTGCAAACCTGCCTCTTTTTCATCTCCTAGTCTTACTTCTGAGAAAAAACACTGGGCACTACCACCATGACCATTACATCCTGATTAACACAAGCAGTTTTGTTGTCAAGAACATTCACTTAGGGATACTAAACACTGTTTGGCATTAAATTAATACTGGATGTCTCAGAGATGTCATGACCCAAGTCCCGCAAGGGTGATAATGGGACTGTGACAATCAGTAAATTGAAGAATAAAAACAGTAACAAGAATACACACCTATAAAACATATTCTAAAGTGAACACAAAGAACAGAAAAGTAATTTCCATTTATACAACCATTAAACTAAACAAAAACATACCAGACGGATCAAACATTACAACCAAACCCCAAAAAAAGCAAAAGACAAAGGAAAAACAAGATGGGACAGGGGAAACCTTCAAAAAGAAAAATAACGAAAAAGACTGAGACAAAATAAAAACCTAAAAACTGCAAAAATAAGTAAACATCACCAATTTGTGTGTCTGGATTAGTAATTACTGCATATGAAATGCATGAATCAGCCTTTGTATAGCATTACATTGGAATATACTGCTCCTTAACTATTTCAGTCAGGGTTCCTCCCCTGGCTGGGGTTCAGATCTTTGTTTAATGTCTTCTTTGTTCATGTTTTTGTTTATGTTAATATTGTGAGTTATGTTGGAAATCTGATATTACTTGTATTGTATTAGTTTAGGTTATTGCTTGGTTTCTGTATGTGTAAGCTTCCTTTGCTGTGTTTCTTTTGTTTTGTAGGTGGTTCCCTAAGAGGTGGGACCACCTGCCAGTCATTGCCAGGGACTGCCATCAGCCCTATGACGGCAAGGAATTCCCATAGTTCCTGGCGGTTCACTTCAAAGTGCTAGGGAGTGTTGAGTTACATTTTATCTTTTACCTTTACTATGATTTTCGGACTGCGGTGAGCTGGCGCCCTCCCCGGGGTTTGTTTCCTGCCTTGTGCCCTGTGTTAGCTGGGATTGGCTCCAGCAGACCCCCTTGACCCTGTAGTTAGGATATAGCGGGTTGGATAATGGATAGATGATTTTTGGATATTGACTTCATGCTTTCATGTTTTTGACTTAATTTTGGCTTTCTGTATTTGGACATTGATTTCATTAGATTGTCTTATTGTTTTGGAAAAAAACCTACTGCTTTTGTGCTCCATGAGAGCTTCAGTGTTATTGAGGTCATTTTTGTGAAGAATACATCTTTTAGTTTATTAAGCTTCTACATGGACCTTTTTGTAACTAGCCCAGAGTTTTCCCCTGTACTGGGCATTTTTGAAGTGCTTTTGGGACTTTTGTGCCCTAGTTATAACAATTTGTTCATTGTGAAGCAAAACCAATTTGGTTAATACTATTTTATTAAGTAAAAAGCATAATTTCTCATTGATTATTGAAGTTCGACTTAGTAATGCTGACAACTTTACCTTAGTTGAATAATACAAGATGCATTTTACCATTTTATAAAAGTTAGGAAACATTGAGGAAATACACTTCAAATAATCTGAAAGTGATTTTATATAATTTGAAGTTTTAATATTAAAAACTAAAAAAAACATAAATGCAATTATGTTATGGATTGTAATGGAAGGCAGAGATGGACTAGCTTCCCACCTGGGATGGATGGCTGAAAGGCCCATAAAATGTATGTCCTGACCAGGCTGGCTAATGTTCCCTTTTCCTGACGAAACAACAAAATGGAAGAACAGAGGTAGACCACCTATCAGGGCTGTATACTCCCACAATGCTCTAGGTGGCAGCATCCTTTTGCTGGATGACCAATGTGCAGGACAATCTGGGAATTTTAATCCTGTCGGTAGCCCTGCTGGGTGCTATAGAATAGAATATAGAATCAATGTCCTTATTCTGAGGGGGCTCCACTTGACCCGGAAGTGCTTCCTTTAAGCAATGTCATTGTGCAAGAAGAACTCCCAGGTCCAGCATAAAAGGAGCTGCCTTCAGGAGAGGAGACAGACATTGCTTGCCCGGGGAATAGTACAAGAGAAAGGAAAAGCTAGAAAAATAATACTGTATTGCCGACAGTGAATGAGGCTTGTGCAAAATATCTTATATATAAACGTTTATGCGTGGAAGTGTGTGTGCTTGTCCGGCCAGGAAGTGAGAGGTGGAGTTGGAGTAAAGGCTCCGCCTTTGAGGAAACTGAAAACTTGCTTAGCCACTAATAACATAAGCGTCAGCAAAATGAAACCTCAGAAGAAAGACAGAGTCACTTAGCCGCTAACATCAACAAAATGGTATCCCTTTTACTTTTCTTCCCGTTGCTAATGCTCAAGCGATACGAGGAGAGAGACGCCCAGAGTATTTCCTTTCAATTACCTGACATTTCTACATTTCAATTTTTATTCTGACAATTTAAAAGTTTCTAGCACTCTACGTTTTTTACAGCATGGGCTTACACAGCTAGTTTGTTATAAAATAAATCAGCAGGTTGAACCTGGGATTGTCATCAGTGTTTTTTGTGTCTGGGGTTTGGAGCCCTACAGGCTATAGGATATATAGACCACCTGAGCCATAAGCCTTATTCATTAATTCATTTGTCAAGCATTTTTCTATCTGATATAATTTATGATACAATGGGCCTGATGGGTGCTTTTAATTTTCTTATAAACTTTAGCAAGAATACCTTTTGCAAGAATTTTCTATATCTGCTTAGTTAGATGGAGGTTTGCCCAATAAAAAAGGCCTGCCACATTCTTGTGATGTTACAATAGATATAAGTATTATTCATAGTCTTAATATTCAAGCTATCATGATCTTTCCAGTAAATAATCACTGCTGAATTAAATTTGATTTGCATCTGCTCCTTCTAATATGACAAGTTAAAACAAGAACAGTGTGACATTCAAAATGCAATAGTATATCAAATTTCATTCATTTTGTGAGCAATTCAGGCTTCATCCTTGACAACAATGTAAATTAGCTGACCAATGACTACAACTTTTTTCTCAAATAGTCTTTAGATATAGTAGCTTCTATCAAAACAAAAGTAGTTAAAGCAATAAATTAATCCAGGTTTAACAACAGCCAACACTCTTTAATTAGAATGCATAAATGGAGAACATCTACATTACGGATTTACCAAACAGCATGAGATGACGGTTTTAAAAATTGTAAGAAATCTCTTTATTAGCCTTACTCTGAAGTTTATGCAGATTAAGAGATAGTAATAGAAACAAACATTGCATTGTAAAATAGCAGCTATTTGGACAAATAAGAAATCTAACTTGCAAGATCTTATTTCATTTCTAATAGTATGCTAGATTGCCACTGAGAAATATAAAAAAAAAAGTAAATAAATAATCAAATAAATAACTGTATCATGTTCTGAGGACGCAGAGAATAGCAACATGCATAATGTAAGGTGTGATGGGTGGCCTCAGCAATTACCCGGCCAGGATGCCAGCTGGATGGAAGGACAGGGGAAGAGAGCACTCCGAGGCACTGCCTCCCTTTGGGATGCTAGAGGGCAGACCTCCTGGGCAGCTGTGGCACCATGGATTCCGGCAGGGCATGCTGGGACTTCCGTGGGCGCCACTAGGGGGAGCTACAGAGCACTATAGTGGTCTTCCACCACACCTGGGAATGATTCCACGTATTACTAATGAGCCATCTGGAGCACTCCCAGGAGTTGAATAAAAGGAGCCGCCTCACTCCATTCGAAGAGCCAAAGTCAGTAGGAAGTGGAGTGGAGTGGAGGTGGAGAGAAGAGAGAAGGAAAAGACTCTGCTTTGTCTTGTGAACATTGTGCTCTTGTGGGGTGCACAGAAAGTGCTTCCCCACCTGAAAATAAAGGTGTTGAGAGAGGTTAGGAGCATGCATTGATACTGTGGATTGCCGCATCCACCACATGACAAACCAACTCAGGATCCCAGATTAGGACCCGAGTGCAGCCATGCAATGGGTGACACCTCAGCACAACATTAGTTCAGATGGAATGGACCAGTGTGAGGTTTTTTATGGTAGCTGGAGTACCAATTTTGCCTCCAACCCCCAGGTTTTTTCCTGCAGGTTGGAGGGTCTATATGCAGGGCTGGATGCAGATTAACGTCATACCTAGGATATAGGCATGCTGTGCCACAATTTGTGTCCTGCCTGTTTATGTCAGGGTTAGAGAGACTGAACTGGCCCCTGTGGTCCACAAGCGATTTAGTGTACAGTAATCCCTTCTCGATCGCTGGGGTTGCGTTCCAGAACCCCCCGCGATAGGTGAAAATCCACGAAGTAGAAACCATATATTTGTATGGTTATTTTTGTATATTTTAAGCCCTTAGAAACTCTCCCACACTGTTTATAAATATTCTCTGCACAGTTATACAGTAAACCCTCATTTATAGCGGTTAATCCGCTCCAGATAGATAAATGAATTTCCACGAAGTAGTATTCTTTATTTATAAATGTAATATGTTCGCAGTTAAAGCATAGAAAACCTGTTTACGACCTTCTAAATACGTTTTTTAACATTATTAGAGCCCTCTAGACATGAAATAACACCCTTTAGTCAAAAGTTTAAACTGTGCTCCATGACAAGACAGAGATGACAGTTCTTTCTCACAATTAAAAGAATGCAAACATATCTTCCTCTTCAAAGGAGCGCCGTCAGGAGCAGAGAATGTCAGAGACAGAGAGAAATGTAAACAATCAAAAATCAATAGGTCTGTTGGGCTTTAAAGCGGCTGCCATGAAGGGATCAATATGAAGGTAGTCTTTCAGCATTTTTTACAGGAGCGTCTGTATCTTCTAAGCAAACAGCCACTGTGCAAACAGCCCCTCTGCTCACACCCCCTCCGTCAGAAGCAGAGAATGCCAGAGAGAGTGAGAGAGACAGAGAAAAGCAAACAATCAAAAATCAATACGTGGTGTTAGAGCTTTGAAGTGTGCGAAGCACCGCGCAGGAAGCATATTGTATATCATTGAGGAGTTTTATTTAATACGTAATATGTGCTCTGATTGGATAGCTTCTCAGCCATCTGCCAATAGTGTCCTTTGTATGAAATCAACTGGGCAAACAAACTGAGGAAGCATGTACCATAAATTAAAAGACCTATTGTCCGCAGAAATCCGCGAACCAGCGAAAAATCCGTGATATATATTTAGATATGCTTACATTTAAAATCCGCGATGGAGTGAAGCCACGAAAGTCGAAGTGCGATATAGTGAGGGATCACTGTATTTTCTCATGCATTTTTTGGGGCGGCACTAAAATGTCCCTTGCATCTGGTGGCTTTTTTTTTTCTTCTTTTTTGTTTTAACCATGCTGGCCCTGACCACCAATACACTCATTTATTAGTTGACTAACTTGCATTCTGCACAAGTCCTGTCAGCATCTGTTAGTCTCCTTCATCAATGCTCTGTTTCTGGCAACAGGACTACTGGATAGTTTGGGGTAGTGGCCCATTTTGGAGATAACCTTGTCAGCATTACGTGTAGTTGTCAAGTCTGGTGACCACTAACATATCTTGTTTGAAACCACTTAAACCATCCCCTTGGCCCAGGGCCATCTTAACAGGATAACAGGCCCCTGGGCAAAGTAGTGCAGTGGAGTCCCTGTTTTGATAGCAAAACAGGAACATACACAGGCATCAGAAACATTGTGGGAACCTATGCTCCTGGGGGCCCCAGCCAGTGCCCGTTATGCCCATACGTGAAGAAGGTCCTGGTTTGGTCTACCCATGCCTTAATTGATTGCTTTCTTCCTATCAGATTTAAAGCAAGTAAAAAGAAGACAGGGAAAGGGCTGACATTATAGAGGAAAGCTCCCCTCAATGGCTAAGGTATAAGTAAGAAGTGAATCTTAATACAACCATGTCAGCAGACAGTTCCCTTTCCTTCTTGAGCCATTTTAACAACAAGCTGCAATCAGAGAACAGATAGATGGAGACAATCACAGGCCAGGGATTTGAGAGCTACAGAGGAAGCAGACAAACACATGAGCCCTCTCATTTCTCTCTTATAACTCTCTCTTGTAAGTACTTCATCAGCTCATGTGAATAAAAATGCTATGGACGCTGCTTTAAATAGCATTGTCTACATATCTGATACTCCCACCTATTAATGTCAGTTATATGTAGTGTCACAAGAACAACAAACAGATATCATAAAGGTTTGGGTCAACCACCTGTATAATATGCCTCGGCTGCAAAAAGGTAGGTAAAGATTGTGAGTTGTTCACAAGACTGAGTCCAAAACAGAACTGTCACATATAGACAAAATGGTGGCTTTAAAGACTAGTAGAGGAAGTGATGTCATCAGAGACAGGGACTGGAAGTGAAGTCATCAGAGGCGCCGGAACCCTGTGGGATTTCCCAAGAATGGTCTGCAAGGGATCGAGAAAGACAGTGCACCCCACCTGCCCCTGTTCGGACATGGAAATGCCATTATTCAGGCCTTTTAGTTGACTCCTACTCGCATGTGTGTGACAGTAGTTAAGCAAGTGGATAAGATTTCCACATTTCACGTGTCAGGTGCATGTGTCAGCTTGGTCCTCTCCCTTATGCTTCAATTTATCTTTTTATTATGTACATTAATAAATTGTAAACTTTAATATTTTCTCATCTCTCTATTATAAAAAAAACTCTTGGGGAGGCAGACTAGGGAGACAAGACGTGATCTTCTGAGAAGACAATCTGAAGTCCCGCCAGAGACACTTTAATTTGCTCACAGCTCTTAAAACAATGACAAGCGACAAGGAAAACACACAGCTCGCAGCAGATGATCCGACCACTTCTCTTTGCGTGTGTTCAGCCACCCTAACCCCTCCCTCTTCACAACACGAGCAGCAGAAACACGAAGTGGCAAAAAGGACAGCGGCTGTACAGGCTTTAAAATGATCAATAGGCAATGCGACAGCAGCTGCCCCCCCCCCGCCCTTCACAACGCGAGCAGCATTATGCATCCTGCAAGAAAGAGATTTAACCACACCCGGGGCCTGAAATTGTATTGTTTTTACAACGTCACGTGAGACAAGGCAGTGAGCCATCATTTAAAACAAGTCCACAGACATCTAACCTAGCAGTTGTTGGATTGCTTTTGGCAGACACGCATCATGTGCTCCCAGCTCTTAAAACAACAACATACGACAAGCAGAACAGGCAGCTCGCCAGCAGCAGAAAGACAGCTGATCATCTGATGGCATCTCCATAGCATGTGTTCAGCCGCCCCCCTTCACAACACGAGCAGCGTTATATGTCCTGCGAGAAAGAGATGTAACCACACCTGGGGCCGGAAATAAAGGACAAGTATTGTTTTTACAAAAGCTTTTAAAGTAAAAGTGAAAATAATGCATATGTAACAATTCCCATGAAAATAACAATCTCTTTAAATTGTATATCTGGTAAACCAAACACAGGAGTGGGCGAGCGAAGCAAGCAGGGGGCAGAGCCCCCTAGTCTTTATAAATACCAAGAAATGGAAAAAATAGACAACAGGCTCTTCGCAAACCTTGTAATGGAAAAAACTCAGTTGAAAAACTGATAAAAGGATGATATGTGCTGGAGGAATGTTTGTAATTCTTATATGCAACTGATCACTGTTTAGACATTTATAGGAGCTGCCAGACTAAAGTCACAGGCTAAAGTTAACAGCAAAGCACTGGCCTAAAATGCCAGACCACTATTCACCTCTTTAGCTAAAGAATGAACAAATCAAACTGATACTTTTATTTATTTACTTTTTGGTTACATAAGTCTGTTATCTGTATGTGCTAAAAATGGTAGGTAAGGTTTAATCAAGGACAAGATGACTTCTAAAATGGGCATAGTTAGAGAAAAAAACGCTGATGTAGATGTTAAAGTTGGCCTTGGCCTTATCTATTGTTACAGCTTAGGAAATTAATAATTACAGACTTGATGTATGACTCAGGATGGGTTTATGCCTGTATCTCTTATTGCTCTCTGAGCTGCAGAGTAACAGAATGTTTGTCTGGATAGAAGGTTAAGGTAGCACTGATCTATGGAATGAGGTGTTCTAGATTGAACAAGAGAACAGAACATAAAGGAGGCTTATCCCTTGTGATGTCTGCATGGCAGTTACCAGACACAGTGTGCAAATTGAGACGTTTTATGTCTCTCACAATATGCTGTTAATGAACTGTAATGGAAGAAGATTAAAGTCAGGAGTCATAGGTTAACAATGTTAGTTCTTGGTCAGAGGTTGATTTCCAATTGGACCAGGGAACTTCAACACCTACTGGATCTGGGTGTCCCTACAATCCCAAACCTAACTGTGGGTTTAAAGGGCCAGAATAGCATGGCAGCTATTTTGTTACATCATCATGGTGGACAATTCTTTTGCATTGGGAATCTGGCTCCAGCTTAGCTGTTGTGATCATAAAAGCTTCCTTGGCTCAATATCTGTGGGGAGATACGTGGCACACAGTGTCAGTTGCAGTTTCTTACTGTAGTGTAGAACCAACAGGAAGTGATCCAAACACAATTTGTGATGTGCAGAACTGTCTAAAAAACTATTGGAAGTACACAAAAGGCTCAAAAAATATGACACTGAGTTTTAATTTGATGTCTTTTTTGAATAGATGCTAGATTTGATTCCCAGATGATCTGCCATCATTGTGGACGTTTCTGTATGAGTTCTCTCGTTCCAGAGACAAACAGGTAAACTAGAATTTCTAAACTGGCCCAGTACCAGTGAGTGTTGAGGTGTGTGGAAGTGGGTCATATGATGACGATTCTGTCTTGAGTTATGACAGTTATGATGGGCCCTAGGTTGCTACAACCCCATAATGGATAAAGTGTGCTCAGAAAAGCAAAGGAACAACAGACATTCAAAGAAACATCTCTACATATACCATTCATTCAATTAGGTGCTTATAAAATCAACGTTTGTCTGATTTTCTTTCAAAGATATACTATAAACATTGCTTTTCTGGTCATTATTTTGAAGCAGTAACTCACTTCAGTGGGTCATTTCTCTGGAACAGCCTCTCAATAACTGTTTGAGAAATACCTTCATCTTCTACATTTAAACAAATACACTACATATTTGTGCAGCTGTAAGCACAAAATGACATTATCATCTTTAATCTGTAACATTTAGGCATTTCAGTCAGTGTAGGCCTTGTTAACCGATATCCCGTAAGCTCATCATTCAATGCAAAAGATCTAATTTGTTATTAATTTGCTTATATAAATTTGAAACACAACGTACTGTACTTCAGGCAGAGAATAAGCCAACAGTACTGTCAGTAACTTTGAATACAGCTTTTTATCACAAAGATGATTTGCCTTCTCTATCTTATGATTGCCAGCAAAATTTTGACTCTCATTTCTAAACTGAGCATCTCTCTGGCTGGCTGGCCCTGCAGAGTCAAGAGCTCCTTACTGGCCTGCTATGATCTTACATCATACTCTGAATGTGTTCCCAGTTTGTGTTAATTGTATTTACCATTGCAGGAATTAAACTGTTTATTTGAAAAAAAAGTCTTGCTTATCATGACACCATAGAGTGACAATGCGTTTCGTATTCACTGGACAAACAGTGCCAGATTCACCGATGAAAAGATCTCACACTCCCGGACAGCCTGCTGTAGTTTTCATGTGTAATACTGCGGTCACTGACTACCCTGACTGTTACTCTTGCAGGCTGACAGGTCCCGAAAAAAACAGAATAACTGCTATTGGATAGATGTAATTGTTGTGCTCATTGTTTTAGAAGTCCTCTTTTCCATTTTTTGCACTTTGTATGTTTTATTTGTTTTTGACAATATTTTTTCATTCAGGTGGTAACATCATCTCAGCACTCTCTTGTTGATCATCTTCTCGTTAGATGCTGACATTTTGTATGATTTGAAGAAATTACTTTTTTCTTAATGTCTTTGCATTAGGAAGTGGACAAGTAGGGAATGAGTATTTTTCAACCAACATAATGTTTTGTAGTTCTGGTAATCAATCGGTGTTTCTATTCAATGCCTGCCCATTTAAAAACTGCTCTTTGTTGTTCCACTTGAACAACTTTAAACTTTCTGGTCTTTCTTTCACTGTTTACAGTTTCCTCCACCCCAAATCTGATAGGACTAACATCTGAATGGGTGATATTGTCATCCAAGATCGCCTTTTTGTTGTTGCTCATATATTTGCTCACCCAATTATGGTTCATTTTAATGGGAAAGGGTAAAGCTGGTCTGGGAACCATTCCAGGAACAAGAGAGGGACTTTAATAACTACAATGGTGAGCTCAGTCAGTGCTATATGAGAGAGATGAAGGGTGTTAAACTGCTTTCTGTGAGCTGTGGCAGTTTTTGTGAATTGGTATCATTTATTTTAGCTGGCTGTTTAAATGCATGAGTGAAAGCATAAAGTCATGGCAGCCGTTTTTTTAAATGCATTACTGTTGCTTTGTATAGTATTACCTTTTAAGATTAAGATGTTGCATTAAGGGGAAAATAAGAATGCTTGGTGTGCCTTTATATAACATTTTCCACTAATTCGTATGAGAGAAATTGCCTTGCTGTACTGTACGTTGTTTTGCTATACATCACACATTTTTGTTCCATATTAATTTGTATAGTATATGAGGGTAAATCAAAAGGTAAGGGCAATTTGAAAATTACGCAGTAACCACAACGTATAGAAGTGGGCACAATACAAGACGTTCATGGTGGCTTATAGGTAATTATGGGTAGTTCAAACACATACAGCACAGCACTCTGCTGTTACTCTAATTGAAGCAAATTAAAATAGATGCTCCATTGTTGATCAATGGGCTATAGTAAGATTTCTGTGGATGATGACACAAGAGTGCCTCTTCCAAGTTATGTCTATACAAAAATTCTTTGCTGCTGGCTACCATTTATGAAGTGTGAGCTAAAGCAGTTGATTTTAGAATTTATGAACTGTGGATGATGGCACAAGGGCATTTCTTACAACTCCTGTTCCTAGTTACACAAGCATGCCACACTATAGCCTCCCAGCTATAATGGCTGAAGACTTTGAGTTCTAAAAGCATTTTTAAAGACAAGAAGCAAAGTTGACTTGGAGACAAGATAACCACATCATACCTAGATTAGCTTTATAAGATCAATAAAAAGCTGATGGGGGAAGACAGGAGGGGCAAAAGTCAAGACAAGAATGCTCTAAGTTAATGCTGACAATTCAAGCAACTCAAGAAATGGGCTGCATAGAAAGACTAAATATTGAGCAGTACCACATTGTATGGTGTTCATACTTTATTTTGTTTTACACCACTTGGTTTCTGTAATACATGAATAAATACAATGCAACTTTTCTCCTGTCTGTTATAGTGCTCTATTTAATTGCCGGAGGTTATAGGAAAGGAGAAGTGTTGAACTACAGTGCCTGACAGTGTGGTAAGAGTACAGGATTTGAGATATTCTGTTAAGGTCACCCTAAGACCCTCCCTTGACAAAACATCCTGCAATTTCTCAAACAGTCTTAATACTAGTTAGTTTGCATGTAGGCCCTGATATCAGGTTTTTGAACTTCGTTTTGATCTTCAACTTTTGGCTTTTGTTCTGCCTTTTGGATTTGATTACTTGTTCTTTTTGCTGCACCAACAACAACAACATTTATTTATACAGCAAATTTTCATACAAAAAAGTAGCTCAAAGTGCTTTAAATAATGAAGAAAAATAAAAGACAAAATAAGAAATTAAAATAAGACAACATTATTTAACATAGAAAAAGAGTAAGGTCCGATGGCCAGGGAGGACAGAAAAAAAAAAAACTCCAGACGGCTGGAGAGAAAAAAAAAAAAATTCAAAAAAATGTATTAGTAATACACATTTTCATCTCCTTGTCATTTCTTCTGTTTTCGCTCTCAATAATCCCCAGAGACCTCGTATCTCATTATAGTAATTGTTCGCAACACTGATTGTTGCAGAACATTCCTTATTTTAGTTTTGGTGCATTGTTAATAGAAAAATTCTCCTGTTTATCCTTTAGTTCTTGACTAATCAAAAAGAACATAAACGAAAGATCAATTGCATAACTAGGGGACTCATGTTCTTGGAACTGGAGTCTTGACTACTGTGGTACAAATTGTTGCCTTAAATATATAAATCTATTAATATTCAAGCTGAAGAACCAGACAGGAGGAAGCTTGTTCATTGCATCCTTTATTTTCTCCTCAGCATATGCTGAAGCGGGAGCACCCTGTACAACAATCTACTGAGGTTGGCAGCAAGTGGTCAAAGAATAAGAGCAGTGGTTATAAATAACTGAATTAACGTAACAGTACTGAATTAATGCATTCACATTACCTGACATTTTCCTCTAAACGGTTCAAAAGACATGAGGCATTTTAACCTGTTTACGTACCACAAAACAATTTCTGGTCGTATAATTTCTTTTATAGCAGCTCTTATTGTTTTCTGAAAAACTGTGTACGTGCCAACTTGCAAGTCTTACTAGGTACATGAAAGCACATGACATCAGCCAGTTTCTTGAACCATCCCCCTGGAACATTCTACCTCTTTACTTGACCATTTCAGCAGTCTCTTCATGCTAATGCAAATGCTATGTATTTCTTGCACACCAAAATACTTTGTGCACAAGTATGTTCCCTCTATAACTAAAATTATTCTCTCACACTATTGCAGTAATAATATGAATATGTCAATTTGCATAGTTTTCAGTAAACAGAAGGTGATAAATGTTTAGTGCAATGCTACTGTCTGTTAACACAGAAACCAAACATTATAAACTAAAGTCAGAGTTTCAAAATCATAAGGCAGCTGATGCACGGTTACAGCGATCAGGGTGACCACGGGCCACATTTTGAAATATCACTTTGTTTTGGAAGTGTGAACATAAGAATAATTAGAGGAATGCTGGAACAATGTTTCATGTGTTAGTGTGGTGAAACCAACTTTGTACATGGTGTGAGAGTTAATTTTGAGATACATTGTTACAATTTGTAAACACAATCATATTCATGAAATAAATTGTTTGTTATGTAACATTTTTAGAGAAAGGTTCAACAAACCATTAAAGAGACTAAGTGAAAACCAAAATGTAATTCACCTTGACTAGTTGCGCTTGTATCAAACCTAGCCACAGAGGATGCACAAACCAGTGTGTTTCTTTGTGCTGGTCCCAAGCCTGGATAAATGGGGAGGGTTACGTCAGGAAGGGCATCCGGTGTAAAAATTTTGCCAAATCCATATGTGGACAGATGATCCACTGTGGCAACCCCTAACGGGAGCAGCCGAAAGAAGAAGAAGAAGAAGTTGCATGTGTATCAAAGAAAGACAGAAGCCAAGCAGCATGTAAAGGAGATGCCTACTCGTTTGAAGAAAGAAGAATAACCAGTTCATCAGTTCACAACAGTACAATGTCTTACTCTACTTGGCTTTGCTGCTTTTACTTTACTCCAGTATCATTTGCTTGAGAAGGAAATTGAACATGGAAATGAAATCACCCATTCTTTCTCCAAATGGGCTGGAGTGTGTAAGCATTCAACATTAAAATGTTATTATTCTGTTAGGAAAACTAACAAGACATTTAAAAAGTAACCAGGAGAAAAGGCACAGCCAGAAATCAGAAAAGAAGTTGAAATTGGAAAGAAATCCGCACCATTTTGAAAGCCAAATCACAAGACAAAGATCATCAACCTTTTTGATTTTAGGAGCACGAGTTTTAGACTAGTTGGAGTGAGTTGCTAGTATGTTGCATTAGGTGACTGGCTTCACAGGGATATGCTGCCTCCATCTTGCTAAGATTATATAAATGAAGGCTATGACTGAAAATTGCTGGAGGATTTGGGTAATGTAACATGCCCTTCACTTTCAAGCTCATCTTTCACCAGTTCAGAAAAACAGAAGGTCTTGTTCCAGGCATGATTCAAGTAGAAAACGTGACTCGGTATAACTCATCCTTGGGTGACCATCATGAGCTCATGGCTGAAATCAGATACAGTTTCCATTAACACGAGAGAGAGCTGATAATGATATATTTGAGTTGTTTTGAACATTTCTAGCTTCTAAGCAGTTACTGGTTACTGGTTCGGTGGCCTGTCAGACATATATGGGCGCACCCAGGAGCAGGTCTGCTCAGCTCAGGGTGTGAAATGCTCTTGTAGCTTATCGGTCCTTAGCAGGTCAGAGTGGGTGGTACACTTTGGAAGGCAAGTTATAATGTTTGGCGACCTCACACAAAAATAAAAAAGCCTAGATGAATGTTTTGCTGTCTACTGTCTACTTTGACATGAAAATAAAAACCTGTGCTTAATTTGACCAAAATGTGGTACATGAACATCAAAAAAATGAGTGGTCAAAAAAATGAGATAAGTAAATCATTTACTTATCACTTAGTACCTTAGTAGCTTAATCCTGTGCAGGGATGCAGGGGAATGGGACCCTAACCCAGCATGCATAGGTAGCAAGGCAGGAACAATCATTGGACAAGACACCAGCCCATCATAGGGTGAAAACACACACACCACGGCCAGTTCAGTATCACCAATCCATCTAACCTGCATGTCTTTGGTCTGTGGGAGGAAACTGTAGCACACAGAAAAGGGGAGAACATGCAAACTCCACGCAGGGAGGACCTGAGACATGAACCTTGGTCTCCTTGTTGTGAGGCAGCAGTGTTACCACTGTGCCATCCAAAAAGGAATACAAGGAAAAAAACATTGAAATGAGTCTATGATATTAAAATTGCCATAAAATTAACATAAAAAAATAGTAGCAGCAGCAGTGGTAGTAGTAGTAATTTTATCCCATGTACGATGAGTGTGTGAAATAAACATTAAAAAATGAGCAGGTACAATTAATATTAAAAAAAGATGAGTGAAACATCATAAAATGTGTGTGTGAAATCAATTTAAACTGAGAACAGAAATGCAATCCACACCAGAATTGACATCTTCAAAAATCATTTTCCAGACAACACAAAAACAGTAGAGAATTTGATGTCACTCAACTTGTGCTGCCTTGTTGTGCCTTAATGGTTGTCTCTTTCAACTTAAGAAGTTACAGCAAACATGCTAAGAGCTATTTTTGATTGTAGAAGTACTTTGTACTTGGATGTTAGTTGAGGTTATGGAAATAATAACTTTCTATTTTTTCCATTAGATACGCTATATTTTTGCCAGAGAGAAGCCGCCAGTGGATCTACTGCATGACTGTTTCACCAATCAGACGTAGCAACAATAATTACATGGCTCCGTTTCACAAATTAGACGTAGCCATGCAGTCACATGACCACACACAAACTGTGACGGCATAACGGCACAAACTCCTCACAGACAACGAACAGGGAAAGAAAGAATACATGAAAAATGAGAGCCAACTGAAGCTTAACCATCACTTCACTGAGTGAAGAACACACATGTTTTAACCAAACATGCGCAGACACAGACAGTCATGGTAAAGTGAGACTTCTTGTACGTGCACAAGCTGCCTTGTTCTAATGTTATTTTCTATCAGCTGTGCTATTTGGAGGGCAATTAAATATACAGTATTATGCTGTCAGTGTACAAACATCCATGTTACCTACTGTAGGTATCAGCTTCAAAAGCTGTGTTGTTAAAAACTGAGATTTGGAACTTTGTGTTATTTGTGCATCTTTATTTTGTAAATATGTTATTTATTTTTACTCTTTTTTTATTTTATTATTTGGAAATAGCAGAATGTGCACATTATTTTATATTTTTGTCTGTCTTATTACAACATTTCTAAAAAATAAATAATTTATTATGATCAAACAGTTACTTAGTACTTAAGTAGTCTTTTCACCAAATACTTTTTTACTCTTACTTGAGTAATTTTTTGGATGATTACTTTTTACCTGTGGTGGGCTGGCGCTCTGCCTGGGGTTTGTTTCCTGCCTTGTGCCCTGTGCTGGCTGGGATTGGCTCCAGCAGACCCTGTGACCCTGTAGTTAGTATATAGCGGGTTAGATAATGGATGGATGGACTACTCTTCACTTCTACTTGACTAATATTATTTTGAAGTAACGCTACTCTTACTTGAGTACAATTTTTGGCTACTCTACCCACCTCTGCAGGTAATTAAATCTTTAGAGTTATTGTTTAATTTACATTTGTTATTTTTATGAATGTTTTATTCATCATTTTACACCTTGCTGTTTTCTTTGTTTTGACATGGATGTGGCCATGTTGTTCATGGCCTTTTGCTGGTGTGATTTATGACATCAATGTGCTGTAGTTACTGTACAGAAGATGCTGGTATGCATCAAGATGCATCCTAATCTGGATATATGATAAAAAGCACCAGTGAATGTTGGCAAGTTAGGGAAGAGATTTCTAGATTAGTTTCATAACTTCTTTTTTGACTCGTTGACTACAATTTATGCCTTCTGGTTTTATGAAAAGACGCACATGCTTTGGAAGGGTATTTTGAAATTTGACAACAGTATGTTTACCAAAACTGCCTTCAGATTGTAAAGAAAGTCCCCATTTCCAGATTCTTTGTTTATTTAATTTTTCCAAAAAAGCCCCATCAGCCAGCATAACATTTGTTGTGTGTATTATTAGAAACCTCCAGTTCTACTTTCAAACACTGATCACACACCAGCAAACCAATTAGAAATATGGGTTATACTATATAAAATGATTAGACTTGACAATACATTTGAAGATTATACAAAAAAAATAATTTTTTTGCACTCCTTTCAAAAATATTAGTTGTTCTTTATAGATTTGAGGGGACTGAATCTAAATCTGGTAACAGAATTGCTCCATCACACCATTTTTTAGAGGTTTACAATGAAAAAAAATATTTTAGTGAAAAAAGTAATATATTCTTAAAATGTATTATTTAGACTTGAAAAAATGGTAAATTACACATATAATTGTCTTAAATATAATCATTACTTACAAAACGTAGTCACTTGGTATTTTTTAACTCTGCTAATCTTCTGAACTTGGAATGACCAACAGATGTGTGCCAACATTGACTCGCTCCAGTTTCCGCGATAATGTCTCTCCATTTGAGTGACGTCCCGGTGAAACGTCTCCACATGTTCAACAGAGAACGCTCCCATGCACTCTTCTATCGTTTGCTTATCTGTTACCTGGTCAAGACAAAGAATGGATCTACCGGACCTTTATACTTCTGTAAAATCTATTTAAACAACAAATTTTTCTCTTTGCATCTTTCTAACCTAAATATAAATTCCTGGATGTTTTGAAGGAATAGGAATAGAGAAAAAAAATGAACGAGAATAAAAAAATGTGTAGCCAACACCTGATTTTGGATTGTTTCCTCCCTCAACTAACATGAAAAATACCTATGTCATAAAAATAATACATTTTTTTAAAAATAAGTTATTTTTTTCAGAATGCATCTGAATATCTTGCAGAAACAGATTGTGGTAGTGAAATTCCAATTTCAGAAATGGATTCAGTACAGCTAAATCACAATTTTTTTGTGCAGTAGGATTTTGATACTGACTGGTGTTACCATAATTTCTCAGACAACTCAGATACAAAGTTTGCTAGCATGTACAGTATACTTGTCTAATAATCACGATTGCAGGAAGAATTGCAGAGATGTGCTCAGTTCTTCATAAGTCCTTACAAGATGATTCAGTATGTGAGGCCAGTTACATATAGTCTGGCTTTGTATCATACCATCATTTTTGTAGACAGCATAGTGTAGGATAAAGTTTGTATTGGCCATTCTGCTAGGCCTTAGGGGCACACAAGGCCTGTGAAGGCAGCAGATTTAGCATACCTCCAGCCGCACAAAACCCCCAACTTACATGTCCAAACTACATTTCAGAAAGTGGATGGAGTCTTTGTAATAGGATCTGCCTGAACTTCATCTGATAACAAAGGTATAAATCAGAGAAGACCTGACATCTCTCCCAAGGCCCCTCTGCAGGCTTCTTGAACTGGAAGGCACAAACTGAACTCAAGAAAAAAGAAAGACCAATTTTCAAGGAATGATAACTCTGATGAACAGAAGAACTCACCTATGAGGAAACACTGATTTTGTAACTGGAAGTAACTTTTATCAAATTAGGAGAAGTTGTACTTGTACATTCCCTTAGAACTCTCTGCACTATCCTGAAATAGTCTCTTTGGGATATTCTCTGGACTCTCACTAAACTCCCTGAGGATTATCCCAGTGCAACCTGTCTAGTGTTCTCTAAGGAAGGGAGAAAACCTCTGAAACCTGCTCTCTGAACCTATAAGCCAAAAGCCACTCTTCATTAGAGAGCTGAAGCCAAAAAACTCTTATGTTTGTGAGCCCTGCAATCACGATCTATATACCAGTAGTCTGAAAGGGCCTGAGAAAAGCAGTGCATACCACAGACAAAGAATCATAAAGTAAAGAGAAACAATGTGCTCTCCAACGCATTAAGAATCCTCCACTTGTACCTGGAGCAACAACAAAGCACCACATCGACGTTATTCATAAAGACTTGGAATCATAAAACAAATTATTTGTGCCAAGATAAAGCAGAACTCTAAACACTAGCAAACAGCCAATCTACATGTTATATGTTTGTTTGGGCGATGTGTCTATGTCCATTCTCATATTATATATATATATAGTATATATATATATGTGCATTTATCAAACTTCTAGAATTCTTGTGTTTACTAATAAATTGTATTATTCTGTTCCTTAAAATGAGTTTCCATCAGTTACTTTGATATATATATATGTTATGGGTAAAGCCCAAAAATTGGCATTACCGGAGTAAAGCTCGCATTATCCAAAAGACCTGGGTAAAGCTGGAGTTAGAAATAACATTTTATTAAAAACAGGCTTTATTTGGGTACTGCAGCGTACCTACATGCTTTTGTGTTGGATAAACCTAAGGTTAACTGGGTAAAGTTAGAAACTCATATTTTTATTCCAGATTTACCCAGGTCTTTTTGGAAAATGCAAGCTTTACCCATGTAATGCTAGGTTTATCCAAGTTTTGGGCTCTACCCATATATATGTAACTTTAAAGGTTGGAGAACCACTTCCTACAACAGATAAAGGTAAGGAAAGTAGGAGCCTTGCCGGACTATTTGGTTAATTACCCGTATTGCAGAAGAGAAGACTGATGACTAATTAACCAACTTAAAATTCACTCTGTTCCTGCAATAGACAAAGTTGGCCAGAGTTTCAAGTTGTCCACTAACAATATTTCTCACTAATACAGTAATGCAGAAATTTTCCCAGAGCTACTTTCAAGACACTTTGGCATGGGACACCAGTTATATATTGTTTGGCAATGTGTGTTCAACTATTCATGTATCACACCTCAGTTACAGTCCTGGAGGGCCACAGTGGCTGCAGGTTTCCACTTCAACCAATTTTTTAATTAGAGCCCATTTATTTACTACTAAAGCAATATATGTTTTGGGCTTAATTTTAGTTATATTGCCTGTTACCATTCAGAACCTTTAATTGCCTATTTTAGTTTTAGCAGCTTGTATTTAAAATTTTAATTGTTGCCTGTTTTATTAATCAGACATTAGATAAAAATACAATGCAGATAACCAATAAACCAGCAGCACTCCAGCAAACATGCTTCCCTTTAATCCTGTGCATGTACACCATTAAAAGTGTCTGTGTTAAAAAAAAATGTTTAGAAACAAATGAGAGGGGAATTGGAAGGAGCGTTAATTTTAATTCTGTTCTAGTCCACAAAACACACGAATAATGCTCTCAGATAAAGAAACTCTACAGTGCAATTACAATTTCTCTTGGATGAATGAAAGCACTAAAAAGGCATTCAGTTAAATACTAAGTTTCATTATTAGCAAGGACTGAGTTCTAATTAGGAAACCAGTTGGAAGGAAAACCTGCAGCCACTGTGGCCCTCCAGGACTGTGATTTAGGACCTCTGTGTTATGGTCTGTAATAAGGACAGACTGAATTCTCTTTGTTGCTTATTTTAGTTTTTACATGAGGCCCTATCAGCGAGGAAGTTATGTTATAGAAATCAAACATACAGTATATCCTCCACTTGGACAAGTTTGATAAAGTCTTTGAGTCAGAAAGCAGACAGGAGAAGAACTTGTCCATTACTTCTTTATTTCCTCAGCAAATGCCAAACAGGGAGCATCCTTCACAGCAATCTGTGATCAACATGGTCAAAAAAGCAAGGGGAAAGATCAACTGAATTTGCATAACACTGCCAATCAATGCATACATTTACTATGATTGGTTTGTTGGTTTACACTCAAGACATATTGAAATTAAAGTCTTTTGTACCACACCCTTGTTGTTCTCATATCTATATTAGTTATATTATAGTAAAATTGGACAGTTTACCATCTGTGGCAGAGCGACGGGCATTAAGCAAACTCCTGTCAATCATGAATAATCCACTGCATCCACTGAACAGTGTCATCTCCAGGCAGAGGAGTAGCTTCAGTGACAGACTTTTGTCACTGTCTTGCTCCACTGACAGACTGAGGAGATCGTTCCCCCCCCAACCCCCCGCCACACACTAAGCGACTCTTCAATTCCACCCGGGGGAGTAAATGCTAACATTACTCAAAGTTATTGTCTGCTTTTAAATGCATTTGTATTACTATTTAATTTAATATTGTTTTTTGTATCAGTATACTGCTGCTGGATTATGTGAATTTCCCATTGGGATTAATAAAGTATCTATCTATCTATTGTTCACCTTTTACCCTTAAAATATCCGTGTATATGACAACTGTCCAGTCTTGTTGTTTACAGGACATTGTAGATTTCTTAATCATACATTTGATGTATTATCAACCTTTATCACTTGACCTTTATCTGGTTTCCTGATATGCCTGACATTTTTTAACCCTTTTATACTTCTAAGAGAGCGAGAGAGGGGATAGACGTTAGGAGCATGCACAGATATAGCGTATTGCCGCATCCACCACATGACAAACCAACTCAGGATCCCAGATTAGGACCCAAGTGCAGTCATGCAACGGGTGACACCTCAACATCACACTAGTTCAGATGGAATGGAACAGTGTTAGGTTTTTAATGGTGGCTGGAGTTCCAATTCTGCCACCAACCCCCAGGTTTTTTCCCTGCAGTTTAGAGGGCCTACATGCAAGTTTTGGAATGAATTATGGTCTTGAACCGAGGTTCCAGTGTATGTGTGTCTGTGAGTCATCCTCAGGGCTCCTGTAAGGTATGTGCTACCACCCTGGGTTGAGAAGGTACACTGTCGTTAGCCATGTCCTCTATTGTTCCTCCAGCAGCACCGCGAAGCCGCCCCACGAGGGCACCTGACTCCGCCCCTTCCAGTATCCCACTATATATCACAAGGTCAGTGGAAGGAGGCATCACTCTGTGAGTAGAGCACAACACTGATGGAGCTCCTGTGACAAAACCTCACTTTAATCCAAGACCAACTGCAACAATTTTGTTGGACTTTTTTTTTTTTTTTACTTTTGAGCCTATGGGTGCCCGTATTTCCCCCTAAAGATACTTTATGTAAATTGGCACCCCAACATTTCCTTGTCGGGGACTTGCAATTCGTTCACAATATCTAATCCAAGGGTAACAGTCCATTAGAATACATGAATACTCTTAAAACAGCCAATATCTTGTATAAATGGATTTTATGCCTTTAAAGATGCTGTTAATGCATACCTGTGGTCAAGTTGGTCATGGAATGGTCTGGAGAATGTTAGCAAAGTATCAGAAACTGCTTAAGAAATGTCTTTTTCCCCACTTTATATCAGCATTCCATCCAAGTGCTTATAATGGTAGTTTATAAATCCACCCTTCCTAGAATTCCATGAAATTTGACAAGTGTACAACAATGTCACAGTCAAAGCCAAACTGGGAATTTTTCCAAAAGTAGTGAATCACCTACCCTACTCCTAGAGAACGAATATTCATGTTAAAATCACAAAAAGTTGATCTTAGAGTTTTTCGTTAAAGCTGTTGTCTCATAACTCACAATTCCTAAGGCTCTTGTTTATTTTTTTGTCTTTTTGCTTTTTTCCAGACTGGAATTAGAGTATAAACAGAAACAATGGCCTTCTGTTTTCATCCATTTTTGGTTTACTTCTAGCTATTTTGTTTGATATCGTCAAGCGTTTCTACATGTCTAGACAAGGGACATTTAGGGTTTGCAAATGTCTGAACTCTCCAAATGACAGCTCTGTCATTTGAATTGAATTTTTATTGAGCAGGATATATTTATGATGTAAATGAATGCAGCAACAGACACTTTACATAATGATTCAAGCTGACAAGCAACCAGCTTCAAAAACTCTAGTGCCTTTCTAATTGCCTGCTTATAACACCTGCAATGAGATCTTACATATTTGTGGAGTTTTCATTTTAAATGGTGTTGTTTTCAGCAGAAGTGGTGCATTTGGACTTCTCTACCATCTGTCACTCATTCCCTGTATTCTTTAGTAAGTATTGATTAAAGGCTTCATTAGAATTCACTCGTGCATTTAAGACGGGATCAAACATTTTTCAAAGGATGACCCAGTATTCTACTCTAATGAATAAATTTAAAGGATTTTTTTTAACTTCTGGCTGCTGAGAATTAGCACATAGTTCACCGATTTTTTCCATTTAATAGCATAAGAAACACTCCTCCAAGGCACAGTCAGTTTATTGCCTGGTTAAGAGTCATAAACATTTACTACATTATATTAATAATTTAAAACAGTAAAACATAATAACATATATTATAACAGTTGCAAGCCTATTAAACATAATACAAGCAATAAAAAGACATCTGTCACGTTTACCCTGCTCAGAGCTGAACTCTTGTTTACAATGACAAAGAAGTAATTACAAAGGCATTATAAGATAATAAAATTTATTAACCTAATGAATCAGACAATCACCCCTCATGTAACCCAAAGTAATGAACCTCAGTCTCCCTGGTCTCAAATTCAACACACAATAGCCTTCATCTTGGTGCCTGTGCTTAGTGCGGAGAGACCCACTCTTGGCTTATTCTTACACTGCATTTCTTTTAGCATTATAAATTGCGTCAAGACAAGACTGGCATGAAAATGATACTTAGAAATTACATTTCAATGGATTAATCAGTGGATAATGGGAAGGGAATTCCTGGAACTCAAGTCATGAAAAAAAGTCAAAAACGATTATTTTATAATAAATTAAAAACATTACAAAAATGACTAAATGCAATTAATTAAGTGTAAGTCATGACAGAGAAACCTTTGCACTTTCCACTCCCTACATACATGTAAGTACACGGTGTGAAAAGCATGTCTCCGGACACAGACAGACAGACACCAGAATGTACAAACTGCACACGTTTATTAACTTCACAGCACCACAATGCCAACAGTCTCAGTCTCTTCCTCTTTCTCTTCTCAATGACCTCCACTCCCCCTCCTCACAAGCTTCGTCTCCTTCCTCCCAACTCCGCTCGTCTTCTGGAGGGAGGCGGCCCCTTTTATAATGACCCGGATGGGCTCCAGGTGCTCCGTCTGAGGACACTTCCTGGTGTGGCGGAAGTGTCAGAAGAGCACCTGGAAGCACTCTGGGTGTCCCTGGGATTTCTTCTGGCAGCACTTCCTGGTGTGGCGGAAGTGCTGTCATCCAGAGTTCCAACAACATCTGGGCGCCCCCTGGCGGTGACTCCGTCTTCACAAAGGGTTGAGCTTCGCAGCTCCATGACCCCCATGCTTTCCAGAGAGGCCGCCCTACTGCAATCAAGGGAAAGTATTGTCCCATTTCCAGTCCCCTGCTTCTTCCGGCATCCCGGTGGGGCAATGTCCCTGGGTGTCTATGACAACGGCCAACAAAAAGAAAGCAATACCTTATTTTAAAGTTTTGCAGGAAGAACAAACTTGGCTGTTTGCTACAAACCTTAATATAATAGATTAACTACTCTTGAATTTGAAAAACGTGTCTTTTGCCAAATTTGCATCAGGAGAGCATCACCTTGCCATACTTTCCAATCTAAATAAAGTGAGATGTGACATTGTAAATAATAAAAAAAAACTAAAAAGAAGAAGAGGAAAAAAGAACTGAAATAAATATATCAATTTCAGAATACTCAAGAAATATTTTATTCTTTTGTGGTGTATTTCTTAAAAAATGTTTGGGCATGGTTTAAATACAGCTTACTCTTAAAGGATAAGTTTGGTATTTTTCTTCAGAAATGTGTTACATATCATTCGCCATGGAAAATTATGTTCTAAAGTTAAATGCTTTCTATACATTTTTAAAAATCTTGCTCACCCCAGTGCTTTACACTGGGTGTTTTCCAAAGCTTACAGACTTAACCAAGAATGTTAATCCTTCAAGCCATGACAGTTGTTGAGCGTTGATCTGTGCCTTCCATTTTTCTGACATGTTTATGACAACAAACTGGATCTGGAAATACTCATTTTGTCACATATTGCTGGTATTATTTTTCTCGTAGAAAGGATATGTTTTTCTATTCGCCTTTGCGAATTCTCACATAAATAAAGAAGTAAATCAAAATAAAACCAACCATATGGCATGAAAAGTTTACTGTGATTTGGACTTTCGAGAGGAAACCACCCGCCAGATGGGTGAAGGCTAAGTGCTGAGCTATCGCAGATAGCTAGTCTTCTTTTAAAAGAGTTGTTTTTTCTGTTCAAAAAATGACATATATACATATATAAACTATTTTACAATGTGTGTGTAATGCCAAGACACAAATCAATAGACGACAGCTTTCTTGGCTTGAAAGACTGACATATTTAGTAAGTGTTTAAGCTGTTCCTCCTTGTCCAACAGACAACAATGTAAAGTGCCAGTGCAGGCAAGATATATATTTTTTTAATTTAGAAAATAATTAACTTTAGAGCACAATTTTACATGGCAAATGCATACTGTATATAGCACGTTTGTGAAGAAGTCAATTCGTCTTGAAAAATAATGAATCTCTTTAAACAGTTGATCACCACATGCAGTTAGCAGTCGAAGGGCCTAGTAGCAAATCGTCTCATAGCAACCTGCTCACAAAAAAGACAGTAACTGCGACATCGCTAATAGAAATGCATTTAGTTCCAGTAGGACTAACTACTGCAATGTGGTGTTCACTGAATGTTCAAACGGTTCTTTATACAACTTTCAGTTAATTCAAAATGCTGTTGCAAGAATTATTACAAGAACAAGAAAATACGAACACATAACTTCAGTTCTTAAGCCCTTACACTGGCTCCCGGGTAAGTTTAGGGCAGAATTCAAAATCCTAATTTTAATATATCTTTAGCTTTAAATGGCTAAGGCCCTACTTAATTACCTGAAGTTATCATTATTTACAAACCAGATCGCACATTAAGAGCTGAAGATGCCGGTCTGCTTATGATTCCAAGGATTAATAAAATAACAGTGGAAGGTCGAGCTTTTAGTAACAGGGTCCCAAAGCTGTAGAATCGTCTGCCTGCTACTATAAGAGATGCCCCTTCGGTCTCAGCTTTTAAATCCCAGCTGAAGACTCACGACCTCAGTTTAGCATATCCTGACAACAGCTGCTGATTAACCGTGCATACTACATCTCTTTTGTTAATCATAAGCACTAAAACATAAGTAATGTGACAGTTTTAATTTATTACTAACACTCACCCATTCTGTTTCTCTCCTTGGTACTCGCGTGTTCCCTAATGTCAAGTTGTTTGCCTGCCTAATGAAAAGTCACATCTGATAGAGGAGCACTGGAATCGTCAAGTAGAACGGTACTTTCATCAGATTGACCATCCTAACACTGACTCAACTGTGGAATGGCTAGTGTGGAGGGGTGTTTGAGAGGGGCAGCTTCTTGGCCGAGGTCTTCAGGACTCTGAACAAATCTCATATGTGATAGCTTTGTATTTAGTGAGTGATATAATCTATTCTTGCATTGTTCCTTGTAGTTTCTACTATTGTATTCCTGTGGTGGCCATCATAGATTGGCCATCTAAGCTCTGTGAAGTGGATTACTTGTGTTTTCTTTAGTGTTTTGCATTCACCCAATTTTTGGCATCCACTGCATGCCCAACCTACCTGAAAAAGGTGTCTCTCTCTAAATTGCCTTTCCCAAGATTTCTTCCATTTTTTCCCCAAACAAGGGTAACTTTTAGGAGTTTTTTTTTTTTGTCTTGTTATAGAGTCAAAAGTGAGGTTCTGTCAAAAAGCATATCCCATTAAAGCCCATTGTAGCACTTCTTATGTGATTCTGGACAATACAAGAAAAAAATGCTGTTCTTGTAAAATGAACAAACATAAAAATAACAAAAATTATGAACCATTTCTTAAATCCTAACAATGGCAAATTGTGGAGATGTTCATAAGTGTAGGTAATAAAATGGCCATAGTGCAGTTGCTTATTCTTTAGAAGAGACCAAAAAAAAAGGTTGCTTTTCTGAAAAACAAACCATAAGAAACAAGAAGCCTGGAAAACGAGAGGGGACTACTCAGCCCATCAAGCTCATTTGGACATCTAATACTGTGTAGTCCCAATGTCTCATCCAGATCCTTTTTAAGGTCACCAAGGTTTCCATTTTGTTATGATTCTTCCTAGTACATTTTTCCTGAGTGCAATCATTTTTTACAATTTGGTACAGTTTACCGTCTCAATGTTATTTGTCTCCCATACCACCATTTTTCAGTTGCCAGCAACTGCTAGAATGCAAGGTCACCTTGCCAGGCTTGTTCCCCTGAAGTAATGTCATATTGCATTCGCAGTGTGATGTGTATTTAAACTTGTGTCACGTTAGGCTTGTTATCCGAATTCGTAGATACTTTCTGAAAGGCTTAAACTTTTTTTTTTTTCTAACGACATTTTGAACATTTGGCTCACCTTGATGTTGGCATTTTCCCTTCATTAAGACATATTGATAGTTTTGACTTCTCGGTTCTGACCCTTGTTTTAGCTTTTCATGAATTTTTCACTTCTCGGCCTGACTCTTTCTTTCTGTCTGTATATGTGCAGTGATGTCAGACTACACTTCTACTACATGACTTTATAGCTTGTTATAGATTTCCAATTATTTTCATGACTTGGTTGTTCCTTTCAGTGTGACTGTTACTCTGGTGATGGTACAAAGAAATAAGGTAAATCAAGTTAATGTTGGGGAGTGACTACAACTATTCTGTTTAATGATAAAATGTAAAAGTAACAGTAGAGTTGGATCCTAAGTGTAGAAAATTGACCAAGGGGTCCGTTGTTTAGAAAAGATCGCTCTTGATGAGTAGATGTATGTATCATACAGACACTGAACTGAACATTGATTTCTGGGTTGGATTGTGGTTATATAGTAGCAGAGGAAGGACTTTCCATGATTGTAGAGGAAGTGACAACACTGCTGTTCTACTGGCTCCTGGTCATGTCTACAGGCAAAAAGGGACAATTCAACAACTGTGCCCTCTCCTCCCGGTTGGGAGTACATATGACACTTTTAGTAGAGTCCTTAAAATACCAATTACAATCAGTATTACAATCAGATGCTCAGCCCATTCTAACTAACTAGTGATGCCAATTCCTCCAAAGCCTTTTATGGCTAATAATTCTCAACATCCCAACATCATAATTTACTCTGCTGATGTTAGTTTCAATGGAAAAGAAAGCACATGGGCCCACTTTTCCTGCATCAGGAAATTGTCTTTACTCCAAGGCTTGAAAGTTCCAACTGTAATTCAGAGTGGAAACAGCAATCAGGATACCTAAGCATTGATCCTAAGATGCCAAACTAAATTCATGAGTTTGTTTGGGTTTTTTTTTTTTTAACACAAAAGAAAATATAGTGGGGAGATAAACAAACAGAGACTATAAAACACAAAATAATCAGAAGAAAAAACCTGGTAGCTTCCGTGCAGTTTATATCTGTCTATTAGCTGGGGGTCCCTCGGCCAGCTGTCTTCAGAGAATGATACAAGAAAGCAATCTCTTCCATTTGCTGATCCGTCCACTCCCTCTCAATACCCTGGTATATCTTTCTCCCATCATTTGTGCAGTCCCTCACCTCACATCCTGATTCCAAATTAATTTGTTGGCTAGCCAAAAGGAGCTTCAGCTCCTGTTTAGGTATTACTTTTGGGGACATCTTTGAGCACATTTTTCAGGTTAGGAATACCCTTCTACAGGTCCTCTTAGTGGTTGCTGGTGTCCCTGTAGTCTTAAGCCACAGCTCACACTTAAGGGGCTAGATAACTCCTATAAAAGGGTATAACACACATCCGGAGGGCAATTATAACCCAATTAGCTTCCCTAAATATATTGGAACTTGTCCAACGTCCTTACTTTGTCTCTAACCCCCTGGAATAGTTACTACCTGGACAATCTTCAAAAATCTAAAAGTTCACATTTTTATTACAGGGCATTCCCTAAAAGATGGTGACCTCTGTAGCCTACAATGCCAATCCTTATCTGGTGTCCTTCTGCACATAAAACACATAAATTTGTATAAAAAAAGACTTGGGCACACCCCATTCGTACAGTCTGAATTTAATTTTAAAATGTTCACAAAATGGTTTCCTGATGAAGGTCAAATATTGTCTTGTGCCCAGTTTGTCCAGAGAAGCTTCAGCTTCCAAAAACCTTCAATCGCATTGAGTTCAGGTAATGGATAAACAGAATTTCACAAAATGAGGTGTACAGTTAGGTCCACAAATATTTGGACAGAGACAACTTTTTTCTAATTTTAGTTCTGTACATTACCAAAATGAATTTTAAATGAAACAACTCAGATGCAGTTGAAGTGCAGACTTTCAGCTTTAATTCAGTGGGGTGAACAAAACGATTGCATAAAAATGTGAGGCAACTAATATAAGTGTATGTGTTAAGCAGTATCATGGCTAATTGGTTATATTTCTGAATAAATTATTTTATCCACACTCAGTGGACACTTTATTAGGTACATCTATGGTATGTTGACTCAATAACACTACTCAGTTTCTGGAGATTTTTCAGCCACACATTCAAGACGCAAACCTCCCATCTCAACAAGCTTGAGATGATGCATGCTTTGTGACATTGTGAGTTATCCTTTAGAACAGTATGTCTTAAACTATGTGTCAAATAGGTTGTGTGATGTCTGAATGTGTGTCATGCTAAGTCATGAAGTGCAATAATACTGAATGAGAAAGGGTCGCAAATGGTGTGCCACTTGCAAGAGGACTCGATTCTCCAAGGAGGAAGCCCTCAAATAACAATCAGCAGTGAATCTCCAAGGAGGATCCCCTTGATTCTCCAAGTGGGAAAGGACAATGATTGGTGTCAGTTCCATAATTAGGATGGATCGTCTCAATGATGCTCTGTGGCACTTGCAGGTTGGGAATACACACAAAAGTCAAAATTGGGTCACAAGAAAAAAAAAGTTAAAGAACTACTGCTTTAGAAGTATCAGTTTGAAAAAAGAAAAGACTATGACCATGCAGGAATTCATACAATATGGTCAGCATCATTCATATGACACTCAATTGGTATTATCAAGCCCAATGTATGCAAAGTGTGGCGGATGGCCAGGACTATTACCCAGCCGGGACACCAGCTGGCTCGAAGGACCAATGGAGAGGCTTTGTTTGGGACATTATCTCCCCTGGGATGCTAGAGGAGCAGCCCTGTTGGGTTCTGTTGGTGCCACAATGGGGTGCTGTAGGTGTATCTGGATCCTCAGAGGAACCTCTTCTGCCACACCCGGAAGAAGGGCAAGAAACACTATAAAAGAGGCTGCCTCATCAACAATTGGGAAGCTAGAGATGGGTGGTGGAGGACTAAGCTGCAAGGAGGAGTGGAGGCAGAAGAGAAAAAAGAGGAGAAAGGAAAGGGACTGAGTAATTGGTGATTGGTGCACTGTGTGCTAAAGAAAAAGAAAATAAAAGTGTGCTTTTGGGACTGGTGTGTCGCTGAGCCAGTCTGTGTCTGGGCTAGGCGGCTGTTTGACCCCCGATCTTCCACAAAAGACAACACATTCCAAATAGACATACTCCACGCTGTTAGACTATCACTGAAAGCCTTTACCATTGTCACAAGGTATTATTTCAATTTATGGAGACATGCAGTTTACACCAAATTTATCTTAACGTCTCCATATCACAGCAGAAATTGAGATTCACTGCATCAGATGACATTTTTCCTTTCTTCAGTCATTTAGTTTTGGCAAGCATGTGCAAACTTCTCTCTGACCTTCTGCACACCACTGTTGCAGACAGCTGTGATTTTTAGTATTTGCCTTTTTTTTGTTAGCTTTAGCAAGTTTCAATATTCTCCATTTTTACCTATATTTTTTTCTATTTATCACACCTTTATCTGTAAACTCTATCAACTGTGGTAGAAAATTCTAGGAGGGCAGCAGTTTCTGAGATGCAGGAAACACCACATCTAGCATCAACCATCAAGCCTGATAACCATGGTTTAGACAAGTATGTCTTGTCGGTTTAATGTTTTGCTGACCAACAACTAAATCACTTGACGTTGTCTCCATTTTGTAGATACAGAGTTGCAGCCACACAATTGCCCGTTTTGCAGAACGGCTTTTTTTGTTAGCGAGCAAGTGTACTTAATAAAGTGGCCACTGAGTTTATATGAAAAAAATGAAGAGACTGCTGGGAAGACAAGACAGTTTCTAAACATTCATAGCCCTCTGTTGTGAAATATCGTTTGATATTTAAGACACACATGCATGCTGCTTGTGCCAGAACCAGCCATTAGGTTCCTCCAGAGTTCTGAATTTTGATTAAGTGGATTAGGCAGCAGTCCCAGAAGTGAAATTTGAGCAATCATGACTCTAAGTGGTATTAGACACGTATCTCAACTTTAATTACGCTTACAGCTAGCTCTTGAAAAGCCGTCAATGGTTTCCACTGTAGTCTGCCATAACGAGCTACAATTACTCACGTATTCTGATAAAAATCCAGGAAATCTGCTGCAAAGTAAACAAGATTACTGCCCACCTGCTAGCCGAGGGATACATTACAAAGAAGAAAGTCACTTAGTCAAATATATGCACATGTGAAATCATATTCATTTCTCAGTATTGACTCCACACGTCAGAGTGAATGAACAGAGTGTCCAACTCCTTTTCACATTTGAGTGCGCGTTCACAAGCAATTAATTTCAAAGTATGTTCAATCAGGGGAAAATTGCAGCCATTTCCAAAAGACTATAAATGAAATTTCCCTTAGAAATGTCAGAAGGTAACTGATTTTAAGACACAAGCCTATAAATGCAGTCACCATTCCAACTCCTTATTGGGCAAAAACAAGTTTTATTAGTTTGTAGAGGAAAGGCCTTGGTGCAAATCATCTAATGGACAAAAGGAAACAATTAAACTAACCAAGCAGAGGCAAATGACTAGTCACAAGAGTCAACCAAACTAGATGTATCAATTTCAGAGCATAAAAGGCATGTTAGTGGTAATAAATAATAATAATAATAAATTACATTTATATAGCACTTTTTCACTACTCAAACCGGTTAGATGGAGGGTGGTGGTGTTAGGTAGTGAAGAAGTGAGAGAGAAAATCAGTTATAGACAGGGGATGAATATTGAGCCAGAATGACTGGGCCGTGGTGGATAATTTAGCCTGGACTTCGGGATACACCCTGCTCTTTACTAAGGGTGCCCAGGGATCTTCAATGACCACAGAGAACCAGGACCTTGGTTTTATGTCGGAGCCATTTTTATAGTATAGTGTCCCCATCACTGCACTGGGGCATTGGGATCCACTGTCAGATAACAGTGCTGTTGGCCTCACCAACACCTATTCCAGAAGCAATATAATCTTTTCCTATATGGTCTCCCATTCAAGTACTGGCTGCGTCCAAACATGCTTAGCTTCAGGTACATGATGTTCTGAAGTAAGAATGGTATGACAGTTGACTTCTATGAGGATGGTAAGACTGCATGTGCATAGCAGATCATCAGATAAGGTCAGGTCAGATTGGGGAGTATGCACTGGTACAGCAAGTTGCCACACCCACCACACAACAAAACAGCTCAGAATCCAGGTTGGTAACCCCCCAGGTAGACACACAGTCCAGTCCAGTCCCACCCTCTGGAAATGACCTTCTATCTGCTGTCATGCAGGTGTTACTTGGGTGTTCGTTTGGCCTGGTGTAGCTGCTCAGGTCCTCAACAATGAGGATCCTGTAAGCCGGAACACCCTCGGCAAATCACACTACATGGCCATAGTGCCGTAACTGACACTCCTTTACAATGCAGGTAATGTGCCTCATTCAGGACTACAAGAGGAATCGTTCAATAGAAAGACAAACCAGAAGTATCCAAAGATTCTCTGAAGAGATACAGTACCGAAGGAGTCCAGTCATTATCTCAGGTCACTGGATAGCATCCATGTCTTGCAACCATATAGCAAAACAGGAAGCACCAGGACTCCAAAGACTTGGACCTTCGTTCTTTTGCAAAGATATTGGGAGTGCCACACCCCTTTCCTGTGACCTCATTACACCCCATGCTCTCTCAATCCACATACTGACTTCATAGGAAGAGTCACTAGAGACATGAATGTCACTACCAAGGTAAGTAAACCTCTCGACAAGGTTGACACTTTCTCCGCAGACAGACACACTGCTGATGACTGTGCCCAAGAGGTCATTAAAGGCCTGGATCTTGGGTTTTATCCCGGACATTCACAAGCCCCGACACTCAGACTCCTCATCTACCCGTTTTTTCAGGGACAAATGTTATAGGGAGCACCATCTAAAGCAGTAGGATGCTAATATGTATCAGAGCTTTATGTCTGTATTCTGTAGGTTGATATTTGTTTTCCTTTAATAATGCTGTTAAAATAATAGAATATGCAACAGTAAAGATAAGGACAGTCTACTCCCATCATGGCTCTATGAGGCCTTTGTTAATGTACTGTAACTGACTGTTTGGCATTTTAATAAATAATCGCAGCATTCAGTCTTCGTAGTGGTAGCGTGGTGAGTGGTTCTCATGTGCGATACAGTAGTGGATGGACCTGCACTTACCCTAATTGATGCTGGGAGCTGCTCATTACCACAACTGTGCCATGTCACCAATTTAAAAGGGAAGCGTGAGTGCGAGAAAGAAGAGAGAAACGGAACAAAAGAGCGGCGGTTAAAGGACAGAGAGAAAGGCAGGAGCAGTGGTACACCAGTGCTTAGGAGAGAAGCAGGCGGACGGGAATGGTACTTCAGAAGGGCACAGGGGGCACAAGGATGACTCCAGCTGAGCAACCAGGAGTGGGAGTGGTTGCTATGCTCAGGAGGATCCTCTCACTGGGTGGAGCCTGTGATTGGCAGCAGTGGGAGGATGGCACGCTTTCACCAGGAGGGCGTGGGAGCAGGGTCCAGTGGCTCCCCGTGAGATCCTAGAAGGATAAGCCGGACAGGTGTCATTTTTTTTTTAATGGGAAGCACCGGGGACTTAGCATTCTAAAAAAGACTCCTGTCTGAATTTTAACCTTGTTTTTAACAGATTTTTTTTCTATTTATTAATTTTAACCTCCACCAGCACTTTGATTTTATTTATTGATTTTTTTTTTGAGTACTGGACTTTGGACATTATTTGGAACACTTGTTTTATGCATTGTTTTTAATAAAAGCACTGAGCACTTTGCACGTTCCCCTTGCTTCATGTGTGTTTTGTCCTCATCAGCCATGCTCATCTCAGTTATGGTACTGACAGTGTTGGGTTCAAGAAGCTCCCATTATGGAAGAGGGAGCAAGGAGCCATCCTGCACTGTCACAGTGGGATGGGGTGTATTTCTTCAATTGTTCTTAACGGTATGTTTTATTTTGTTGTTGTTATTTCTATATAATCATAAAATATATATCTCAACATAAGACGAGATCTGTATAAAGCTGTAGTGATTTATGGGAGTGAAACAAGAGGTGATCTAGCAAGGGATAGCAGATTACCTTAAAGTCAATTGGGAAGAATTAAATCCCTTAATTATCAACATTATATACATTAGATTAATAATCTCAATCCATTACAAATCTGTCACACAGCATTGACAACAAGCAGCCAATCAATAATTTTTATCATAATACATTGGTTGCAACATAATAATACCTTGATTTTTAACAAATAGTTTGCAATATATTATGATTTCAGTTCTGCAGTATATTTCAATTAATTTGTGAGCATAATTCATTCCGGAAATGTGCTTGTAATCTAAAGCACTCGTATATCAAAGCGTATTTCCCCATAAGAAATAATGGAAGCTCAGATAATTCATTTCACAACCCACAAATATTTACATAAAATGATTAATACAAAATATAAAGCAAAATTATGCAAAACAAAATTAACCTGCACCTAACCTATGAAAAAAATCGTGGCTGATGTGAGGGAGACAAGAGAGAGGAGAGGAGGAGGAGGAGGAGAGTTATTGTGTACGAGGACTTTCACTCTAACGGAATTCCTGCTATCTGTTGGCTCACTGGAATCTTCTTCTTTTTTTGCAACTTTAACAAGGAACCTATCCAATGACAGTTGCTTTTGCCTGAAGAGTCACTACACTTGGACACAAAATAAGAAAAATGCTTTGCACACTGTGAAGTTTCTAAACTCTTTTGGGATTCCACCCCAATGGAACGACAAATGGAAGAGCGTCCTGTAGCAACTACAGGCTCCCAGTGCTGTAGCAGTTTGCCGTAAAAGTGAATCAGAAAAGGTCGCGGACAAGCTATAAGCGCCTGCTGTCGATGGGTGATGCAAGGAAAATTATAAATGCAAGAGCACAGTATTACTTAGTCACTAACCTGGTCACAACCCTGCTGGATTGCTGTGTTTCTGTATAGGAGAGCGGTAGATCCCGCTACAATAAATAACCATGCTGTTCCTGTTTCACGCTGAATAAAGCTTGTTTTGCTAAAGTACTGAGACTCAGCCTTGTGTTTTGGGGTGCATGACAGGGACTCACACATTACAGCACACACACACATGGTCACCATGCTATAGTAAACAGTATACGCTCGTACAGATGTTGACTATATGAGTGAGGCACTCCGACTGAGAACAAGCATGGGAGACGATTACCCACAATCCCCATGTGACGCTTGGCAGACAAAGCGTATATGTACTACTCGTATTGCAAGAGCTTACTCGTTTATTTATTTATTAAAAATTTTAACTCGTCATGCAAAACACTCGTAGGCCAAGTTACTCGCAGTCCAAGGTTTTACTGTATTCTCGTTCTTATTTGGCCAACACTAAAATTGAAATCACTCCACTATAGACAAAAATCCGTAATGAAAAAACAGTTTGACTTTATCTCACTTAATTTTTTTTAGTTTTTGAAATGGAGTTAAAGTCTCAACATTAAGACTGGGAATACTCAATTATTAACACACACACAGACAATCTTAGCTTAGCTCTGGGAACTTTATTAAGTGGTTACCTTTTATGTTTGTCATAGGTCATTCATCCAATATCCTGGAGTGGAAAATCTTGTTGAACTGCAGGCTGCTTATATTAAATTTGAATTATTTTGCTCAAATGAACCAGGATGAACTGAATTTACAGGAACTTAATAACAGGCGTATCCTTTTTTATGCATTCTTGCTGTATTGTACCAGTAACGTATACATTTGTTTCAGTCTGTTTCTTTTTCAGTTAGATTATGAACTGTGCATAGGAAATAAATACAGATGCCACAGAACCCATTTTAATTAATTTATAACCTGGGAATGGATGGATACTGTAGGACTAGGAATTACAGAATTAGTTTAACCGTGTGACAGACGGCTGGGGCATTTGTGCAGCCGGGATGCCTGGAAGGTGGAAGGACCGGAAGAGGACCAGTACCTCCCCTGGGACATGAGAGGGCAACTGCCCTGGTTCGCAGGTGGGCCACATGTTCGAACCTGGGAAGCTCCACCCAGTTGGGGCACGTGGCCACCACCACCAGGGTCTGCCCAGATGTTTCAGGAGACGTGGACTGCAGCACTTCCGCCACAACAGGGAGTGCTTCTAGGCCAGTAGGCAAATACAACTGGTGTGCTTCCAGGTGCTCAGGAAACACTTCCACCACACCCAGAAGTGATGCAGGAAGATCGTCAAGAAGCACATGGAGTACATCTGGGTACTGTATGAAAGGGGCCGCCTCACTCCAGTCGAGGAGCCGGAGTTGGGAGGGAGCGTGACGAAGCTTACAAGAGAGGAGTGGAGGCGGCAAGAAAAGAAACTGAGAGAACGAAGGACTGTGAGTTTAGTGCACTGCATTTGAGAAAACAAAATAAACGTATGTTTTGGACATAAGCGGTCTTGGTGTCTGTCCGTGTCAAGGTTGGTTCCTACAACAGCTTGGGAAAGGAAGAAGTAAAGAGGTACCTAATAGATCAAACACTTTGATCAGAGTTATTCATTATCAGGACGAGATGGCCAATCAAATGTTTCTAATGTCACATGTCTTGAAACCCCATGTGTGCATTTTAACATAAAATATGGCTTCTCTGAGAGACCATAATGGACAAAAATTACAGAAGTGCAACAGTGGACGCAATGTCAGAGATGTGTGACCATCTCATCTGAATATCAGAAAATGTAACCTAACATCCATCCATCCATTGTCTAACCCGCTGAATCCGAACACAGGGTCACGGGGGTCAGCTGGAGCCAATCCCAGCCAACACAGGGCACAAGGCAGGAACCAATCCTGGGCAGGGTGCCAACCCACCGCAGATGTAACCTAACACTGATCATTAAATCAAAAGCATCTATGTCTTGACATTTCTGATTTTCAGAAAGCTTTTCTAAAACTGTTTATATCTAGAGTTTGCCATCTATTTTATTTTCTATTATAGTGTCTTCTAGTTGGTTTTGTTATATGTTAATAAATACCACATTGCTTTTATATTTTCTATCCTTTGTCTTTTATCTACAGTGATTAGATGGGGCCTAGTGTGGGTATGATGCTGCTTCCTTATCCACAGAGTTTATCAAAGCTATTGAGGCCATTCCTCAATAATGAGAACAACTTTGGTAAAAGCAGGACATATTTTGTTAGTAAGTGTCATATGATCAAAAACACTTTTAGGTTTTTCGACACAATAGCCGCACGTTTGTTAATGCTAGTGATAGTGAGTACCTATGTAGAGAATCATATGAAGAATATTACAGAGTGACTGACAATCGGCAGACTTAGGCTGGATAGGACTGCTATGTGTAAGTGCGTGTAGCTGTGTGTGTCTTCGTTTTGAAGGGCAGGAGTAGATGCACCCAGTAAACTTTCCTGGTGAATCTCAGAAACTTCATGATGATACACCCAAGAAATTCAGAATATTTAATATTTAAATATATATAGATGTGCCTTTAGTACTCAAAGCTACGTAAGTGAACATTCCCACATACTTACATGCCATCAGACCACTAACGTGCCATTTTCACAATAAGTTGTTGATTCAGAACATGACAAATGTGAACAAAAAACACGTACTTGATGAGGTTTTTTAAGCTGAGGATCCTTCTTCATAAAGTTCTCATAATTCACTTAAAACCTAAAAGGAGAATGAGAACCCCAGTTTATGGTGTGTCAAATGTGCTGATTTCAGAAAGACTGAGATGATCAGATAATTAAATCAATAAGAAAGAGTAAATGCTTTACTAAAGTCTTTGTGGAATCGCCTTTTAGCTTTCCCTACACTATGAGGGATTACGAAAAAAAGACCATCGGCTTGCTGATACAAAAGGGTGTAGCGGTGCTACTGGGGAATGAAACTTCAACTCCCAGCTGTCCCTGCAGTGGCTCTGATTGGTCATCTGTTGAGGGTGCAGGGGCTGCTGGGGACAAGGAGGTTGCCGTGGCATTTAAAAGGGGGCCAGTTATACAGAGGGAGAAATCTTTTGTGTTTAGTGTCTGGAGTTGCTTGTTTGTTTGCCTTCCCGTTTTGATATCTGTGGATACTTGTTTTGTCCTGGATTGTCTCCTGTTTTCAGTGTATAGACTGTCTGGTGTCTCCCTTCTGCATGAGGACTGTCTGAGGAATTGTTGTCGTCCTGCGAAGAAAGGAGTGCTCCTGATCCCATTAACACACCATCTTCTCATCAGGAATTACAGATAGGACTGACCTTTACATTCATATACAGCGTGATCTCTGGACTATCTACAGGTACCTCCACCATTTCATTTCATGGACTTCATAGTGTATGGTTTTTGTTAGTGGTTTGTTATTGTTGAGTTCGTGTTTATTGTATATTGCCGTAAGGGGAACTGGTGTGGGATTGTTGTAGTTTGCCTATATTTCATTTATTATTATATAATACATTCTTTAATTTCTGTTTTATTACTGGTTGCTTTTTTGTCTCTGTGAGGGAGTGTGTGCAAGTTGGGACAAAGCTGGGTGCATTCTTGGGATCCGCACCTAAAAAAATAAATGAATCATCATCATATCAACTGTGTGAATCTTAGCTGGGTTTTAGTCTGCTACAAGGGTACAACTGAAAAGAAATTCTGGTACAGGTCAGGCAGAATTGTGCTCCAATACATGAGCAAATATAAAGAAGCAAAAAAACCCCAAAAAAACCCAAAAAGAATCGAGCATCAGAGTTAAAAAATGCAGAATCAGAACTGTAGGCCAACATAAATGTTGCATGAAGGTTGTAATTAGCTATCGCCTTTGCCCTCTACCTGACACAAGATGTGAAGTTTGCTTTTCGAATCTGAATGTAATACATAAATAATCTGTAGTGTGTGCCATCATCCTTATATAGAGAAATTGTGTGATGTTGTCATCCCATCACTCAGCTCTCAATGGATATTGTTTTGATAAACAAAATAGTTGTGGCCTTGAGAAGTCAACAAAATACCAACATCCAGAGCAAAACAGTATTTCAAAATAGTGTGATGATGATGATGTCACTGGCGTAACTCTAAAATTTTACAGCGTCCATATCCAAAATAAGCACACAAGAAGTGCAGAAGTGAAAATTGGAGTTCTATTAATATAAATGACAGCATACTTTCCTATGAAAATACTTAAAGTTCTTATTAATCTCTTTCTTTCATTTACACAGTAAAAACTAAAATGAACCCATTTGCGCCACAATGAGTGAAACAGAAGCAGAGCAGTTTGTATTAAAATTGTAGCCAAGTATCTCTAAATACAGTGCTTCTTCATTGCCATGGTTGAATGGAAAAAACAAAAAAACTAAACTTGTCTGATATGATCACCAGACAAGACATCACGCATTAGAATCTCTGCAGCACTGATGGCATTAATATGGTGCCATCTGAGGGAATCGTGAAATAATTTTATGATGTGTCTATATTCCTATAGATGGTGCAAACAAATACTGAGGCTTGTCTTCAGCATTGTGATAATATATTGTACAAAAAAATATTGTGACACCTTGCTGTACAGATTTTTACCGCCACCTCTATTAGTTAACCTAATATACTGTATATGTTAGTGGTGGAGTGTTGTTGGAGGAAAACCTTCTAATATTTAGCCAAATCAGGGAAATATTTAAGATGAAACAGTAAGAAACCAGGAAGTATAATGAACTGAAAGTCAAAACCACAAAATCAACAGGTCAACTCAGCAAAAACACTAGCCTAAATTGTAGTCAGTAGTCAAAAGCAGAAAGATCAAAAACCCAAAACACTAAATCCCTAAAAAAATCACAAGAAGGTTTTTTAGAAAATCCACAGTCTTGGCCATGATGTGTAGCCCGCTCCTAGTTTAAATAGCACTGTGCTAATGAGTTGCAACTTCCAGTGAGTAAAAAGCCTAGCATCTGGCACCACATCTGGGCAACCAGAAGATCAAAATGGTAGCAGCCAAAAGTGTCACAGGAAAACAAAAACAAGATTTGAAACTTATTCAAACTATCTAAAATGAAATCCAAGAGAAAAATAAATGAGAGAACTGAGTTTTACACTACTGCAGTACTTCGCTGTATGTAGCAAACAAGGAATATCGCTCCCTTAAAACTCATTCACACTTAGATCATATACACTTCATTCATCCCCAAGGTAAAATTAAAACTTTACAGAAGCTCAAGAGAAGATGTTTTGTAGTAAGATGGTGAGACCTGTCTGAATGTTCCACAGGTTTACATTTAAAGGCATTACCATTTGAATACAGCAGGTCCAGCTTGACGAGTCCACTAAAGGACCATGTCATTAGACCCAAAGATGCCTGGTTGAAGACACTAGCATTCAGAATGACTTTACTTTAGTGTGCTCATAAGTGAGTGATTGCTGTATTTAAAAATAAGCTTCCACAGGATGCTGCAATCCCCTCCCTATTCAGCAATGTGGATGAATTTAGACCGCATTTCAGAGTCTCGATTGCACATTTCAGCTTTATCTGTAACATGCTTGCTTTTTAAGTACATTTTATTCACATAAGTCTTCAGACTCCCTTCCACTCCATCTGATCATATCAGCAGTAACCCATCTAGCATAAAATAGCACCCGAAGGTTTATGCTGGTTCTCTGCAACACCTAAAATGCCACAATGCCTGAACTCTCTGTAACAGAGATGTGATAGTTCCTTCAACTTAAAAAGCAGACGAGGCTGGTCAGTTGTGAATCATTTTCACCTTATGTTTATCCTCACTTTGGATTTCTGCCCTTATATTACGTGGTCCTCAACGTGAGTGTTACACCGTGGTAACATTCCACCAGCAGTACTCTCCTGCAGCTTATTGAGAAGACTTTGCCATCCTCTGATACACTGTGAGTTTGCCCCTTTGGTGGTAGTGACTACAGTGCTACCTGATGAGTACAGGAATATTTAATACATCTGGCCTTGCGTTCCTCAAAGTCTCTTACGTTCACAGATTTCCTGGATGTAAGGTAGCCTTCGGATCCTCGGTGCTCACCATGTTAAATCTGCCAAGTTGATAGCTTCTCAGAAAGGCAATTGAGACGAGCCAAAACTTAGGTCAGCAATGACCACAGCATATTTAAAAATCAATAATAAATATATTTATCAGCTTATAGTAACAAGCCAGAGACAAAATCTTGACACCTGTAATTAATAACAAAAAACGTTTATCAAGTAAAAATAAATAAATAAATAAATAAATAAAAAGGTAGAGCTTCTGTAAAAAACTGAAAAAAACACCCCCGTGTTTACCTGTGTTTTTCCCTGAACTGCTTAATGCTGGTAATTGTCTACACATCAGTCATATCAATTTTATGTAGGCCTCTAGTTCACATCATTTCAGTCACACAGTGCTTTTCTTAAATATGTGACATACTACATATTTTCTACATTTAGACACAGCAAAATGCATCACTATGTTTTCTCCACTACATGAAAAGCCACCTACCCAGATCTTACCGGGCAAGTAAGATTATATCAGTTTCTTGATTCTTGCAGATGAGGGCTTGCACTTCAGTCTCCGGTGCATCTTTAAGATTGCAATAGCCAAGACTGTCATTATAATTGCTTTGTGGGCATCCTTTTAGCAGTATAAACACGTCTAATGGCTCAATAAAATGTCTACATGTCAGAAGAAATGAGTTTGTGATTTTTTTCCTCGCTAGAGATCTTTATTTAAATTCTAAATTACAGGCAAACACATTCAGAATTAATGCATAAAAACGCTTCCAGGCAGGTAATAAACATCATTCTTCTTGTGTTAATGGCACAACCTTCACAGGAAGTGAAATGCTATTTGATTTGCAAATGTTTTTGTGAAGAGAAACATCGAGTTTCACTACTAATTCAGTTTCCCACGAATCACTTCACTCATCACTATTAGTTGTAAAGAAGACAAAAAATAAATGTTATCAGACAGAATATTGTCCATTTAGCCATATTTTACTGGTAGAAGCAGCAGCACCAGACAGGTGTAGAAGAGGAGAAATGTCTAGTTCAAGGCTTGAGATGAAGAAAAATTCTCACACTGACAACAGTAAAACACAAATACATGTCATTTTTGATAGGAAGAGGTAATGGAGTGCAGTTACCCTGCCATAGCTATTGAACACAGAAAGTAGACGAGACTGAGACACTGGAGGACTGGCAGAAGACCACCTGAGTTCATCCATGCTGCCACACATGAATAGAGGTATGGCACAAAGTATTTAAGGGCCCTGTGATCTGTTAGAGCCTAAGAGCTTTGGTCCATTATGGGTTGGTCATGGCTAAGTGGCTGGCAGAAGGCACTGATCAGGTGGCCCTCACACCTTTACAACCCACCCTTGCCTCCAAAATTGATTCAGGGGATTAGCGTGGATAATAAACTGAGGCTAAGATTTAAAGTGTGTTCCTTGCTAATATACTAAAGAGACTAGAGTGGGGTACCCAACTCGGACGTTGTGCAGAGGAAGAGAGCTGACAGAGAACAACAATGAGACATGAAACGGATGGAAAAGCGGAGTCATCTGGAATGCAGTAGAGATGATGATGATGAAAACCTAGAAAAGTACAACATCTTTTTTGATATGAAATATTCTCTACTACATTAAACTTTATCCATGGGTCTCATGACACAGCAAACTAATAATAGTGAGTGTTCAGTATGTAAACATGCAGTTAACCGGGAGGCGAAAACTAAAGCAAGCTGAGCAAATGGAAGCAAAAGTGAAGTTAATTTGAAACTCAACTACAAGCAAGAAACTAGCAGATTTCACAGCCAGACAGTCAGCTGGGTGAGAAAGCCAAGGTGAGTCAAGTAAAGCCAAGCCGAGAGCAGACGAGAAGAGAAGGCAGAGCTGAGTGGTTAACTGGCCAGAGCAGAAGTTGAGCTATCAGCTGACAGGTGGCATTGATGCTGGCACGTATGCCCTAGGCAGCAGCCTCACATCTGTCCTCTGGTCCTCAACATGAGCGTCTCACCGTGGTAACATTACACTAGCAGTACTCTCCTGCAGCTTATTGAGAAATCTTTGTGCCTTTAAACAAACAAAAACACCTCGAACACAATCCAATAAAGATGGATTCAGCACTTCATGTAAGTTCAATTTATCCCCCGCTTTATTCCTGCTTAACTTTCATTGCTGACAATAAAGCTTTGTAATAATAATTGTAAGTGCCAAATCCTTTAAATTAATATTAATGGTAAATTTATATTAGTTTTTGTGTAGTTTGAACTTGAATGTAATATTGCTTTAACTTGTGCAATGGAAGATTCTGTTCCAGCCCCTAGCAATTAAAGTTAATGGAATGTTCTTAATGTTAGCTCTGGGTGACCACAGTATAGCTCTTAAGCTGAAGTCGGACAAGTAGAGAGAAACACGAACTGTTAAGGGCGTAGAGCTTTCTAACTGTATGTTTAGTGTATATTAGGTAACATACAGAAACCTTAAAAAATGTAACCCAGATACGTAAAGTCTCAAGTGGAATACCGGAGACAAGAAGTTTCTCGTTTTCCCTTTTTTTTGACGTGTATTATCAACTCTTCTCCTTATTGTGTGAACTGCTTTCTTTCACTAAAATCTTTAATACAAAGACATTTTTTCTTGAAAAACATGTCATTACTATTGCTTGAATGCCTTACTGCATTTGAACTACTTTGGAAGCCCTCAACAAACACAGTTACAATAATAATATTAACTTTCATTTGTAGAGAACCTTTCTCAAATTCAAGATTGCTACACATATTGTTAATAAGAAAATAAGAAAACAATGTAAAACAATAAGTAGTAATAAGAGAATTAATAAAAAAAAACAAAATTAAATGGCACCGGAAAGTATAGAGATGTTGCATGTTGATTAGCACATGAAGACCGTCACTGTACATGTGACAAGAATGACCTTATAAGCTTATAAAAGAAAATGTATTTATATTCATATGCCTCCCTGTGACTACGAGGGTGGTGGGTCTTCGATTCAAAAGCTTGACCTTGTTTGAATGCTTTGCCATGTCACACATGAGGGGATTTTTCTGAACATATTTAATAAATGTGTCAGTGAGCATATGGCTGAATGCCCAAATTTTTAGTTGTGCAACACATTTAGATATCGTACACTGTTGTTCAAGCTGGGTCCCATTTGAAGTTCATAATGTCAGGAACTTTGTTATCTTTGTTCTCCATGAAAGCTTGAGACTAAAAAATTTGGTGCAAACCTCAATAAATGAATTGATATAATCTGTTCCTTGAAGTTGGCTGGGGTCTACCCAGAATGCATTCATCTTATCAGTATGGTGAATGTAAAGCATGTAAAATGTCCCCCCAAACCATCCACCAACTACACAAAGATGGGATTGATGTTTCAGGGGAGACCTACCTAGAGTAACGGCACCTTTTCATAGCATACCGTGTTTTGTGGTGTTTAAAGTTTAATGGAGGGTGGGGACAGCTCTTTATTTGAAGTAAACAGAGTACTGCCACTAATTTGGGTCCACTTCAAGCACTGGATACAATTAAAAGAGAAAACTTTGCAGAAAAGATGAATACATAAGAAAATAGCAGATGAGAGTTAAGAGTTCCAAACATGGCAAAAATTCAGAATATATCTCAATTTCTTGTATGTACAGTAATGTGAACCTCACACTACTGCTCTTTTCTATGACTTTATAATTTATAACTTTTTCAGAATAATAGTAGAAAAAACAAGACAAGCTAATTAAACAAAGAGATCAATTAAAGGTTAGGTTGTAAACCACTGACTTAGATACAGAAGCCCCACTTAAATATAAAACTCATCCTGGTTTAACAGTTGAACACTAGAATGACACTGTTAAAAAGCACAAAGAAAAGCTCTTTTTCCGGCCTGCTTGGACTATTACTACAAATTAATGGATGAAAATGAAAATAACTCTGAGGTGCTGTTTAGAACTGTTGCCAATTTGACAAATTATACAGGTGCCGGTCATAAAATTTGAATATCAAAGTTGATTTATTTCAGGAATTCCATTCAAAAAGTGAAACTTGTATATTAGATTCATTCATTACACACAGACTGATGTATTTCAAATGTTTATTTCTTTTAATTTTGATGATTATAACTGACAACTAATGAAAGTCCCAAATTCAGTATCTCGGAAAATTAGACTATTGTGAAAAGGTTCAATATTGAAGACACCTGGTGCCACACTCTAATCAGCTAATTAACTCAAAACACCTGCAAAAGCCTTTAAATGGTCTCTCAGTCTAGTTCTGTAGGCTACACAATCATGGGGAAGACTGCTGACTTCACAGTTGTCCAAAAGACGACCATTGACACCTTGCACAAGGAGGGCAAGACACAAAATTGCTAAAGAGGCTGGCTGTTCACAGAGCTCTGTGTCCAAGCACATTAATAGAGAGGCGAAGGGAAGGACAAGATGTGGTAGAAAAAACTGTACAAGCAATAGGGATAACCGCACCCTGGAGAGGATTGTGAAACAAAACCCATTCAAAACTGTGGGGGAGATTCACAAAGAGTGGACTGCCGCTGGACTCAGTGCTTCAAGAACCACCACGCACAGACATATGCAAGACATGGGTTTCAGCTGTCGCATTCCTTGTGTCAAGCAACTCTTGAACAAGAGACAGCGTCAGAAGCATCTCACCTGGGCTAAAGACAAAACTGCTGCTCAGTGGTCCAAAGTTATGTTCACTGATGAAAGTAAATTTTGCATTTCCCTTGGAAATCAAGGTCCCAGAGTCTGGAGGAAGAGAGGAGAGGCACAGAATCCACGTTGCTTGAGGTCCAGTGTAAAGTTTCCACAGTCAGTGATGGTTTGGGGTGCCATGTCATCTGCTGGTGTTGGTCCACTGTGTTTTCTGAGGTCGAAGGTCAACGCAGCCGTCTACCAGGAAGTTTTAGAGCACTTCATGCTTCCTGCTGCTGATGAACTTTATGGAGATGCAGATTTCATTTTCCAACAGGACCTGGCACCTGCACACAGTATCAAAGCTACCAGTACCTGGTTTAAGGACCATGGTATCCCTGTTCTTGATTGGCCAGCAAACCCGCCTGACCTTAACCCCATAGAAAATCTATGGGGTATTGTGAAGAGAAAGATGCAATACGCCAGACCCAACAATTTAGAAGAGCTGAAGGCCACTATCACAGCAATATGGGCTCTCATAACACCTGAGCAGTGCCACAGACTGATCGACTCCATGCCACGCTGCATTGCTGCAGTAATCCAGGCCAAAGGAGCCCCAACTAAATATTGAGTTCTGTACATGCTCATACTTTTCATGTTCATACCTTTGTTGGCCAACATTTCTTTTTTTTTGCATTGGTCTTAATTGATATTCTAATTTTCCGAGATACTGAATTTGGGACTTTCATCAGTTGTCAGTTATAATCATCAAAATTAAAAGAAGTAAACATTTGAAATACATCAGTCTGTGTGTAATGAATGAATCTAATATACAAGTTTCACTTTTTGAATGGAATTACTGAAATAAATCAACTTTGTCATGATATTCTAATTTTATGACCAGCACCTAGTATATTATATATAATTGTTAAGCATTTTATACAGTATATGGAGTTAGTATAGGGCCGTGTCATCATGCATCTGCCAAAAGCTTATTTCCATGCTGTAAAGATAAGACGATTAAAGACACAATGTCTAGGCTTTATGGCCTTTATCAGGTGTGTAACTGAGAAGGAGAAAGAAGATACAATATATAGTAGTCGAGGCAGGAAACAAAGCCAGGGTAGAGAAAAGGAGAGAAAAAGCTGCCATTAGCAAAGATGATGAGAGAGAATAAAAAGTTAGTCGGTCATGGAGACCTGCACAAATATGTGATCTTAAGCTGAGAGTGAGCCGAGTTTCTTCTGATCATCTTTGAAAAGTGTCTTTGAAGTTCTGTGAAGGAACACAAACAGAGAGATCAGTGCGGCTATGATCAAGGGATGTGAATCATTCTATAATGGGCTTAGTAATGTCTTGGATTTTAACAGCTCAAACATGTTCCATATAACCTACGGTATGTAGACACTTCCTACAAAAAATATGTTCGATTAAATTTTTAGATTTACAATAGGTCCATTGTTTAATATTTAATTTATTAGAGGGACTAGATACAAGCGTATAGTTGGTAACATATTTGCAAGTGACACAGCAGCACCTGTTACAACTCAAAGTGTCTGGTGAGGAATGTGACTCTCCTCAGTAAGGTAAGCTGTAGACAAGAAGTTTGTGTAGGGTATGCAGGAGAAGGAGGGAGATCATGGGAGGGTTAGGAAAAAGGTTCCTGTGGAAGGAACAGTCTACAAAATTAGAATATTTTGTTTGATGACCTGTGAAAGACATAAGAATGTTAGAACGGAATGGTATATGCGTTTCATTATTGGGGTCCCTCTTAAAGTGGAAGTTAACTGCGTGAGTCAATTGGCTTTTAAAAAGACATAAGTTTTAAGTCCTGGAAAGCTGTCAGAAATACTAATATCCAAAAATAATGGAGCTGTGGTAGAAATATTGACTGTAAACCTGTAAGATAGATGAAAACTAGTAAGATAATTAATGAATTACTATAGCTGGCACCTAGAGCAATAGGCAACACCTATACAATATATATCTTTAACACAGGCCTGGTACAAAGCCTGTGTAGGAAGAAAAGAAAAGCACTTCCACCCAGCTGAGGAAGATGTTTTCATAGTTACATTGTAGTATGCCATACAACTCCACTGGCCTGGTGAAAAAAGTTATTCTCAAAAGAGATGAGAATGAGACCTTCATCATGAGGAATGACTGTGTACAGAGAGGTGACATCCATGGTAAAGACTCAGGAGCATTAGACCTAAAGCTGTCAAACAACTGGAAAGCATGGTTAGTATCTTAAATACGAATGCAGACCTCATAGTTCGTGATCTGTGAAGGAAAACTGAAATATAAGTAGTGGAACATTTGCATGTAGAAACTATAAGACATCCAGAATTGACCAGTTTGTGTATTTTGGGAAGGATCTGTGGGCTTTCAACAACAAGACAGTTAACAACGAGAAGCAATTCCTTTCTGCTGATGAGAAGGGGAATGGTAGAACTAATTCTGTAAGAATGCCGCCTATCTACTCCTTACATTCTTCCTGTAATCATCTATCAAATCATGTGTGAAAAGAAGATAGGCAGCTACAGTGCATCCAGAAAGTATTCACAGCGCATCACTTTTTCCACATTTTATGATGTTACAGCCTTATTCCAAAATGTATTAAATTAATTTTTTTCCTCAGAATTCTACACACAACACCCCATTAATGACAACGTGAAAAACGTTTACTTGAGATTTTTGCAAACTTATTAAAAATAAAAAAACTGAGAAATCACGTGTACATAAGTATTCACAGCCTTTGCTCAATACTTTGTTGGTGCACCTTTGGCAGCAATTACAGCCTCAAGTCTTTTTGAATATGATGCCACAAGCTTGGCACACCTATCCTTGGCCAGTTTTGCCCATTCCTCTTTGCAGCACCTCTCAAGCTCCATCAGGTTGGATGAGAAGCGTCGGTGCACAGCCATGTTAAGATCTCTCCAGAGATGTTCAATCAGATTCAAGTCTGGACTCTGGCTGGGCCACTCAAGGACATTCACAGAGTTGTTCTGAAGCCACTCCTTTGATATCTTGGCTGTGTGCTTAGGGTCGTTGTCTTGCTGAAAGATGAACTGTCAGCCCAGTCTGAGGTCAAGAGCACTCTGGAGCAGGTTTTCATCCAGGATCTCTCTGTACATTGCTGCAGTCATCTTTCTTTTATCCTGACTAGTCTCCCAGTTCCTGCCACTGAAAAACATCTCCACAGCATGATGCTGCCACCGCCATGCTTCACTGTAGGGATGGTATTGGCCTTGTGATGAGCGGTGCCTGGTTTCCTCCAAACGTGATGCCTGGCATTCACACCAAAGAGTTCAATCATTGTCTCATCAGACCAGAGAATTTTATTTCTCATGGTCTGAGAGTCCTTCAGGTGCCTTTTGGCAAACTCCAGGTGGGCTACCATGTGCCTTTTACTAAGGAGTAGCTTCCGTCTGGCCACTCTACCATACAGGCCTGATTGGTGGATTGCTGCAGAGATGGTTGTCCTTCTGGAAGGCTCTCCTCTCTCCACAGAGGACCTCTGGAGCTCTGACAGAGTGACCATCAGTTCTTGGTCACCTCCCTGACAAAGGCCCTTCTCCCCCTGATCGCTTAGTTTAGATGGCCGGCCAGCTCTAGGAAGAGTCCTGGTGGTTTCAATGTATGTTCAGTTCTTCATAACAACTATTCATGGTGGCTCTAAAATCCGTACTGACCCCTACTCTCTCTTCTGTTTCTTTTTCCGGTTTCTTTGTGGTGGTGGCCTGCGCCACCTCCACCTACTCAAAGCTTCATGATACTTCAACAATGATTGATGGATTAAAAGGCAGAAGTCTACGTGACCATCATCATCAAGTCCTTCCGTGAGAACCCTAAATCCAAAGAGGACTGTTTCATTTATGTTAGGTAGGATGCCCAGAGGGGACTGGGCGGTCTCATGGTCTGGAATCCATACCGAATTTAATTTTTTTCTCCAGCCGTTTTTTTTTTGTTTTTTCTGTCCCCCCCGGCCATTGGACCTTACTTTTATTCTATGTTAATTACTGTTGACTTATTTTATTATTGTGTCTTTTTTTTTCTATTCTTTATTATGTAAAGCACTTTGAGCTACTGTTTGTATGAAAATGTGTTATATAAATAAATGTTGTTGTTGGTTTCGAACTTCTTCCACTTACGGATGATGGAGGCCACTGTGCTCATTGGGACCTTCAAAGCAGCAGACATTTTTCTGTAACCTTCCCCAGATTTGTGCCTCGAGAAAATCCTGTCTCGGAGATCTACAGACAGTTCCTTTGACTTCATGCTTGGTTTGTGCTCTGACATGAACTGTTAACTGTGGGACCTTATATAGACAGGTGTGTGCCTTTCCAAATCATGTCCAATCAACTGAATTTACCACAGGTGGACTCCAATTAAACTGCAGAAACACCTGAGCTCAGTTTTGAGCTTCATGGCAAAGGCTGTGAATACTTATGTACATGTGCTTTCTCAATTTTTTTTTATTTTTAATAAATTTGCAAAAATCTCAAGTAAACTTTTTTCACGTTGTCATTATGGGGTGTTGTGTGTAGAATTCTGAAGAAAAAATGAATTTAATCCATTTTGGAATAAGGCTGTAACATAACAAAATGTGGAAAAAGAGATGCGCCTTGAATACTTTCCGGATGCACTATATATATTTTTTATATATATATACATACATACACACACACACACATAGTCACGCATGTGTGCCTGGGGATCATGTTTCCTGGCACTTAAAAGGTAAGTGATACCACTCTGGGATGAGAGATGGAGTTCACACTGTCTTTCCTTTCCCACCTGCAGCTCTGAGAAGCCACTGAGAGAGAGCAGCAGACCTGGCAAACCTTATGGTTAGGGGTCTAAAAATCCAGGCAGTCCTCAGAGGATGGCGTCTGCTACTGAGAGGAAACCTGACCTGAAGCAAGGTCTATCGTGTTGTTATAGCTTCTGTAATCTTGGAGCGATTCTGTTTATTGGGCTGAAAATGTTGTATTTTTTTGGTTCATTCATTTGATTGAATTTAGTAGGGACATTCAGTTGGTGCCCCAAGACTTTGAAGTGACTCATACAAGTCTATTGTCTTTTCACTTATAAATATCAATAATTAATATTATTTATTTATTATTACTTAGAGAGGGAGAACAACATTATTACATACAGTTGTAAATATATTGTAAGTGCTCTAAGGCTGTACTAATGGAAAAGTAAATAAATTAAAAGTGTCTTATTATATCAGCCAGGAGAGGGCGCTATTGTGCAGCCTAAAAATACTTGCAAGGAAGCCAGCGATCCTGTTATTGTTCAGCCTTGCCATGCAATAGACAACTGAAGGGAAGACACATCTTGTAAGAAACAAATGTACCTCCATCTACTATTCTGAGTACCCTCTGAAATAATTTCATTTTGCTAATGCTCAAACATGTAAATAAACTATTGTATAGATTTAAGTGACAAGCAATGTTACAGCACTAAAACATAAAATCAAAGTGTTCAATTTTTAGACACAAACATTAGTATGCATTTTCCAAGTTGTAAATTAAACTTAAGTATTCATTAAATTTTAAGACATTCTTTTTTAGGTCTGAGACAAAAAGTGGCTGCGGTCGATCAGCAGGCACATGGACGCTCACTTTTGTTATTTTTTTAATTTTTTGTTTTATTTTTAAAAACTAGAACAGTACAGTGGCATGCTACTCAGTCAAACATATAATAATAACATTTTAGATATAACCATTTCCAAAAAAAAGCAAATCAGCAAATACGTGGCCTGTATTTTGTTGTTATAATCGGGGACACTAAAACCAACCATTCTTACTAGTAGAATTAAGCATAAAACATAAAAAACAGATATCTGCATATTTCCTTACATAGCCTATAGTGTAAACATAACTTCAGCTCTTTTTTCTGCCTTTTAATACTTTTTTTTCTTGACACTGTTTCATGATGCACCGGATACCTATTATTACTGTTCCCATTCTTAATAAAATAATGGAATAAAAGTTTAAAATGTTTGCAATACTTGTGATCCAGTACAAGTATCACTTCTATAAAAAGCAAGCTGCAGCAAACAAAAAATGAATAGCAAAAAAGCTCAGTGACCACCATGGCACTGTGGCCACACTTCACACTTCAGCAGGGGTTCCAGGGGGACAAACAGGGTCAAGGAAGATTTGCAAAGGATTCCAAGATTCTTCTGTTCAAAAAAATGTTCGGTCTATTGTGTCCAGTTGGAAAAGGGGAACAATAAAGGTATGAAAATTGCTAAAAGCAGAAGATGAAGCAACCTTTAGCAGATACATCAAAGTCAACTGATCACCAAAATGCTGACTTCACATGATGTACGAGGTCACCTTATTTTAATGGAGTGCAGATCCTGGGTACTCGAGTGTTGGATCAATGTCTAAAATAGAAATACACTTTGTTTAGATTTAAATTTCAAATTAGAGTTAGGACTTTGCAGTGCTCATTCTTGTGAACGATTTCTGTTTTCTGATTTAGTTGTAGCCCATTGCAATGGTCATTATTCCCAGCATGCATCAGGGCTCTGGAGAGGCATAGAAAGCAGAGAAAATAACTCAGGTGGAGATCATCCTGACGCAGAGAGCAGGAGAAGGGAGGTCACAACATCTTATGCTATGCCTATATGTCTTTATTTTTTTGTCTCGTTCATTTTCTTCCTTTGCAAAAGTTTTGTAAATAATCACAAGGATTTGTTGTTGGCCGATTGACTTATTCATATATGGATAATAATAATCATCCTCACATATTCTTAAGTGAAGGGTTGGCGGGAGATGGAATCCATCCTAATAGGATCAGTCATAGTATTAAAAGCTGAAAAGAAGTCATTTTTAAATCAGTGTATGCATTTCCTCCTTCTAGAAAATCCCCTGTAAACACAACTCTGGAGTAAATCTTCTGACAGCATTGGATTTCCTTATAGAGCGCAGCATAATTGCAGCTTCATGTTAATTATTAACGTGTGATGACGCCAAGGAGCAAAAAAAGGGAAGCCATAAAGCATTCACTTGTGACAGCTGTCATCACCTGGCATCCGTGAATTAGAATGCAGCGAACTGTACAAAAAAACTAAAACACGGATGGAGGGACTGGGGTTTGCAGATCCATTTTAATAAATGTGCTAAAGCATCTGAAATCCTGAGTGACATTTAATAATAATAATAATACATCGGCTATTAGCAAATGGATTTAGCATTTATCTTAAGGATCCTGGGGTGACGATACTAATAATAAGAACATGGTGCAATAATCAGCACTGCTGCTGCATGGACATAAAGTTTTCTTGGTTCAAATCCCGCGCTCGGAGTGCTGCATGTTCTCCTGATGTTTGCCGGAGTTTCCCAACGACATGTCGGTTTGCCCGATTGGCAAGTTCTTTTTGAGGCTCATGTAAAACTGCAATAGTTGAGCAGCAGAACAGCTTTTAAAGTTGACATACGTAGAGAAACGTTTGGGGAATTCCCTCTTTAGAACATTACAAAACCTTTTGATGAGAACAGGCTATTCAGCCCAACAAAGCTCACCATCTGATCCATCTAATTACTCCAAAATAACTTCAAGTTGATTTTTGAAGGACTTTATAGCCCTACTGTTCACCACATTATTTGGTACCTTGTTTATTCTCTGTGTCTATAGTTCTCAGAGTGAAGAAAAACCTTAAGATGTTTGTGCAAAATGTACCCCTAACAAATTTCCAACTGTGCCCCTATTGAACTCATTTTAAAGTAACAGTCTCGATCCACGGCACTAATCCCCTTCATAATTTTAAACACTTCTATCAAGTCTCCTCTTAATCTCCTTTATCTTAAACAGAAATAATTCATCTTTTTTTTCATTTTATCTCATAACTCATCTCCTGCTGACCTAGAATCACAAACTAGTTGTTCTGTCAGGACTTCTTCCAGTGCTGTTATGTCCTTTCTGAAGCCCGGAGGCCAAAACTTCACACAGTTTTCAATACATGGGAAGGAGTTAGAATGGCAGAAAAGTCTGAGATGGAAAGAGGTGGTCTAAATGTGACCCACCACTGCAAGGAAACAAGCAACAAGGATCAAATCGGTAACATCATCTGACAACTAGCAGAGACTTTTGCGGAGGTCATTCTGGTAAATACTTATAGTTTGCAATAAATGAAAAAATGATATTAAAATAGGGGAATTGATTAACTTGAATTGATAATAGGGGTAGCACGGTGGCGCAGTGGTAGTGCTGCTGCCTCGCAGTTAGGAGACCCTGCGTGGAGTTTGCATGTTCTCCCCGTGTCTGCGTGGGTTTCCTCTGGATGCTCCGGTTTCCTCCCACAGTCCAAAGACATGCAGGTTAGGTGGATTGGCGATTCTAAATTGGCCCTAGTGTGTGTGTGTGTGTGTCTGTGTGTGTCCTGCGGTGGGTTGGCACCCTGCCCAGGATTGGTTCCTCCCTTGTGTTGCCTGGGATTGGCTCCAGCAGACCCCCCGTGACCCTGTGTTTACATTCAGCGGGTTGGAAAATGGATGGATGAATTGATAATAAGTCCCCTTCAACCTTCTACCTGCAATTCTGGCCTTCACCACTTCTTATATTTGGTCAGTTTATTTTAGCAATTACCTAAGGCAGGGGTAGGCAACGTTGGTCCTGGAGGGCTGTAGTTAAGTCAGGCTTTCGTTCCAACCCAATTACTTAATTAGAAACCAATCCTTGCCAATCTCAGACCTTATTTAATTTTATGGCTTGTTAGTTTGAAATATTAGGTTCTTATGTCGTATAATTTTTTTCTCCCCAAGGATATCACCCAAATGATTTGAAGGCTAAAACAGATAATTTTCAGTTTCTGATTAAACCAAAGAGTGCATAATGAATCCACATAGGTGTAAATGAAAACAAGTTGGACAGAGAACTGCTGGCTGCTTCGTCATCTGCATCTTATTGCTAATAAGGAGACTTTAAAAACACTGATTGTAGCGGTTTAAGACTGGAATAAGTTATTAAGTGTGGGGAACCTTAACAAGCGAGACCACAAAAGAAGTATTGAGCAATAAGTGCTTCATTAGGAATAATTGAACTGTTATTAAAAAACTGGGTTGGAGCAAAAACCTGCAGGCACTGCAGCCCTCCAGGACCAACATTGTCATGTCTGCCAAGAGGTCCATCACAAAATGTATGGAAACATCTCTGACCCTGGTCTGCCATGTATCAGTGGATACTTTGGTGTTTTAGTGCTTGGGTTACAAAAGATTAATGATGCTCATTACACAGGCAAATCTTGGGTCATGTGAAGATTAGGGGTTACAAGGAAACAAATTAAATTGATTATATCTATGACACAATTTTATTAAATGTTTTATATTGCATTAAGTGAAAATTACTCACAACGAGAATTTGAATCATCTTGCCCCCTGGTGTTTCTCCAGACTGGTGTACATTGCAGTGTAGGGTTACAGTTTCACAATGGCTCATTTAACACAGAACAACCTCAGGCATATGTGGGGCTGCCAAGACTCAAAAACAAGAAAAACAAGTTAGATTTCCTTTATTTCAAAAGCCTCTTTATTGCTCTCCTATTTAAAACCTTGGCAGCTACGTGTGGGAACACACCACTGATCAGCGATAATTAATTCCTACAAGTACTGCAGCAGACATTTTGACCTGACAGCTTCTTTAGGTGTACAGGATTCCTCCAGGGCATTTCAGAGGTTGCAGGTCTGACTTTAGTGTGACAAGTGAGAACTGATAACAAAAAAGAGAGGACAAGATGTAAAATTTCAACAATAGAAGAGTTCAAGTAGACTAATGAGTGGCTACTCCTTGATTGAAGAGACTTCTTTTAACGGCCCTTCCTGTGATAAGCATTTTCCTGTTTGTGAGGATCTAAATTGGAGTAGCAAAATGCCATGAGGGTATGCAGAGAAGATCATATGATGGTGAGCTATCTGTCAAAGTGTAGGGGAAGGCCCTACTGAAAAAGGCGTTGACAGTTGGCAAGCGTTAATTTTCATGTATACGAGGGGCTACCCAAAAATAACCGGAATTGAAAAATAACATTTTTTAATAATTTTTACTTACTTACTCCTTCAAAGTACTCTCCATGTGAATGAATGCACTTGTCCCAACGGTTTTCCCACTGGTGGAAACATTTTTGTAATCGCTGATGTCCAAGACCTTCAGCAATTTTTCTTTGACTTCCACCACGGTACAAAAACACTTTCCTATGAGTTCCATTTTCACACGTGGGAACAAGAGAATGTAACACGGAGCAAGATCAAGTGACAATTCCCCTCATATGAAACGCGAAAACTATTCGTAGGCCTGTTCTTTACTTAAAATGTCCTCTTTAAAAGCAGTTTCAAGCATAACTACAATTTCAGCAGCTGTTTTCCCTAACAGAACACAAAATTTAAAGCAGACTCACTGTTCTTTGTGGACTTTCTTCGGTTAACCACTGTTTCTACTAATGCCCCTACAAATACGTACTCTTAACTCTGCACAGTATGTGAACATTGTTATCAGGCCCCACCTGCCCTTCCCACATAAACAACCCCTCAGTTAATGGCAGCATCACATATGTATGTAACAGCATTTCAGACGAGTAAGCAGGCATCACAGGGAGAATAAGGAGGGTTAGGGTTAGGTCAGGGATAGTCTAGCAGGTAATCGAATGTCACGAACGAGAGAATACACGGTTGGAGACAACTCCTTACAAAGTTTGTAGCTAATGGCATCGAAATTCACACTGCGAAGATTTCACCCACAGGGTTTCTTACAAAAAAACCTGTCCCCGAGTACCTCCATTATGTAAACTTTAAACAGATGGGGTGCAACCGAAAACGCAAGTGAAGCAAATAGAAAAAGAAAAACTGAAGAAAATACTTGACTCTGAAAGAAAATACAATGCTACAATTGCTGCTATCAAAGAGCTCAGTAACAGAAGACAACCCGACTTAAACATTATCATCTTTCTGTTATTATGACTATTGCATCACTACGTGGTATAAAAACAGCAACTAGTTTTGAGAGAGGAACTGTGGTCTATATGTACAGTGGAACCTCGGTTCACAAACGTCTCAGTTCACGTACAACTCGGTTCACGACCAAAAAGCTTGCCAAACTTTTGCCTCGGTTCACAACCACACACTCGGTATACAAACAAGCCAGTTTCCCTTGCCTGCCTGACCTGAGCTGAGCTGAAAGAGAGAGAGAGAGAGAGAGAGAGAGAGAGAGCACGCCTGCTGGGGAGGGGGAGGAGGAGATTGCTGCACGTGTTTGCCTGCTTATCTGCAGGCTGTAGTGCAAGCGAACCATCTCCCCACCACAGGCAGGCTGAGAGAGAGAGAGAGAGAGAGAGAGAGAGAGAGAGAAAGCGAGCAAGCCGCGTGGCTGCCTGGCTTTTTCATTTAAGCAAAGCCGCTCCTTGTTCATTGTTTTCAGTCAGATGTGCACTTTGTTTGTGCTCTAGAGTATTCCATGTGCTTTTGCAGTTAACTATGGCTTCTAAGCAAGTGAAGAGTGGTGAGAAGAAAGTTTTGAAGAAAATTGAAATCGAAGTAAAGAAAGAAATTACAAGAGGTGGAAAAACTGTTTACCAGTTTACTCATTTACCAATTTGAGAACCCTCGTGCTTTCAAGCAGCATAATGTAAACAAAGCCAGACTGCCAGCAAACATGAAGGGTTGGGTCACAAGGAGTTTGTTTTTGGAATGGCTGCATGAGGTTTTCACTCCCACCAGCTAAAAGCACCAGAAACCCACAAGAGAGAAAACACCTGAAGGAAAACACTTCATGCCAGAACTCGACTCATGCAAGGTTAGTTTTCTTGGTGGTTTTTGTATTACGGATTTTACAAAAGTTAATTTTTCAGTTCATAACGCGATTTGTTGCAATGTTACTTTTCTCTTTTTTCAAATGTTTGCTTTTTTCCTTGTGCTTAAAACTCATGAAAGTGTTTACAAATGGGAGTTTTTCATAGCGCAATTAGGTGCAATGTTACTTTTCTCTTTTTTCAAATGTTCCTTTTTTTCCGCTGTGCTTAAAACTCCATTTTAAAAACAGTGTTTACAGCGATCAGGCTTTAAGTTTAATAGCGTGATCTCCTGCAATCTTACTTTTTTGGTTGCTTGTGAGTTGGTTTTTGCATGCACTTCGGATTTGTTCTAATGTTCCTTTTTTCCGCTGTGCTTAAAATTCATTTTAAAAAAAATGCTGCACGAGCACGCGTTACAGAGATGAGAGAGAGAGAGAGAGAGAGAGAGAGCTTGTGAGCCAGCCTGCTCCTGTAGCTGAGCGAGGGAGGGGCTTTGGTGGTGTGTGTGCTACAGAGAGAGAGAGGGAGTGAGCGCGAGCGAGCCAGCTCGTGTAGCTGAGCAGAGAGCCTGGGTGTTTTGTGTCAGTGTTATTCAATGTTTTTACATTAGTTTACTATTACACTGTGCATTCTATGATGTAATCTATATATATAATTCACTAAGGCAAGACAACCATGAAAAGCATGCCGGAAGGGGCGTGGATTCACTAAGCCGCCGACAAGTGAGACACCTATGGCGCACACAGGAAGGAGCCACGCCCACCAACTCCAAGACCATTGGATACAACGAAAACTCGCAGGGCCACGCCCACCAACTCGGATGCGACGACACAGGAAAAAATGGCGTCATTTATGTTCGTCTGTCATAGAGGCCACATGCAGTGCAGGTCAGGTTAATGTCATGTACCTCTGAGCTACGTTGACTGTTCATAGAGGCATGTTTCTTGCGGAGGTGAATCGCCATATGCAGCGTGTGAAACGGTTTGCGAGGGGTATCCCATGGCATCCTTAAAACAATCCTTTAAAAACGGAGGTTAAAGCACAATGAAGGAATCAGTCTTTAAAAACCAATAAGCCCTGTGCCTCTGTTTCATTACCATCTCACCTGCTTCACCAATGCAGGCCCTGCAACAGTGGAAAAGCTCTGTCAGCTGCTGACCTTCTCTGTGCCGGACCGGTTCACACAGAGGCAACACAAGAGAAAGCCACGCCAGAGACAGACAGAGGCGCACACACAGGCAGCTGGTGGGAGGCTCTCCGCGAGTTTCTCTTGCGAGCAGACACATGAGCAGGCAGTGTGTATGCTTCGAGAACGAGGGTGGACGCGACAGGACCATCTAGGAAAAATCATGTCGCGGATGTGATTCGCTGTATGCAGTGTGTAGAACAGTTTGCGAGAGGTGTCCCTGTGTCTTTCCAGAAGTGTTCATCCATCAATAAATAATTATGCAGCGTTTGTTATGCCGCGGGTTCACTATTGTGTTGTATTTTGCTCTCTCCAGAGTTCCATCTTTTCATTCACTTAGTGTTGTATTCTCACACTAACCTGTTTTAGACAACCATGTCTTTCCAGAAGTGTTTACCATTCAATAAATAATTATGCATGAGACTGAACATGTGTCTAGGTGTGGGTAAGCCGTTGAACCCCATTCGGGCTGCAAACTGTGGAATTGCCACTAAGTGCGACTCATACGCTCCCACCGTTTTCGTCCCTACCCTTTGTACACACACACCCCTCCCACACGTTGACTGTTAATAGAGGCATGTTTCTCGCGGAGGTGAATCGCCATATGCAGAGTGTAAAACTGTTTGCGAGGGGTATCCCATGGGATCATTAAAACATTCCTTTGCAACTGTTAAAACAAATGAAGTGAGCAGTCTTTAAAAACGAGTTTTCGGTTTCGACACACGACCGCGTGCAGCATAGCAAAGTGTTGTACACGCTACAAACAGCAATTCACATCTGTGACAAACACGCGTCTTCTTAGATGCTCCTGCACTTTGTACACACCCCGCTCCCACCTCGCTACACCGCACGGACGACTGTGTGTTGGTTCGTTCCGTGCAATGTTACAATGTTGCTTTTCTTGCTGATTTATTACATTACCGATTTTTGAATGTTAAATTTTCTCCCTGAGCTTAAAAATGATTAAAAAACCGGCCTGATTATGCGGCGTATGGTACGCCACGGGTTGGCTAGTTAACTATATTTGTGCTTAATCTTTACATATATTTACATATTTACATACAGTTTGTATGGTCTGGAACGGATTAATTGTATTTACATACAATCCTATGGGGGAAATTGCTTCGGTTCATGACCAACTCGGTTTACGACCAAAGTTCTGGAACGAATTATGGTCGTGAACCGAGGTTCCACTGTACTCGTTAAGCTTATTTATTTATTTATCGATGAATCGTCGATTGGCTGTATTATCTGTCCTGCAAGTCTCCATTCTTGCTTTTTATGTTTCTGCTGCTGTCTGCATTTGGATTTCTACCATTGGATTCATAAAGTTTTACCTATTTTAATCTCTATATACAGTGTATACTACGTGTTGTGACTATAATCTGGTATGATAGTTACGTTAACTTACTTTTGCAATTCGTGTAGCGTGTCCATGTTCTGTTGTAATACCCAAGTGTTGTTCAACGCAGTAACTGTTTCTAGTGTACTGTGTATCGAAATCTGTCTCTCCTGTGTCTCTTTATTATCAAGAGCAAAAAGAATTCACTTAAGGGGAGATCTTTTCACAACTTTTTACTCTGGACGTATGAACTGATACCATATGGTTACTTTTTTGCAAATGTAGCTGGCAATTCTTTGGACATCACATTGATTCTGACTGTACCGTCTCCGTTGTGAACGACATCAACAACATGTAGCAAGAGGCAGTGAATCGTTCATACCACATGTCCAGTAATGTGCTCAAATGCTAACATATAAACTACTTTAACAGAAACATCTTTTCATTACAACAGGTTATGTTTCTTTTTAATACATGTCGTGCATACTTTGCACACATGACAGATGTTTATTTGATTCACTGGAGTCTTTTGGCCATGAAACTTCTAGCCATCTTAACCATAGGCTTAATATTGGTTCGGTGACGTTGAGCAGAGAGCACCAGAACTCTGTTTAAACCACCAACCCTACTTTGAGTTCCACACCTTCATGAGATGTTGGATTAGTTTAGAAATGTGATGCTCACAGGCTATATGTAAGCACGTTTCAAATTCCAGGACTTTTTATGACTTTTCCAGTACCAACCAGCACAAAAGTCAAAGACTACTTTACACTTAGGTTTGTGTGGTTTTTCTTAGGATATTCAGAACCGAATAAGAACACATACAAACTCAAATACGGGGCCTATTTTAAATTGCTGCCTGCCTACAAAAATTGACACTAAAGCTCACACTATGCAATTCTAGGCAGGGGTGTTACATTTTAAAAACAGATATAATATTTTCTGGACAACAAATGTGCCATGTTAAATGAGTTGTGCACAGAGCCAGCTTGTGTCAATATTTTGGTGTGTGCAAGCAAAAGATAAAAAGAAATCATGAGAAAAGAAAGTTTTGTGTTTGAGTGTGGTACACAAACGTAACACTGTAAAGCACTTTTTCTGTGTGCAGACCTATAAATACCTGGGAGTGCAGCTGGATGATAATTGGACTGGACTGCCAATACTGATGTTCTGTGTAAGAAAGGACAGAGCCGATTATACTTCCTTAGAAGGCTGGCGTCCTTCAACATCTGCAATAAGATGCTGCAGGTCTTCTATCAGACGGTTGTGGTGAGTGCCCTCTTCTACGTGGTGGTGTGCTGGAGAGGCAGCATAAAGAAGAGGGACGCCTCACACCCAAACACACAAACTAGTGAGGAAGGCAGGCTCTATTGTAGGCACGTAGCTGGACAGTTTGACATCCGTGGCAGAGCGACAGGCGCTGAGCAGGCTTCTGTCAATCATAGAAAATCCACTGCATCCACTAAACAGTATCATCTCCAGACAGAGGAGCAGCTTCAGCAACAGACTGCTGTCACCATCCTGCTCCACTGACAGACTGAGGAGATCGTTCCTCCCTCACACTATGCGACTCTTCAATTCCACCCGGGGGGGGTAAACGTTAACATTATACAAAGTTACTGTCTGTTTTACTGGCATTTTTATCACTCTTTAATTTAATTTATTTTTTTCATCAGTTTGCTGCTGCTAGAGTATGTGAATTTCCCCTTGGGATGAATAAAGTATCTATCTGTCTAATGAAACTTTACAATGTTCGGGTTCTAGCGACTCGATACCTATTAGGCATATAAATGATATTAAAAAAATGTTAGCATAATTTACATTGTAGATTGTTGCGGATAAAAAGTACAAGGAATACCATGGGATGACATCTATGCACACGTGTATAAATCTCTATTATCTCATAATCAGGAAACATTTCCTGAAAAAGGTCATCTATGTCTTCACCATGACTTGTACGACTAATGCTTGTCCATCACATTTAACACCTATGGGATTCCAGATTTCAAACAGTTTTAGTCATAAATGAACACAAAGATAGCGAAACAGCAGAAGTATCACTAGCCCCACTAGCGCTAATGCCGGCTAATCCACAGGCACTTGAAGAGGTCGCTGGTGCAGCAGACTGATGAGACGGCAGCCCTGCAAAGGGTCCATAAAAACTCTCAACAGAATTATTAGCTTCCTTGCTTTTTTTCCCATCTCCCTGGCATTTTCAATGCTCAATAAATCATAGTGACACTTCTAATATAAAGTGTGCCTTACCTGGCTAACTATTTACCAATTAATGCTAACTCAACACTACATAGCTCAAGGTGATATTAATGTACGAGGTCTTCAAATGTAATACAGGATGAGTCAAAATTATGTTAACATTAATGGTACTGCTATGTATATACTTATCTACCATTTTTGTGGGCAATTTATGTCCCACATGGTAAATGTGTTGAACATGATGGCAAACAGGTTGAGACATTCCTGTAATTCACCTTGCACATATAAAGTATGTTTTGTGAATTGTTTCCGCCATTGATATCTTAACATAATTTTGACTCACCCTGTATTAATGCGAGATGTGGGCGTTTTGTTTGGGGAATGTTAGACATTTCCTCTCATGATATGCAATTATTGGAATTCACTATACTATTTTCCATGACTTTTACATACCATTTTCATTTTTTTAGAATATTAAGGACTTTTCAGTATTGGAATTTGGCTTGACGATTTTTAATTCATTTCCAGGTTTTTCAGAATCCGTGTGAACCCTGCATTCAGCATTATTGTTCCCACCCACATTTAACCAGAGTTCACGCATTTCTGGGCTCTGCCCAGACTAAATTAGACATTGTCATTGGTGAATGAGAAAGAAGGGATAACCGCAAACAGGATCTAGCCTACAGTGGTCTTGTTGAAGAGAAAAAAATGTTGTATAATAGAGGTTAGCCTGACTTTACCAGGTAGCAGACATGTCACACTCAGTAAACCAAATATAAAAGGGGTGCTGACAGAGACATAGAAAAGAGAATAATGAGCCATACCTTTAACACTGGGGACACAGTAGGTGGAAAGCAAGTCACTTCACTACCATCAGCAAAGAGTAAGAGAATGGAGTTGAAGAAGGCTAGGAAACAAAACACGGAAAATAAATAGAAAAACCATTAACCGGTCCGATTATTCCTAGTCAATGGTGATTCATGCTAATGGCAGGACCAGAACACGGCAACAATCCCATGAGTCCTCAGATCCCTTCTGCAGGATGTTAAAAGTACAGGCGGTAACAGTGGCAATGATGCTACAAAAAAATGTCACACTAGACTGAGTCAACATTTTATTTTAAAATAAATGCAAAGGGCCTTAGCACAAGATAGAGAATCTTTGGAGCACATGGAATGAAATCCTAACTAGTGTGGTTGTTAGGAAACAATCCATTTGTCTTTTCTTCTTATTTATTATTTTCTTTGTCTTTTAAACATTATTTTTCATATTCCATTTGTATGATTCTTTTGTAAGTATGGTTATTACTGTATTTTTGTTTTCACCCTATTTACTACTTCGGTGTTCTGTATATCACATCCTCTATATATTGAGCCTAAGGGGTTGGGGCCTCCTCATGCCTCAGGTTTGGGACTGTCACTCCCCCAAGCCTTCAACAAGTCTGCAAAAGCCACAAAGCTAACAATAAGGTGTTAATTAAAAACATTCCATTTTTTTGTTCTGGTTTGGATTTTGTGGATTTGTGTCAACACCCTTTTGCAATTTTTCTGGTTTATGAACTCAGGTCTGGAATATGGATTCTGTTTCTTGCATTGCAACCTAACCTTTGTTAGCTTTACAGCTTGTCCTACTGGTAAGCATTTTTGATTTTTTTTTGCTTTGTTTTTAAATAATTGACAAATAAATCTTTAAATATTAAGAAACATTTGTTTTTGCTACCTGCGATGGGCTGGCGCCCTGCCTGAGGTTTGTTTCCTGTCTTGAGCCCTGTGTTGGCTGGGATTGGCTCCAGGAGACCCCCATGACCTCGTAGTTAGGATATAGCGGGTTGGATAATGGATGGATGGATGGATGTTTTTGCTATGGTAAGCCAGAGGTACGTATGGTTCCCTTCTCCCATTTCTAAGTTTTTGACATTAAAGCTCTTATTCTTTTAATTGTTGGAAAAGTACAGTCTAAAGATTTTTGGGCCGATTTTAGTTGGAGCCTAGAAGTCTAGTCCTGGAGGCAAAGCCTGTATGTTTCAAGCAATGGATAGAGAACAACAAATGTGGACAGTATACAGTAATCCCTCGCTATATTGCGCTTCGACTTTCACGGCTTCACTCTATTGCGGATTTTAAATGTAAGCATATCTAAATATATATCACGGATTTTTCTCTGGTTCGCGGATTTCTGCAGACAATGGGTCTTTTGATTTATGGTAACTGCTTCCCCAGTTGATTTCATACAAGGGACGCTATTGGTGGATGGCTTAGAAGCTACCCAATCAGAGCATATATTACGTATTAAATAAAACTCCTCAATGATATACGATATGCTTCCCGCGCGGTGATTGATTGTTTGCTTTTCTCTGTCTCTCTCACTCTCTCTGCCTGACGAAGGGGGTGTGAGCAGAGAGGCTGCTTGCCTAGAGGATACGGACGCTCCTCTAAAAAATGCCGCTTTATCGCGGTGCTTCGGCATACTTAAAAGCCCAAAAGCACGTATTGATTTTTTGATTGTTTGCTTTTCTCTCGCTCTTTCTCTCTCTGACATTCTCTGCTCCTGACACGCATTCTTTAAGGAGGAAGATCTGTTTGCATTCTTTTAATTGTGAGAAAGAACTGTCATCTCTGTCTTGTCATGGAGCACAGTTTAAACTTTTGACTAAAGGGCGTTATTTCATGTCTAAAGGGCTCTAATAATGTTAACAGTGTGGGAGAGTTTATAAGGGCTTAAAATATATAAAAATAACCATACAAACCAACATATGGTTTCTACTTCGCGGATTTTCACCTATCGCGGGGGGGTCTGGAACGCAACCCCCGCGATCGAGGAGGGATTACTGTAACTAGGGATCTTCAAAACAAGAGTAAAAAATTTTAGCTATCACTGGTGATTTTGTTGGTGACCTTGCCGTTATTGCAGATATCTCTGCGTGGCTGTGCATGGCTGTGTATGCATTAGCTTCAGCCTAAACCCATTTCGAAACTTACCTGGTTTGTTGTCTTTACGCCTCAGTTGCTTGTGGCCTTGCTTGCAATGTGGACTGGTAGGATATTCACCTGGTTTATGTTTGTTTGGCCTTTCCTGTCGCTCAGTATCCAACATGAGACGGGCCTGCTCCAGTACTCCACTACTGCGTCTCCACCAGTCTGTGCTGCATTTCGACCTGGACGTCATATTTCTCCCTCGTCGGAGATACATCCATCGTGGGTCCAACTGGAGCTTTCGAATGGACACCCCGAAAGGAATTAAATCCTTCTGCTCTAATTCTCAGCACCCTCCACGTAATACAGATAGGAATGCTGACCACAGTGTGTTGGCCAGCCAAGCTCGGTCGGCTACCACTGCTGCCAGCACCATCGTCAATTTCAGTCTACTGAACATTCGCTCACTCATGAGCAAGGGGCATCTCATCCAGGATCTCCTCATTGACCGTAAATTTGACTTTCTCAGTTTAACCGAGACATGGCAGCAACCTCAAGACTTTTCTCATCTTAATGAATCCACCCCCCAGGGTTTGTTTGCATTTGTCAACCCCTTGCCTCTGGCCATGGAGGAGGTATTGCGATAATGAATCGCGAGAAGTGGAAAGTCCTGCCGTTGTCTGCTCCTGCTGTTAGCTCTTTTGATCTACTGTGTGTCAATTGTCTGGGCCTATTCCTACCATCATTGCAACTGAATACCGCCCCCCTAAATCAAACAATGATTGTTTGAATGACCTTGCCACCTTTCTTACCCATTTACCTACAATTACTTCAAACATAATTCTGTCGGGGGATTTTAATCTACATATGGACAATATCAATATCCCTCTCACTAGAGACTTTTCATCTTGCCTTGAGAGTTTTGGATACCAGCAGCACACCGATGTTCCCACCCATTGTAAAGAACATATCTTGGACCTGATTTGCTGCTCTGGTGTTGTTCCTTTTGATCTTACAGCAGATGAACTCACTATAACTGATCGTTTTCTCCTTTCATTTAATGCTAAAGTTACTTTTCTATTACTAAGCTACCCTGTTTAATATCTTTCTATAATATTAATTTGCATTTTCTTTCTTCTAGAATTGATTCCCACATGGAATTTTATAATTTATCCACTCTTGAAGAATTTGTCTCATAACACTGGACTCAATGGTATTCTTAATTCTCTCGCTCCGTTAAAAAACAGATCTGTTTCTTTTTCTGACCCCTGGTTTCCGCCTGAACTTTGGATTCTAAAAGCCAAGGGCAGGCAACTTGAACAGCTTCATAAGAAAACTGGACTCTTTATCAACAAAGAGTTGCATACAAATCATGTACTTTATTATAAGGACAGCATAGCTCAAACAAAATCCAACTTTTACACTCAGTTAATTTCTTGTAATAAAAGGTAACACCAAGTCTTTGTTTTCATTACTTAATAATGTTACACAACCTCCAGACTCTTTAACATGTCACCTTTACTTGACTGCTTTTTGTAATTCCCTTATGTCCTGCTTTAATTAGAAAATCCAGAGGATACATCAGCACCTCAGTCCAGATTCTCTCTGTATTTCTTCTGAACTACACTCACCTATTCACTCTTTTTCTTCTTTCCAGCTTCCCACTTTCTCAGAAATCTCAGATCTCACCTGCAAATCTAAGCCATCTACTTGTCAGCTGGACCCCCTCTGTACAGTTCTGGTTAAAGCCTGCCTCCCCTCTTTAGTTCCTCATATTTCTGCTATAATTCACTCTTCTCTTACTATTGATACTATTCCTTCATCTTTTAGAACTGCTGCAATAACCCCAATACTGAAAAAACCTGGTGCTGATCCTACTATCTTCAATAATTTTAGCGCTATTTCTAATTTGCCCCTCATCTCCAAAATTCTTGAAAAAATAGTAGCTATCCAACTTCACTCCCACTTATCACATAATAATCTATATGAAGAGTTCCAGTCTGGTTTTCACCCCCTTCACAGTACAGAAACAGCACTTGTTAAAATTACCAATGACCTTCTTATGGCTGCTGATTCTGGTCTAATCACTATTCGCATCCTTCTTGATCTGAGTGCGGCCTTTGATACTATTTGTCATACCACTCTCCTTAATAGATTATCTTGGATTGGCATTAACCACACTCCACTAGATTGCTTTAGATCCTACCTCTCAGGCCGCACTCCGTTCATTCAGCTTAAAACTTTCACATCCCAACCCACCACTTCAGGTGTGCCCCAAGGCTCTGTCCTGGAGCCTCTTTTTATTATTTACCTTCTCCCTCTTGGCAATATCTTTTGTTAATATAACATTAATTTTCACTGTTATGCTGATGACACCCACTTCTACCTTGCTAGTAAACTCACCACTTCTTTTCCACTTTCCTCGCTTATTGATTGCATAGCAGAAATCAAATCCTCTTTTTTTTCAAAATTTCTTAAATTAAACAGTGACAAAACTGAGGTTGTCCTCATTGGTATAAAATCAGCAATATCCAAAGCTGATAATCTTTCTCTTATTATCGATAACTCTGTTGTTTCCCCATCACCTCTGGTCAAGAGTCTGGATGTCATCCTCGACAGTACTCTATCTTTCCAATCTCACATTAATAACATCACCCAGTCTGCTTACTTCCACCTAATATTAATTGCATGCGCCTCTCCCTCACTCCTCATACCACTGCCATTCTTGTTCATAGTCCATTTACCGTTCGGCTGGACTATTGCAATTCACTCCTGTTTGGTCTCTCTAATAAATCTCTTCATAAACTTCAGCTAATCCAGAATACTGTAGCACGCACCATTACTCGAACCTCATCTATTTACCATATTACTCCGGTCTTGCAGCACCTTCATTGGCTCCCGATTAAGTTTCGAATTGATTTTAAGATTCTACTATTAACATTTAAGGCCAATCATAACCTTGCCTCTCTATATCTGTCTGACCTTCTTCATGTTGCCATTCCCTCCCGTAACCTTAGATCCACTTCCTCCATCCATCTGACCGTCCCTCTCGCCCATCTAACCACCATGGGGAGCAGAGCATTCAGCCATTCTGCTCCCAAGCTCTGGAATTCATTACCTACCGAGCTTAGAAATATCAAATCATATTCATCCTTCGAATGTAAACTTAAAACACATCTGTTTAAAATGGCTTTTTCTTTATGATTACAGTGGCTTTGTTTGGTCTTAATTTTTATATTTTCTGATGTTTTAAGTTTTGTTTATAATGTGTTTTTTATTTATAGTTTTTTTGATGTCCTGGAGTGCTTAGAAAGGTGCCTTGTATAAATAAAATGTATTATTATTAGGGAGAGATTAAGCAAATAAATTTGGTGAGATTGTTGGGCGGAATGGCCCATTCTCGTCACAACTGTGACGGGATAAACAGCAAGGCTAGTGAAGGATTTATAAGTGCAAGTGTCTGCTTTCTTAATTTCTATGACTGTCTACAGTTACATTCCTTCCTTTCTGGAGCAATTAGATAAAATTTTAAAACATTGCATTTGTGTTCAGTAGTAATGTAATCTCATTTTTTTGTCGGCACTTTTGCTTTCTTATTTTGTTTTTTAATATGGATGCATGCCCAAGGAGAGGAGGCAACCTGTTCTTGAGCTTGCAACACTGCCAAGTCCGCCATCTTACCATTTTATTTCACAAATGGGTTGATGCAGCAGATTGGGTCCTTCTAGCAATGTCAGATGTGAGTAACTCCACTGATGTTTAACACTGCTCAACTGGTGAAGACGAAGAGTTTATTTCTTGAAAGATAAACATGTTAGGGGCACACAGCGTGACAAAACAGATTGCCAGATTAATATTTTCTTTTGTCTATGAGGAATTCATTTACAATTAAATGTTATTTCAGCATATATATTTGCTGCAACACCCAGCGTCTTCCATGAAAGGCATAAAACTAATACTGCGTTATGACTAATGAGGTAACTAAACACAGTGTTCCAATTCTTGCTTTCACTTTCATGTTTCCTTTTATTACAAAAAGTTCTTTTGATTAAATGCTCGTGATTAAAATATTTACATTGTGTCCTTATCATTCATGCAGTTTACTTCAGTTCACTGTCTCATAAAATATAACCAACATAATCCAGCCAACCATCCATTATCCAACCCGCTATATTCCAACTACAGGGTCACGGGGGGTCTGCTGGAGCCAATCCCAGCCAACACAGGGTGCAAGGCAGGAAACAAACCCCGGGCTGGGCGCCAGCCCACCACAGTAACCAACATAATGAATATCCTTATGTTCTGTTCAGAGAGCTGTACTCTCTCCTAAGCTAAAGTCAAGAAATACTACATATATGTTTGCTATAAACACACACCCCATAGAGACTAGAAGAACAGGTTCTTACCATCAGTGCATTCTCTTATGATTACAGGATTCTTCACTAGGTCAGTGATATTGCAATGTGTTCTATGATGGCACCTGCTGTAGCTAAGCCAACATCTTCCTTGGCTGGGCGACAGAGCGTTTCTTTTCTTCCTACCTAAGCTTTGGACCGAACCTGTACAAAATACATACTGTATTGACAGTTGTGCATGTATTGACTGTTGCTATAGAAGCTAGCTACAGGAATACGTTAATGATTTTCATAATTTCCATCCAAGACTCAGGTTTGCAGGTCTATAAGCTTTCCAGGATTTTAAACCCCTGCCTGTTCTAAGCCAAATGACTCACAGTTACCTTCTGTACAACTCCTTCCATCCCTGGCATACTAGAAACTCTCCACCTATTTCACAGTTCCTTAAACTCCGCTGGCCCTGCAGTGATGAGGTTGACATCTGTAATGAAGCACTCAGAATGAGGACTTTCTTCATTGACAAAGGAAACCCTTCTCATGTTGAGGAGAAGGCCCTCTTTCAAGGCAGGAGTGGACCTCATAACATCCCAATAATGAAACCCGCGTTCCACTGGTCCTCTAATTCCACCCTTATATTCTCTCCCAACAGGTTATAAAACATCATTTAACAATTTTATAGAACGGTTCTTCAACAGGAGCCCTTTTTCACCTGACTGTCCCATGATCTCCTTCCACCTAATCTATGCAACCTTCTTGTTTGCAGCTCCCAGACTGTTTGAGCTGTAACAGGCGCTACTGTGACACTTGCAAATATGTCACTGACAATACTGTTGTATCTGGTCTGTCTGATAACTTCAATATGAAACAGTGGGCCTTTTGCCAGTCTAAAAATTTTATTTACTGAATCTCTCATAGGAAGTGTCCAGCCATCTACATGAAACAAGGAGCTGGCTAGTAGACCATTTTAGGGAGAAAATTTGAGTCGTTTAAACCAAAGTACTGTATATTGTAGAACACTTCACATCCCCTTGCTCATAGCCACATTGATTTTCATTTTTGTGTTCTTTCACATAGCTTCAAAGACACTTTCAAAGGGAAAACTGAAGAAGCTAAGCTCATTCTCGGCCTGGCATCACACGTTTCTCCAGGTCTTAATGACCAAATAACCTTTTAATGACACTCATCATCTTCTCTAATGGTAGCTTTTTCTTACTTTTTGTCCCTTCATCTGCCTAGCCGTTGCTCTCTCTTTTATAGGTTACCCGCTCTCTGTTCTTTTCAGTTGAACATCTGATAAAAGCTACAGTATATACCTGAAACAATGTGTCTTTAACCATTTTCCTTTTTAGTGTGGAAATCACTTTTTAACCTTTTTTTTGTCTTAGCAAATGCATGCTAACACAGTCTTACACAAACCATACTGCATATACTGTATATTGTCAACTGTGCATCGGCGGCAGTTAAAGGGCCTGAATGAGGGTAATTCCACACCAGGCCGGGAAAGGCAGAGTGTACCGATCCTTTTTTTCCTTTCCCTCTGTAGACCGATTATGGGAATTCCAACTGGTTCTGATGATGTCACTTCTCTTTCTGGGCCTGATGACATCACTTCTGGTTCTTTCCCTTAAAACCCCCATCTTTGCCTCATCAGGACAGTTCTGTTCTGGACTCAAATCTGTACTCAATTGTACACAACACTTAACTCTTTTGCAGCCAGGAAACAATATACGGTTGGCTGTCCCCAACTCTTCATTTGGCTCACTTGTCTCTTCTTTGATAATATATAGTGTGACACACGAGTCGCTGTCTTGCACCCCAAAGCACGAGGCAGAGTCTCAGTACTTTAGCAAAACCAGCTTTATTGAACTTGGAACCGGAACATCTGGGTTATTTATTGCAGTGGGATCTACCACTCTACTATACACAGACACAGCAAACAGACATAGTTGGGGCCAAGACAGTGGGCAATTTATACTGTTCCCTGCCTTTATAATGTCCCCTGCATCACTCATCAGTGCCCGGCGCATAGAGTGCAATCTCAAATCGGCTCATAGTTGTTTCTGTGGTACTCTACTGTTGCGCTGCGAACCTGTGGTTGCCTCTGTAATGGATGGTCCTCCACAGCCGTGACAGGTGCACTTTGGCGTGTCGTCACTGTTGAGTTCAGAAACCTCACAACAGATATAAAATACATTAATAATCTTATTTCAGAATAGAACATTTTTATGAAATTGTTAAGCAAGTAAGAAGTAATTTCAACTATACTGTATCTGTGTTTTTCTTGGATATGTTCCCACAGTTTCCAAACCTCAGTCATCTAGTACTTACGGTAGTTGGAATACTGCAATAACAGCACTTGCTGTTCTGAATTCCTTAATAAATGTGATTACTCATTGAGGTCGGTTGTGTGATTATGCACAAAGTGATTCATAAAAGAGTTAACAGAATACAACTTGGTCCATATGCAATTCTTACAAACAGGGGTAAGTACGTGATAACCTAACCGGTCACAGATAGGTTTGGATTTGTGTAGCTGAGTTTGTTTCCTAATAGTAGGTAGTGTTGTAAGCGGTGTTCAGAGACTTCTTTCAGATAAATAAGGCAGCATTTTTACTCGCTAATCATGGCATTGGGAGTGGCAATGTGTCGCATGTTGATTACCACATGCTGTTATGATTCTCTCTCTCGCTCACTAAACTCAAAAAGGTCTTAATAACAAAAGTCAGACCTGCACTCTCACACAAAATTCCTCTAATAATGTTGGCCTCACCACTCTAAAGAAGCCAAGTCCCAAACTCAAGATGCAGGCTTACAGATAGCACAGGCCCAATAGTGAGGCAAAAGCTTTAAAGTCAAAAAATAACCAGAGAGAGAGATAAAAACACCCACCCCATGAAAACAAACAAAAAAAATAATTAAAAAAATTATGAAAATGAGAATACAGGTAGAGGTTAAGACAAAGAAAACTGCCTTTTAACCTGATAAAAGAAGTCTAAGATGAAATCTGGGAAACAATATTTTACAAATAAAAAACAGAAGCTGATAAACTAGGGTATCCCTTCATGAACTGCAAAACTAAGAGCTACAGAACACAACAAAAATGCAATGCAGAAGCAGCCATTTTATGTGCAGTGCACACTTAAAATGCAAAGCTGCAGAGACAGGTGGCCCCGTCCCCCTTGGCTTAACAAAGGACACAGGGTACATAACTTAAAAAACTATTAAACATCCTACAATTGTATCATTATTCAATAAATAAGCAAAATATTTATAACAAATACAGCGGAACCTCGGTTCACGACCATAATTCGTTCCAAACCTCTGGTCGTAAACCATTTGGAACCGAAGCAATTTCCCCCCCCATAGGATTGTATGTAAATACAATTAATCCGTTCCAGACCGTATGAACTGTATGTAAATATATATTTTTTTAAAGATTAAGCACAAATATAGTTAATTACACCATAGAATGCCCAGTGTAATAGTAAACTAATGTAAAAACATTGAATAACACTGACACAAACACCCAGGCCCTCTCTCTCTCTCTCTCTCTCTCTCTAACATTGCAGCAGTTCGCGCTATAGCCTTGCAAGCCGATCGCTGTATAAAACACTTTTTTTAATTAGTTTTAAGCACGGGGTGAAAAAAAAGGAACATTTGAACAAATCCGAACTTTATTTAAAAACCAGCTACAAGCAACCTACAAAGTAACATTACAGGAGTTCACACTATAGCCTTGCAACCGATCGCTGTATAAACGCATTTTTATTGAGCTTTAAGCACAGGGGAAAAAAATGAACATTTGAAAAAACTTTAATTTAATAAACCACCAAGAAAGGGAACATTGCATGAGTCGAGTTCTGGCATGAAGTGAGGAGGAACTGGGTGGAGAGAAGGGAGAGTCTGGCTCCGCAATGGAGGGATGTTTTCCTTCAGGTGTTTTCTCTCTTGTGATTTCTTGGGTTTCTGATGTTTTTAGCTGTTTAGCTGGTGGGAGTGAAAGCCTCATGCAGCCTTTCCAAAAACAGTCCTTGTGACCCAACCCTTCGTGTTTGACCTCCACATTACTGGCAGTCTGGCTTTGCTTACATTGTGCTGCTTGAAAGCACGAGGGTTCTCAAATTGGTAAATGAGTTAACTTGTAAACAGTTTTTCCACCTCTTCCAGCACTTGAAGCCTCTGCCTGGTTAACGCTGTAACTCCTTTTAAAAAATCAGCTGCTTTAATAGATTCTTTCTGCTTTAGACTTCTTGTACTCGGCGGCAAGATCAGTAACACGCATGCCATGCTCAATACTTTTCAATTTCTTTCTTTACTTTGATTTCAATTTTCTGCAAAACTTTCTTCTCACCACTCTTCACTTGCTTAGAAGCCATAGTTAACTGCAAAAGTACACGAAATACTGTAGAGCACAAAGAGATCACAGATAAAGCACGCACGTCTGACTGAGAACAATGAAGCGGCGCAACACGTGCTTAAATACAGTAATCGGCGGGTACTAACCGGAAGGGAAATGAAATAGAGCACAAATAGAGTTCACAGCGAAAGCATGCACGCACGTGCAAGCACGCAGGTCTGACCGAGAACAATGCAACACGTGCGGAAATCATCAGCGTGCACAAACGGAAAGGGAAACTGGCTTGTTTGTATACTGAGTGTGTGGTTGTGAACCGAGGCAAAAGTTTGCCGAACTATTTGGTCGTAAACCAAGTTGTACGTGAACCGAGATGTTCGTGAACGGAGGTTCCACTGTATGGTTCATAAAATACATAAACAAAAAGAAAGACTTCAGCCTGGGACAGAGCACAAAATACATGCAATATACACTCAAGACAATAATGACCGAGCAATTCTATAAAGTAATGGAGAATCAGAGTTAATTCTTCCCTGGACAGACAAATCGGTGCATCGCAGTACACACTCACTAACAACTGGTCATGCAGCACCAATGTAACGTTACCAACAAGGCAGTAAGACTGCAGTATGACCGAGAAATTCTAGACAATTCACACTGTTATGACACACAAGGTGTTGAGGATTATTGTAAGCAAAAAGGACTAGGTTATGACATGAAAGACGAGAATCAAAATCAAAAGTGGAAGGCAAGAGTGAAAAAAACAGTGACACAAAATGAAACTGAACAACCAAAACCAAAAGAGCAAGACAAATTTGTAGTGTTGAGGAGTAAGGAGAGGATGAAAACTCAACAATAGGGCCACATTTTTTTAAGCTAACTACCACTAATAACAAGGGGGTCTCTGTATCTACCAAGGAATAGCCTGAAACTTAGATCACCACCATAAGTGGTGTCACGTGACATCACAAGTGCAATGGTGAGTTAAATAAGGAAACTCAAGATGGTTAAAATAAATGACTTTATTATTGCCCATTCAAATAGGTGAAGTAAATTCTATACATGTAAAACCCTTACGTATAAATATAAAAATAACTTGCACAGAATTACATGTATGCTACACCCATGACACTGGGAAAACTTGATTGAAAACAAATTGACAGTGTTGAGGCCCATACAGAACCTGAGCCCCAAAAAAAGGCTAAATCATTGAACCATCATTTTCATTTAAAAATAGCCGCCTGTGAAATGACCGTAGCATAGTCTATACAGATTCCTGCATATACAGTAATACACTACATTTGAAATACGAGTACAAACTCTTCATTTCCAAAAAAACTAAATACACATCGCTGTGACTCAAGAATAGCTTCTAGGTCCTTGGTCCTCTTCTGTCTTCTACCACACATGTACCCTAGGTCTTGTGTCTTCTTATGGCTTCTCCTAATCCCCTCATCACAGATGATTCCATGTTCTTCTTTCAATTTCCAGATTTCAGGCCCAATCTACAATTGCCAGTAGGCTGCCATAATCTGTCCAAGCTGGGTATTGTGTACTTTCATTTCAACCGTTCCATTCAAGCAGGCTGCTGTTTGAATGTTCTATTCTGCTTCTCAGGTCCTCCACTGGCTTCCAGTTTTTTTGGTAGAATTTACTTGAAACCTCGTCTTGAAGTATAACTGTCTGCACGGCTCTGCTCATTACCACCACCAGTCCCAAAAGTCTTAGCTCTATCTAATAACTGTATCGCTTCAGGCCCAGAGAGCTAAATTTTTTTTTTCCAGCTTTTGCAAACAAACTGTGGAGCAAATGTCCCATGGTCATCTGAAGAGCATTCCGTTTGCACACGTCCAGGCATCTCTTGACCACATGCCCCTAATAAAAGCACTCCAGGAATGCTTACACTTTTCACACTTCTGCTCTCCAACTGGATATCTACAATTGCACTGACCATACCCCACCATCTTAATGTTATGGTGCAGTGTCATATGAACAAACCTTCCATTTTACAGCTCAGATGTTGTCACCATTATTGCAGATTTTATGGAAACAAGTCCTCTGAAGTCAAAATGGTGATTATCACAGCACACTGGGCAGACTGCAGTTTGTGAGACCCAAAGACTGTGTTTCTGATATGTGAGCAATACTGGAACACCACAAGGAACAGTCTAGTCTCCTTTTCTCTTCACTCTGTACACCTCAGGCTATAAATATAACACCAGGTCATGTCACTTGAAGTAATTCTCTGATGATTCTGCACTCAATGGGTGCCTTGATAAGGAGGATGAGACAGAGCATTGGAGGAGTCAGGTGGAGAACTTTGTTTCTTGGTGCAAAAAGAATTAACTGCATCTAAACATCAGCACCACCAAAAAAAACTAGTCATTGACCTCCACCATACCAATCCGCCTCCAAGCCTGGTTCTCTATTCAGGGAGTGGATGTTGGACTGGTCTCAAAACACAGAAAAGCTACAGTATATAAGAAAGGGCAGAGCAGGCTGCTCTTACTTAGAATAGTGACATCCTTCACAACTCTGTAATGGCCAGTGCAGTTTTCTACACTGTGATGTGCTGGACTGGTAACATCACTTCAAGAATGGCTTACTGAATCAACAAGCTAATTAAAAAAAAGAACAGGATTAGTCCATCCTATATTTCATAATGTCTGTCACCTTACACTCCAAATCGTACTCTTAGATCTTCAAATGAGTGTCTGCTTATAATTCAAAGAGCTAAACTTAAAAGAGGTGGTGAGGCGGCCTTCTGCTGTTATGCACCTAAAATCTAGAATAACTTACCGATAGAAATTCGCCAGGCTAATATGGCGGATCACTTTAAAAAAAACTGCTAAAAACTAAATTATTTTAGCATGGCTTTCTTACAGCAGTTAAAAAGCATAAACGGAGAAAATGCTGTTGATGAAAGTTTGGTTATTCATTGAACTTCACAAATTGCACATTTTAAGATAAGCCAAACTGTGCTTATTGACACACCTCGGTCTGGCACTGCTTCAACGTGCTGATGAAGTCATCTGAAAGGACTGTCAGATTACAACCAGAAAGCTTTCAACTGAGCTCTCAGTATCCAAGGACAATGAGAACAACATTATCGATGCCTTAGGACATTCAAGGGTGTGCACATGTTAGGGCCCATAAAGCACCTAAAAGGGCAGAATTGTGCTCCTGTTAAATGTTGCTAAAATCCTCAATAACCAAACACAAATATAAAAGCACAAGAAGAAATCATAAAACTCGGGTGAAGTTTTCTTCCCCACCCAACCTAAAGTGCAGATTTATTGCTCACCAAAATTTACACTTTTTTTAGAACCCACAAAGATGCCAACCATGGGAAAGGTATCATAGTGATGATGAGGTTACCGAGCAAGTGGCAGTCTGGTACATGAAGAGGATTCATGCTCTGGTGTCTTGCTAATGAAAGGCATTTAAGATTGACTCTGCTTACATAAGAAAATGAGGTATACGGTAAAATAAAATGTTGTTAAACATACTACTATGTGTATATAATTCTATAATGAATTAATAGCAATTAAAAATACTGCAAAACATTACGTGAAACCTCTTACAAGCACAGAATGTTTGTGTTAGATGACATGAGGATATCATTTGCTAAGCAAATCTGATTTTATCAGATTCAGGGCAGAAGGGGGCTGTGGCCTACCTGGGCAATAGAGGTGGCAGTCCACAGCAGGACAAGCTCAGAAATGTCAGTTACCCTAACACAAGCCTCTTGGATATAAGAGGAAAGCCAATGGCATGGGATGTATCACTGGGGCTTTTAAAACTTTTATTAATGTTGGTGGACTGGTGGATACTAGTCTTATCTAAAATAAATAGGCAAAGCTAATCATGAGGCAATATGAGTTATGCTCTGTATTCCCAGGAGTACAAGTTCAGTTCCAAGCTGGTTTACTGCCTGTACCTCCTGTGTCCAAGTGAGCCCTCTGCAGGCACTCCGGTCATCTGGACTAGCTGGACCCTGTGAGCACAAACAAAGTACCTCAGATTGCCTTGCCTGCCAAGAACAGTTGGTCTCTGCCATCCCAGCTCTGTTAAGGTAGTGCCTTCCAGTGGCTCTGTAAAGGAAAACAGATGGAAGAACTGAAGTTAATCAGGACCCATTGAGAAAATGAAGGAATATCACTAGAAAGAGATCAGTGCATTTTTTGAGTATTTTATTTAGTGTTACAAGACGGTACTATGCTTATAAAACTGTAAAATATGTTTTTACAATACAAATATTGCCTTGAAAATCTGCTATACAATATACACAGTATATTAATATAAAATAGCAGCTAAAAATACACAGCCTTACAACCACACATAAACTGTACTTTGTTTTAAAACTCCTGACTTTCAGCTATATAATAAAAAAAGCACTTGTAGGTTTGACTAAAATTTGCTCTGCAAAAATTTACATTATCAAGATAACAACTTTCAGTTCATGCTGTGATACAAACTTCTATATTGTATTTTAAATATTGCAAGTTTTCTTGGTAACTTTTTATAACCATTTGATACCATAGTCAACAATTCGAAATACATGCATTCTTGTTAGAAAATGTCACCTGGTTAATCTTAGTGGGAAAATGTAACATTTTTGTACTAGGATTTCTAATAAAAATATATTAATGTTATAGGGTCATAAAATCATTTTGTGTACTTGGTAATGTCAGGTAAGAAGGAGGATGCTTTAAAAGGTGATTTCTAAAATAGAAATACCAAAAATAAACAAGCCAGCATTCAAAAAAGCTGTATAAATATATTAAAACTGGTCAAATGAATCTTAACGCAATAGTGCAGATTATGCATAATTCACAAAGATAAATTACAGTTTTATATACATACCCAACCATACCCAAATTTATACCAAATTTTACTATACAATGCATTTGTTTGGACCAAGCTTGTAACTTATACCCTTATTTTTTAAAATCCATGTTCAAATAGAATATTGTGATGTGTGTTCCACAGAGCTGCTCAGCCCCCTCATTGCTCTCTCTGCTTTTGTTCCAAAATCATGCATATTCACTTTTGTGATTTCCCTAAAACACACTTTGTTTTGCTGCTGTATAGAAGGTAGAAAGCCAAAGTAGCAGGTGCTTCTTTTACATAGGACTCCAATAACACAAAAGCAAAAAAGTGTCCTCGAACACACACACACAATAAAATTCACATTGAGTTTTCATTGAGATTTCTTCTTTGATCTGAATATCAGGCCTAATATTTAAAGTAGAAAAGGATAAAATTGTCAGTTGGTAAAGTTTTAGAGAATCTGTGCCTTGTTTTAAAAGTTTGGGACAATTTTACATTAAAACACCTAACTTAAATTACATGTTTTCTGCAGCAGTTCAATAACCAAGGGATTCCCATTTTCCTTTGCAAGATCTAAGGGAGTTTGCTGGAGAGCATTCTGGCAATCAGCTGCTGCGCCACTATCAAGAAGAATGTTTACAGCCTGTAGATTTCCAGCTTTTGCAGTCAAATGAAGAGGTGTGAATCCCTGTTTGTCGCACATATTCACGCTTTCTGGACTAAACAGCAAGAGCTCTTTTATTACGTCCGGATGGCCCTGTTCTGTAGCAAGATGGATGGCTGACCTGTAAGACTGATCTTTGGCTTTAACATCTGCCTTTTCTTCTAACAGCATTTTTACTGTTGCAAGATGTCCAAACTGGGAAGAAAGATGAAGTGGGGTCCATCCTGCACTGGTTTTAGCTTCAATATCAGCTTTGTGTTTAATTAGCAGCCTAGATGTACTAGTGTGGCCCGTTTCTGCTGCCACGTGCAAAGGTGTACGGTGCGCATGAGATACAACATTTACATCTGCTCCAAGGTCAATAAGAATGCGAGCTACTCTATACTGGCCCCTTTGAGCAGCCAGATGTAGCGCAGTTCTCCCATCAGATGTCTGGATATTTACGTTTGCACTGGCTTGCTTTACTAAGAGCTTGACAATTGAGAGGTGACCTTGCCACGCAGCAAAGTGAAGTGGTGTCCAATTGTCCTTGCCTTTTACATGTACATCTGCACCACGTCTTAAAAGAACTCGGACTATATTCTCTTGACCATGCTGGCAGGCTATGTGCACTGGTGTCCGGCCTTCAAAGTCTACTTCATTGACTGATGCATTTTTATCAAGAAGTTGCCTAGCAATACTTTCATCTCCATTTTGTGCTGCAAAGTGTAGTGGAGTATAATTGTCTTCATCCTTCATGTTAACGTTGATCTTCCTTCCTAGCAGAAGCTCTGCTATATTTTTCAGTTTCTTTTCCACTGCCATGTGAAGTGGTGTGGTTCCATGTTTAGTTGTAAGATTTGGATTAGCATTATAAAGCAGGAGCAACTTCACAGCTTCTTCATTTGATCTTTGGACAGCATAGTGTAGAAGACTTAAGCCACCATCCAATATGAGGTCTACATCCTGAGGTTGTAAAATCTTCATTAGTTTTGCAATATCAGCTGACATGATGGCTTCACAAAGCTTCTTCTTCTGCAAATCCAAAGTTCCAGATTCTAAAAAAGAAAAAAAAAAAAAAAAAAAAACAGTCACCTTGCCATTCCCTATTAGCAAAAGTATTTAAATGAAATTAGCACTTTTACAAAAGTAAAAAAATTGTATTAGCTTCTTTTTCAGCCAGTAAACAAAAAGTACTGCACACATGAACTGGATGTTGTTCATTGATTTTTTACACTACCTTAAAAGCTTACATATGGATTATTATTTTTTTTATCCATCCAATATCCTAAATTAGCTTATTTGAATACAAGGCTGCAGGTATTTAGAGCCTATTCTTAATTGGGAAACATTTGGTATAAAGAATCAGGACTATGTAGAGTTTTACACATATAATATTTAATGAGGGAATTGAAACAAAAGAAAAAGAAAACTGAAATTCATTAAGGTTTGGGTTTAGATTAAATATTTTAAAAACCTAGATATTTTCTGTTACAAACATTAAAAGGGTAAACAACACACTGCTCTGCACATCACCAGCCAATCCATGCACCTATAAGCAGAAAAGAAGCTTAGCTAAAAGTAACTCAGCCAACACTTCTAAAAGCTAATTAGATGTTTACTAACATTGACAACTGGTACATGCGACGATAAACAATGCTTACTATTCTCACCATGTGTACAGAATGTTAAAAAGTACTGACATTTCATTTCTTAATGCACCGATGCTACGCTCTCCAGTGTCTAAGTCTCATTAAAGCACACTTTCGCTCTACTTCGTTTATTCACTGCTGCTTCCATGCCTGTGTTATAAAATGCATCAGCATGTTAACAATTACCGCATTTATAAGACCATTCGAGGGCCCAATCATTCACACTGGGTCAATCCAAACTACGCAACCTTGGAATATAGGTAGAAGCTAAATTAGCTGAAGAAAAATGCATGAAAATATTGAAAAATGTTGCAAATTTCACACAAAATGGCAAGTTTGGCTGGGAATTGATTACAGGACTCAGAAACTATAAGCCACAAGAGCCAACCACTGTTCTGGTATCAACAGTACACTTTTTACTATATGTATTTATTCATTCTATATTTGCTACTTCATATGACATGCAGTTTATTGAACTGTTAGTGATGCAAGATTTCAGAGTATTTAATTTAAAATAGTGATGACATTAAATACTCAGATTTACATAATAATTAAATATACCCTTCCTTAGTACTCACCACTAGCTGAGTTTTCAAAAGACAATGACAAAGATCCTTGCGAAGAGAAAGCTGAATCAACCAAAGATATTTCAGAAAGCCTTTTGTTGCTGCAGGATGCATCAGTAGCCTCAGAAGAGTCTTGCTTGTCTTGCTCAAAGCTTTGGGAGATGCCAGAGTCAATCTGGCTGAGCAGTTCAGACAACCCCAGTTCGATGGATTTTTGGTTGACTTGTTCATTACCCAACACCTGGAAGAAAGCAAAAAACTAGATGCTGAAACTTTTTTCAAATTATTCTCATTTATATTTGAATAACATTGGAAGTCTTCTTGACTTAGAATTTTTCACACAGATATAGTTATATATATATATATATATATATATATATATATATATATATATATATATATATATATATATATATATATATATATACATACACACATACATACATAAGCGCACACACACTAACACACACAAAGATCCCTCGTTATATATCGTGCTTTGACTTTCGCAGCTTCACACCATTGCGGATTTTAAATGTAAGCATATCTAAATATATATCACGGATTTTTCGCTGGTTCGTGGATTTCTGCGGACAATGGGTCTTAATTTATGGTACATGCTTCCTCAGTTTGTTTGCCCAGTTGATTTCATACAAGGGACGCTACTGGCAGATGGCTGAGTAGCTACCCAATCAGAGCATGTATTACATATTAACTAAAACTCCTCAATGATATACGTTATGCTTCCCGTGCGGTGCTTTGCATACTTAAAAGCTCTAGCAGCACGTATTGATTTTTGATTGTTTACTTTCTCTGTCTCTGTCATTTTCTCTGCCTGACAGAGGGGGTGTGAGCAGAGGGGCTGTTTGCACAGAAGATACTGACGCTCCTGTAAAAAATGCTGAAAGACTACCTTCACATTGATCCCTCCATTCAGGCGGCTTTATCGCGGTGCTTGCATACTTAAAAGAGCAACAGCCCTATTGATTTTTGATTGTTTACTTTACTCTCTGTCTTTGACATTCTCCGCTCCTGACGCGCACCTTAAAGAGGAAGATATGTTTGCATTCCTTTAACTGTGAGAAAGAACGGTCATCTCTTGTCTTGTCATGGAGCACAGTTTAAACTTTTGACTAACGGGTGTTATTTCATGTCTAGAGGGCTCTAATAATGCTAAAAAACGTATTTAGAAGGTCGTACACAGGTTTTCAATGCTCTAACTGCGAAAATATTAGATTTGTAAATAAAGAATCCTACGTCGTGGAAATTCATTTATCTGTCTGGAGTGGATTAACCGCGATAAACAAGGGTTAACTGTATAACTGTGTGGAGAATATTTATAAACAGTGTGGGAGAGTTTCTAAGGGCTTAAAATATATAAAAATAACCATACAAACATATGGTTTCTACTTCGCGGATTTTCACCTATCGCGGGGGGTTCTGGAACGCAACCCCCGCGATCGAGGAGGGATGTGTGTGCATATATATATATATATATATATGTCATTTTAAAGGACTTTTCCTGCAATTTTCAGTCATAGCTTTCACTTGCATAATTTTAGCAAGTAGTGGACAGACATGGTGCACACTTGTGACAACCGGTTGTGTAATCTGACATCCCCAATAACTCTGTCATAGACGTCTGGCACATGTTAGAACAAAAACCATGCAGAAAAGTTGTGGGGCTTTCATTTAATCCACCATCCACTGCAATTCTTAGTTGTGTAGCTAATTTGACATGTTCTCCAAGTTAAATAGCCAACTTAAATGGCCAAATATTCCATTCCAGCTTTACAAAGAAAACTAGAGGTGTGGGAATACTTATACATAGAACAATCGCATTTGTAATAGCAGATGTAGTATCTGATCCTAAAAGGAGATATGCGATATGCCGGCCTAACGTATACCAAGGATATAAAAACCAAAGAGCATAATGGACAGCTGCACAAGCTTACTATACTGATGCATCCAATATACTCACTCCAAAAATGGGTACTATCGCAAACGTAACATAAAACAACCAGGCCAACTGGCAGTTTTAACAAAAATAAAGGTGTCCCTTTGCCCATGGATGATCTAAATATGACAGCCATACTATGAATGTTAAATCATTTGCCTTGTAGGAACACTGTGTGGAATACCTACTTCTTGCGACTTGATTGACATTTAAAGATAAATATTGCTAACATTTACTATTTCTGGTAAAATTAATACAAACTAAAGAATTATTAATACAAATTAGAATTATAAACATTTTAAAATCTTTAAAGAGACTTGAAATCAAGAACATTAAAAAAAAATTAAAACTTATTGTATACTACCGTGTTTCCCCGAAAGTAAGACCTACTCCAAAAATAAGCCCTAGTCAAGATCGTCAGCTGAAAAGTAAGACACCTAAGGCCAGGTTTATACTTCATGCGATGCGACGTGTGTGCCCAAAACATCCTTTAAATTCCAGGGACACCTTGTCAAAATATCTCTGAAAAGGATGTTTAATGATTACATCCATCAATTTGAGGATGTGCCCATTCCAGCTGCATCAGCCCAAGACAGAAACAAAATCCCTGGACGGGGCATCAGTTCATCACAAGGTGAACACAAGCACACACATACACTAACGTCATTGAAGCTTCACCAAATCACCAAACCTTCATGTCTTTGGATGGAAAACTGAGAACACTGTGGAAACCCACCAGTAAAACATGCAAACTCCAGGCAAGGATCACAAGGGACGTGACTCCCTGTGAGACAGCAGTGCTGCCACCATGTCACCCCCATATGTGTAACTATTAACAGTATTCATTATTTAAACAAGCTTAATGATTTACAGTAATCCCTCCTCGATCGCGGGTGTTGCGTTCCAGAACCCCCCGCGATAGGTGAAAATCCGCGAAGTAGAAACCATATGTTTGTATGGTTATTTTTATATATTTTTAAGCCCTTATAAACTCTCCCACACTCTTATAAACATCTCCCACACAGTTATACAGCATAAACCCTTTGTATTCTCTTAGATTTTAGGTAAGATTCATTGAAATTATGTATATAAAACACACTGTTTATATACAGTAAAACCTAAATATTATTTTAAAGATATTGAGCGTCTCTGATATCACATATGTTACAGCCATTACGATAGACAGGCCACCAGCAATAAATAAGTACAATGCAAGAAAAATAGTATACAGTAAATGCGTGTACAGTGACACTAAACGTACGTACATGTACTAAGTACTGTAAGTAGAAAATTAATTATGGTTACTCACCAACAATGACACGATGACTTGTCCGATAACAATGAGTTTAATTTTACTGCACAACAAAGGACAGCGTTACAGCTCTTCCAAAGGAGCCTCTTCAGGCGACTGTGTAGCACCGCCATTGTTCTTCTTCCGGCAGTCTTCAATCCAAATCCCTAAAGAAGGTTCCATCCAGACTACTGCCTTATTACATCCACTTACAACTCGTTTTGCACCCTGGTTAAAAGGACATTGCGGCCGTAGATCTTATATTCCTTTTCTAATTTTTAAATAAAAAGAATCGTACCCTTCAACAAATCCAAAACGTTTACCTTTTCGGCAATCATTAACATCTTCCGTTTGCGCTTGGGCACGGCCCCTGAAGCAGTAGCAGATCGTTTTGGAGCCATAATGAAGGGCTTGACTATACACAAAAATAAACACAAAAGAGCACAACTCTTTACACAGCGAAACACGTTAATGCTGAATGAGCGAGACGAGGCTTCCTGGTTAACACTGCATTCAGCACGCAGGAACTTCAACTGCGTGCTCTGATTGGTTAGCTTCTCAGTCATCCGCCAATAGCGTCCCTTGTATGAAATCAACTGGGCAAACCAACTGAGGAAGCATGTACAGGAAGTAAAACGACACATTGTCCGCAGAACCCGCGAAGCAGCGAAAAATCCGTGTTATATATTTAGTTATGCCTTCATATAAAAGCCGCGATAGAGTGAAGCCGCGAAAGTCAAAGCGCGATATGGCGAGGGATTACTGTATCTGTAAAAATGTAACAAATATTTTAATGCATTTCATCATGAAAGTGATATCAAGTATAAATCTAAGAATTCTAAATGTGCAGAGAGCTGGAATATTATAAATTTAATGTGTTCTCTGTGGCAATCTGTTGCTGCTTGCCGCTGCTGTCCGGTCAGGAGGAAGCCCCAGAAGCACGTATCGATTAACAACTGGGTTGGTTTTAAGATGAGGTTTACGACAGTCTACTTTAATGATAAAGTAAACTACGCAGTTAAAGTGGACATTTCGAGTTTAAAGCCGAAATTTCCACTTAAATCACAAAATAGACATTTTCATTTCTATTTTTTGAGCACATATTTACACTGTATTGGGCAATACTGCACAATATTATCCTTTATACCTTATGGTCTGTGTTTTGAATTAATCCAGTTTCTGGCACTTCTTTATTTTCTTCTTGTGGTTTAGAACATAACTCTTCAGCTTCTAATGTAATTTCTGTAAAAAAACAAATGAATACATTAGACAAGAATTAACACAGATGGTTCCTTATAGTGTTATCTGGTGGTAAAGCAGATGATCATTGGCTTTCAGAAAGTGTTATAGCTAAAAACAAAAAAAGTGAAATATTTTAAACATGTGCACTGTACTATTAATTTACAAATAGAATATTAGAACATTATTTAAATACAGTGGGATGCAAAAGTTTGGGCAACCTTGTTAATAGTCACTGTATAAATCGTTGGTTGTTACGATAAAAAATGTCAGTTAAATATATCATATAGGAGACACACACAGTGATATTTGAGAAGTGAAATGAAGTTTATTGGATTTACAGGAAGTGTGCAATAATTGTTCAAACAAAATCAGGCAGGTGCATAAATTTGGGCACCGTTGTCATTTTATCGATTCCAAAACTTTTAGAACTAAACAGAACCTTCCAAATTTTCCTCATCATGCACCCTCATCCACGCTGGAAAAAATATTGCTTAATTTCAAGGAATTAGACTACATCTCTACAATATATAAAATCATTTTACAATTCCTTCCTTTTAAAGATCCAAGAGGACACTGGGAAAAAGATCTCTCAATTAATATATCAGAAAAGGAGTGGAGAGTAGCAATGCAGAGAATTCACTCGAGCTCCATATGTGCAAAGCATACAATTATACAACTCAAAATTATATATCGAGCACATCTGTCTCGACTAAAACTCTCCAAAATGTTTCCAGGGCATGATCTATCCTGCAAACGTTGCAGCCAAGTCCCAGCCTCACTGGGTCACATGTTCTGGGCCTGCACCAAATTAACATCATTCTGGACAAAACTTTTTTAATTACCTTTCAGACGGCCTTGGACTCACAATCCCTCCTAACCCATTAACAGCTGTGTTTGGGGTTCTTCCAGAGGGGCTTAAAGTGGAGAAGGACAAACAAATTGTGATTGCATTCACTACACTGTTGGCACGCAGACTTATTCTGATAAACTGGAAGAACCCAAACTCTCCTCTTTTAAGTAGTGGGAAACCGATGTGTTATACTATTTGAAATTGGAAAAAATCAAATACTCAGTTAGAGGATCCGTACAGACTTTTTTCAAAACATGGCAGGATCTAATCAGCAATATTTTAAAATAAGTTTATAAAGCACAGAGAATTTATTAATTTAGGTATGTTTACAAGCCTTAAATTTTAAGCCGTTTGGCTTGCTCTCTCTCTAAGGGGTGGGGATCGATCTGTTCTTAACTCAATTCTTCTTTTTGTAAAAACTTGATTGCTTTGTATGGATTGTAATTAAAAAAAAAAAAAAAAATGAAATAATTATTGGAACTCAAACTGGCTTGGTAAGCTCAGTGACCCCTGACCTACATACACAGGTGAATCCTATAATGAGAAAGAGTATTTAAGGGGTCAATTGTAAGTTTCCCTCCTCCTTTAATTTTCTCTGAAGAGTAGCAACATGGGGTCACAAAACAACTCTCAAATGACCTGAAGACAAAGATTGTTCACCATCATGGTTTAGGGGAAGGATACAGAAAGCTGTCCCAGAGATTTCAGCTGTCTGTTTCCACAGTTAGGAACATATTGAGGAAATGAAAGACCGCAGGCTCAGTTCAAGTTAAGGCTCGAAGTGGCAGACCAAGAAAGATTTCGAATAGACAGAAGTGACGAATGGTGAGAACAGCCAGAGTCAACCCACAGACCAGCACCAAAGACCTACAACATCATCTTGCAGCAGATGGAGTCACTGTGCATCGTTCAACCATTCGGCACTTTACACAAGGAGATGCTGTATGCGAGAGTGATGCAGAGGAAGCCTTTTCTCCGCCCACAGCACAAACAGAGCTGCTTGAGGTATGCTCAAGCACATTTGGACAAGCCAGCTTCATTTTGGAATAAGGTGCTGTGGACTGATGAAACTAAAATTGAGTTATTTGGGCATAACAAGGGGCGTTATGCATGGAGGAAAAAGAACACAGAATTCCAGGAAAAACACCTGCTACCTAAAGTAAAATATGGTGGTGGTTCCATCATGCTGTGGGGCTGCGTGGCCAGTGCAGGGACTGGAAATCTTGTCAAAGTTGAAGGACACATGGATTCCACTCAGTATCAGCAGATTCTGGAGACCAATGTCCAGGAATCGGTGACAAAGCTGAAGCTGCGCCGGGGATGGATCTTTCAACAAGACAACGACCCGAAACACTGCTCAAAATCCACTAAGGCATTCATGCAGAGGTACAAGTACAACTTTCTGGAATCGCCATCTCAGTCCCCAGACCTGAATATATATATATATATATATATATATATATATATATATATATATAATATATATATATATATATATATATATATATAAATATATAAACATCCAGGGCAACAGATGCATCACATTCCCTACCATAAGTACTCTCTCTCAGTTTACTTTACTTTCCAAAGTATGTATCTGGAAAAAAAAAAATCTTGCTTTATGCAAAACTACCGACTTGTAGATGAAGCAGATATATTGAAGCATGCAAGATTGATGAGAAATTTACATTGAAAAGCAAATGCTTGTAGTTCATGGAGTGTGCCTTTCCTTGAAAGTAATTGTGCCTTTCTTTTCAACAAGAGTTTTAAAACTGGAACCCTGGCTAGGTTGACTAAAAAAAAAAAAAAAAAACATTTTTAAGATTTTTAGAATACCTCATGTAGTATTGAAATAAAAATAACTGTAAAGGTTCTGTAATTGTTGCATTAAAGTAGTCTTTTACTAATGCAGTTAAATACTTCTTGAGCTTACAATATATTAGCATATTAAATGTGCTTACACATTTGTATAATAAAAAGAATCAGGCAGTGTTTAAACTCAATTTTTAAACTTGCTCTACTGTTATTTACGATTTTATTATGTACTACATAAACATAATTATAAGCATTATTTTTGCATCTTTCATCCATTAATGTTGAACTGCCATATATATATATATATATATATATATATATATATATATATATATATATATATATATATATATATATATATATATATATATATATATATATATATATATATATATATATATATATATAAAGGAACACTTTTTAATCAGAGTATAGCATAAAGTCACTGAAACTTATGGGATATTAATCTGGTCAGTTAAGTAGCAGAGGGGTTGTTAATCAGTTTCAGCTGCTGTGGTGTTAATGAAATTAACAACAGATGCACTAGAGGGGCAACAATGAGATGACCCCAAAACAGGAATGGTTTAACAGGTGGAGGCCACTGACATTTTTCCCTCCTCATCTTTTCTGACTGTTTCTTCACTAGTTTTGCATTTGGCTACAGTCAGTGTCACTACTGGTAGCATGAGGCGATACCTGGACCCTACAGAGGTTGCACAGGTAGTCCAACTTCTCCAGGATGGCACATCAATACGTGTCATTGCCAGAAGGTTTGCTGTGTCTCCCTGCACAGTCTCAAGGGCATGGAGGAGATTCTAGGACAAGCAGTTACTCTAGGAGAGCTGGAGAGGGCCATAGAAGGTCCATAACCCATCAGCAGGACCAGTATCTGCTCCTTTGGGCAAGGAGGAACAGGATGAGCACTGCCAGAGCCCTACAAAATGACCTCCAGCAGGCCACTGGTGTGAATGTCTCTGACCAAACAACCAGAAAGACTTCATGAGGGTGACCCAAGGGCCCCATGTCCTCTAATGGGCCCTGAGCTCACTGCCCAGCAGCATGCAGTTCGATTGGCATTCGCCATAGAATACCAGAATTGGCAGATGCACCACTGGTGCCCTGTGCTTTTTACAGATGAGAGCAGGTTCACCCTGAGCACGTGACAGAAGTGAAAGGGTCTAGAGAAGCCATGGAGAACATTATGCTGCCTGTAACATCATTCAGCATGAGCAGTTTGGTGGTGGGTTAATGATTGTCTGGGGAGGCATATCCATGGAGGGTCACACAGACCACTACAGGCTTGACAAAGGCACCTTGGCTGCCATTAGGTATCAGGATGAAATCCTTGGACCCATTGTCAGACCCTATGCTGGTACAGTGGCTCCTGGTGCACGACAATTCCTGGCCTCATGTGGTGAGAGTATGCAGGCAGTTCCTGGAGGATGAAGGAATTGATACCATTGACTGGCCACCACACTTTCCTGACCTAAATCCAATAGAACACCTCTGGGACATTATGTTTTGGTCCATCCAATGCCACCAGGTTGCACCTCAGACTGTCCAGGAGCTCAGTGATGCCCTGGTCCAGATCTGGGAGGAGATCCCCCACAACACCATCTGTCATCTCATTAGAAGCATACACCGATGTTGTCAGGCATGTATACAAGAACACAGGGGCCATACAAAGTGCTGCGTACAATTTTGAGTTGCTGCAATTAAATTTTGGCAAAATGGACTAGCCTGCCACATAATTTTTTCACTCTAATTTTTGGGGCGTCTTTGAATTCAGGGCTCTGTAGGTTGATCATTTTCATTTCCATCAAACGATGTGGCATCCTTTCGTTCCTAACACATTACCCAGTCTATATCAGTATAGATATCCAGGAGGATTTCTTTTTCCCATTGAGATCTGATGTGTTTTCAAAGTGTTCCTTTAATTTTTTTCAGCAGTTATTATATATATAATATACTGTATATATATATTGTCTAAACACACACACACACACGTTTCGAAACCAATGGAATGGATGATGTTTTATTATGTATAAATAATGACATTTCTTCATTAGAATATACTAAAAATAAGTCCAACATTTATTTCTATAGAAGTGTGAAAGCTTTCTTTATTAGGCTAGATTGTATTGTTTATTTTGATAATCTAGGTGCAAATTTTCTTTGGTCTGTCTTTATAGAGTTTTCCTTCATGTTCACAAAGATGTTCTGAAACCCAATATTAAAGACTAGTTAGGCTTGCTTGTTTTTGTTCAATGGGGAACCAAAGGAATTTGGAAGAACAGCTCTTTGAATGCTTATTTTTATTGTCAATTTTGTTTCTTTTTTACTATATAGTTTATCTATACAACACACATTTTCAGAGATTGTGTCTTATAAGGGTTGTGCAATATGCTTATCTTTTGATCAGTTGTTCTTATTGTATTATTTTGTACATTAAAGACATTTTAGAAACACCTCAGTTGATTAAAGCAGTTATTATTAAAAAATATAAGAGTAGAACTACAAACTTTTAACCTATGAAATTACCTTGAAAAGATGGTCTTTTTTTAGGTGGATCCTGCCAGCATTTCTGCATCAGACTGATGAAGCCATTACATGCTTGTGGCCTGCATCTTGGAATTGCTTCCAGTTCTGGGCGTAGTCCTTCTACAACTTTCAGCATTATGTGAAGAATATTGTTTTCATCTGTTAAGAAAATAAAATTGACAAGTACAGAATTAAGTTATCCCTTTTATTACAAATGGCAGTAATTTCAATAACGGACAATTTGTATCAAAGGTTTAATGTTAAGGTAAAGGCTGAAATCAACATCAGATCCTTTTCACATTTTATAACATCTTGTAATAACAATGTTTAACCTCAGAAAGGAATTCCTGACATTGTCATATACTATTATTTACAGCCAATAATATAAATACTGTATTTCTTCCACAACAGTAAATGGTTTACAATAAGCATGTGCAAAATAGGCCTATATACAGTAGTTGTATCATCACCACCAACCTTCACAGCTGGGCTCAAGCTGTTTTGTTGAAAAACAGTGTTTGATTATTGCAAAAGTGGAGGAAAATTTCTAACTTGGGTCAAAAACTCTTTCAGCTAATCTTGTCACAGAATCTTTTTTTTCTTCCCCAAATAGATTACTGAATCATTCACAAGTTCAGTGGCAAACTTGAGAGAAGTGGGAATGTTCTTTTTCATCCCTGGGTATGCTCTTATCCACATAACTCTTGTTCAGTATCTTCTATACTTTTAAACTCATGGAGACTGGCAGCGGTCAATAAGAGAACTGTAAAGTCCTAAACATTACTAGAAGAGTTCTTTGTGAAATCACAGGTGGCAATTTCAGGAATGAATACAAATGCTATTGTATTCATTGACCACAATAAGACATTGCATGTGTTTTTTTTTCATATACAGCAATCAGCCTCACAATGGATTAATGCAATGGATAGTTTTCTAGCGTTTTCCAGCCATGTATCAACAGCAGTTTCATAGGCCTTCACAAATGTTTATTAGTGCATGATTCACTTTTAAAAGTCTATGCTATAAACAGAAGGCTCTAAAGCTCACAGTCAAAAAACCTAAGATGACAATTAACTATACAGGTTTTATGTTTTATTTGCTTCAAGAAAAGCACTCTCTTATTATAACCTAAAGGAAAATCAAAATTAAATTTAGTTCAGATAATTGTAAGGGGTTCACAGACTTTCTGGTAATAATTCACCATTTGACCAGACTGTGATTGGTATTAGTTATTTTCTTTCCCAGTTCTGGTTTTTACACATTACTTCTAGGATCAGACTTTTCATATTTTGTTAGGTTAGCTTGTACTGTCATTATTAAGTTCCTTCTTGAAAACAATACCAACTCTAAAAGCATGTTTTATTCCACTGCTTTTCTTCTTGATCCATAATTGCATTTACAACAGGGTAGCATAGGTACATATTTTCCGTTAAATACATCTCCAGCTCCCTAAAAGTAGCATTTAACTTCTACTCCTGTTTGCTTTTGAATATGCTGTGTCAGGATTACTGCCACTTCATACTAGAACTTTTAAATATCCACTACATCTCATCATTCTCTTCAACACCAACTGAAAATGACTGCCATATGCCTGATATTGCTCATCTTCTTAATAGCTTAATGTATTGAAGTTTAACAAATACAAACAGCATTCGAATGTTATCCATACTGCTACAATATACTGATTACAGAAACATGCATGAAAAAGTTTAACCTACTGTACATTTGAATATATTTAACTGTAGAATTAGAATATTGATAATTAACTGTAAATTACTGAATAATTTTACAGCCTTAATCTCGACCATATTACACATAAAGCTTGGTTAAATAATGAAGTACTGTATGTATAGGGGGCGGCACGGTGGCGCAGTGGTAGCGCTACTGCCTCGCAGTTAGGAGTCCCGGGTTCGCTTCCTGGGTCCTCCCTGCGTGGAGTTTGCATGTTCTCCCCGTGTCTGTGTGGGTTTCCTCCGGGCGCTCCGGTTTCCTCCCACCATCCAAAGACATGCAGGTTAGGTGGATTGGCGATTCTAAATTGGCCCTAGTGTGTGCTTGGTGTGTGGGTGTGTTTGTGTGTGTCCTGCGGTGGGTTGGCACCCTGCCCAGGATTGGTTGCTGCCTTGTGCCCTGTGTTGGCTGGGATTGGCTCCAGCAGACCCCCGTGACCCTGTATTCGGATTCAGCGGGTTAGAAAATGGATGGATGGATGTATAGGGTTCAGTGAACTCTACTGAAACAAAGTGCAGGTTTTAAAAAAGGTCATTATTTCTTACCAGATGCTCTCAGTTCCTGCTCTGGAACAATGACATCATGAATAGAACTAAGCAAGTAACAAAATGAATAGACACAATTGTGGAAGAATGACGTAGATTTTTACTTTAATGCAACACGAAGATTTCAATGTTTTAATCAATGGATATAATATTTTAGGTGTTATACAGAAGAGTAAAACATGCCCATGTAGATTCAGAACTGACCAATTTCCAGCCAATCAATCAATCAATCAATAAAACTATCAATGCACCTGCGTTGGGCTGGCACCCTGCCCGGGGATTTGTTCCTGCCTTGCACCCAGTGTTGGCTTGGATTGGCCCCAGCAGACCCCCCGTGACCCTGTGTTAGGATATAGTGAGTTGGAAACTGACTGACTGGCTATCAATGCACCACTTTTTTTGCAAATGATTTATTTTAACTTTGGTGGCAGAACAGTAAGCAAATGTTCTAAAATGTTATGAGATATTTCTGAAGTTTCCATTTTTAAGGTATATGCTATTTGTTTTTCTGGTTCATCAGTACATTATGTGAAAATTTCTCTAGATGGAACACCTATTCCTTCAAACGTTTTCAAACCCAGTTACCCTGAGCAGGGTCACTAAGAAACTGGAGCCTATACTAGTAAGCTTCAGGTGCAAGGCAGGTACAAATCACTGGAGAGAGAGCCATGCAAATTCAAATGCTAGATAACTATTTTTTTTGTATTACAACAGCAAACTGTACACTGTTTTTGCAAAAAGCTAATAAAGATTCTGTAAAAATGGGCTTTGCGTCTTTATCTTTTACTTATATCACAATTTCCTTCATAGCTTTTCTACTGTTACTTAATACGTTTTTTTTTTATAAGCATATAAACTCTACAGTAAAAGCACATCTGAAAAAAAAAATACTATATATTTAATTTCCAAATAAATACATTAGTATATTCATAAATGAAATATAAAACATTAGTGATACCTGCATATGGTTTCTTCTGTGTAAGAACTCCCCATATCACAATGGAAAAGCTAGACAAACAGAAAAACAAAGAGTTAACGGTGTCACTGAAATATAAAATTCAACCGTCTGTTCAAATAATATAGGACTTTCTACAAACTAAATACAGTACTATGAACATGACTCTGTGTTTATTTCATATTTTTTTCATATCCAATCTTGAGCTATCAATTTACATTTACCATTAAAGAGCAGGATATATGGCAGCTTTTCAACAGAAATCTTCAAAACTTGACCTTGTTACAATAATGACTCTGGGATTGTGCATCAGCCATCTTGCTTCCATTTTTGAAAACACTTCTAAATCTCATTTTACCAGGCACAATTTCACATTACTTTAACATGGCCAATATCTGTTCCAAAAAAATCTCCATTGTGGGCTGTCTCAATGATTATAACCCTATTGCCATGGCATCTTTTATAATGAAATTATCTGACCCACTCATAACCAGCTGTCTCATGTGCAGTTATTAGGAAAGAAAATGAACACAAATGCAGGAAGATTTTTCATAGTAGTGTTGCAGTACAATGAGGTGTGTTTCAACAATGTAGTTCTTACTACATCAGCACAGAAGAAATAATGTACTTAAGCCATATTTCAGTGTGCATACGTTATACTGGAAAAGAATTGTGCATGACATTTCAAGAATGACTTGCATAATAAGAGCACTTCATACATAAAGAAAATAACTGGAGATCATACATGCAGTGTTATTTGCACTATTGCAGTTTATTGTTTAGCACATATATTGTCATCATTATCAATAATTCACTTCACTCGAACAAACAATTACCAGTGCCGTGCTGCTACAGAGATTCTAAATCTATTCCTCTAGTGGTTTCAGAGGAGAAAAGTATATAAACATATGAGTCTACCAGTCTCAAGCAGGAAAGTAAGGATGGTGCTCAAAAACCTTCTTTAAAATACAGGAGTGGATTATGTGCTCTAAAATGATGAACTACCGGACTGGCATAGATTTAGCTAACAAATCATACAGCTCTACCAGTCCAATAAAGTAAAGGCAACTTGTGTGCAATAGTCCTGAATTATATGTGAAATAATTTTACAAATATGTATGCAAAGAAGTATAGCCAGAGTGTTTGAACAAGGTGGACTATATAGTTAATGTTATGGCTTTTGAGTCGTCTGGACTGGTGCGCAACTCACTATCGTTGTCAGCTACTCCGAGAGGCCTTTTTAAAATGACTATATATAGCATCACTTAAAAAAGCAAGTATTTGGAGAAAATATTTTATTACAATTGTGAAATGCCTTCATCTATGAAAAGTCCAAACATGTCCTCTCATAGGTCAGGGGAGAAAAGTAACATACACATTCATAAAGTACAAGAACATTCAAGTTGCTTTCAGTTGATAATTAGCTCGCTACTTGAAATTATTATATCCTTTGCCTATAACTGAAAGCAAACGCCTACTTATATAACTCACATCAAAATAAAACCACAGACCTCAGAGTCTTTGTCATTTTCAAACACGCTTAATCCAGTCCTGGGTCATGGGGGGTGTTGGAGCCTCTCTCTGGAAGTACAGGGCATACGACAGGAACAAACCCTAGACAGGACAGTAATCTATTGCAGGGCAAGCGGGCACACACACGGGTCAATTTAGCATCACCTAACATGCATGTCTCTGGACACTGCAAGGAAGCAGAAGCAGGATCACCAGTAAAAACCCAAACAAACACGAAGAGAACATGCAAACTCCAAGCAGAAGAGGACCCGGGATGCAAACCCTGGTCTCCTTACTGCAAGGCAGCCACGCTACCACTGTGTCACCAAGCCACCTAACTTGCATACAACTAATTAGGAAATTGCACATGTCCTTGAGACTAGCCAACAAAACTATCTCCAAAGATCTCTTAAGCCTGCTTTACTCCTTTTTTTTTTTTTTTTAAAAATGATTCTTTAACAGATCTCTTTACTTTTCATGGCTGCATTACTCCATACCTTTTCTACATGAAATACTAAACTTCAGACATTGTTCATTTAGTAGTGTTTGATTAAGCGCAATCGAATGATAATGAGGTTAAACAATCTTGTTTGTAAATGTGTGTTTTAAACAAATGAATACAACCACATATGCAAAACTATAAAAAAAAAAAAAAAAAACATATGCAATTGAAAAATAAATATTAAATATAAATATGTAAACAGTCCTATATAAATACAGATACAAATAAATTAAGAACTTGAAAATGTATAAACAGTTTTATTTTCATATTTTGCCTGAATCAACATAAATGAAAAATGTTTAACTAAATCAAAATACAAATTATCATTATATTAAGAAAATTGCTTGCACCAACCTGTATACATCATGCTTTATGTCTGCATTCCGATTTTTTTCTTTAATTCTTTCAGGAGGAAGGTAAGCTATTGTCCCACAGAAACCATCCCGGCTAATATCATCTGTACTTGAAAGGCCATTCCATTTAGCTAATCCAAAATCTGAAATCTAAGTTTAAAAAAGCACAAATCAGTTAAATAAGATACCTGCCACATAATTACTAAATATTCGCCACATTTACAGGTATACTCCAATATTAATAACATGACTAATATTATTACTACTACTACATTTTTCCAAACTCAAAGCACTTTCAATCTAGAGAACTGTTGTCTAAATTTATTGCATAACCACATGCTCCTAAATCTAAAGAAAATAAAGAACAGACTAAATATACTGGTACCAGGCTCTGTAGTACGATTTCAACAGTACATTTAATGTAAGCGATTGCAAAGTATAAGGTTAGCAAGTAATAAAGAACACAAACTCAAAGTTAACTATTAAACACTGTATGTTGTACCACAGTTCGGGCCTATATTAGAGGAACAATTACAATGTAAAAAAAACTTGGTGTTGCATGTTGAATAGTTAAGTTTGGGCAGTTGCTGATATCAAGAAGAGTCTAAACCAGATGCAAAGAGATGCGTTTTCAAGAGGCATTAGGAGCAGGTTTTAATAACTGAGCTGAACATGCACATTTCAAACCAAGAGATACACCATACCACAACTATAAGAAACCTGGATGCCAGTCATTTTGAACAACCAATATATAGGAAAAATGTTGTACATGTAGGTGCTCATATGCCTGGCTTTGAAAGTTATTTTTTCTACTTAACTTCATCATTAAAGGTTTTTTTTTTTTTAAACAGAAAGAAACTTGAGGATGTCAAGTAGTTTTAAACAAACACTTTAAAGAAATAAACACAATTAAGATCTCAGTCCTCTTTACTGGATTTTCTAAGAATCTATCAAAACGCATGACATTTAAAAAGGTTTAACAATCAATTATTACAAAAATTTCGTAATCAAACAAAAAAATTCTATTTTTACTATGCAAAAAAAAGCAAAAGATGAACAAGTAAACAAAAGAAGGATTATAGTGCCAAAAATGAAATCGACAAAAAAAAAAAAACACAAAAACAACCTTTTTAGCACTACACACACAGTAAAAATTGCCACACAGTTATACACAGTACTAATGCACAAATAGAGCACTGCTGCAGAGTATAGAACACTGATCTTTTGCATCATAGGTTCTGTGGGCGTTACGTTGATGTCACATTACATGACTTTTTATCAGGGTATATCAGATTTGCTGATCACAATCACTGATCTCGTTGCTGCATCACGTCAAATTATATGACTGAAAATCACAGCCAATGTCAAAATTACTGATTGAGTCTTCAAGCACAGATTTTTTTGCCTATTTTTTCTGACAGCCAAAAGTGTGTTGCCTGACAGAGCCGGCACTGTACAAAGAATTAACAGGTGCCGTGAGTTCAGCAGTGATTACTGCCATTTACTTTTTTTCTATTCTGATATAGTATGTAAAATATGAGACATCAGACAAACAAGCTTCTCTTCCATTTGTGAGGATCACAGCTCCCGGGCTGACTGATGGAGCCAGAGATATATCAACACTGTGTGAAGGGTTAATAGCTGTAGTGCATTCAGCTGCAGTCTCTATGATTTTTATTCATTCTGGTTAGTCCATAAAACACGAGTTAAATGAGCTTCTCTTATAATTCCTTGTTTCAAAATGTGTGTTCCTTATTCATCATTGCTACATTCCATGCATTGTACTTCTGGATGAGCATTCATTGGTTGTTAGCCCTCCAACTTATATAGCATGCCCCACAGATTAAAGTTGTTAGGTATTTCACATTAGGCTTATCTTCATGGGCGTGCACTCTGAAGTGTATCTGACTGGCTGAGATTATATAAATGAAGGCAACAACTGAAAATCTCTTGAAAAGTCTTCTAATGTGACATGAGCTTTAGTAGTGATAGAAGCTTGCACAGAGATATAAATGATGAGTATTAGGCTATGTTATGATTTTGTTTTTTTGTAGTTGTTTAGAGCCAATTTCTAGTATTTATCTATTTTTTACTTATTGCTAATTTTGTGGCCATTTGTTGTATTTTCATTACACCCGCATCTTTTGTTTGTGGGGGGTGTCTGTATATGAGGCATAGTGGTCACATTTTTGGCCATAATTATCAGAAGACACAGTTTTCAGACTTAGCCTTCATGGACACTTAAAAGACCACAACACCATTATAATCTACTCAAAACTGGATCATCTTATAATTCCTTATTGACTTCAATGCATTTGGTGAAGTTCTACAAAATTTCTGCATTTTCAACTCAAGGCAAAGTGAATTCAGTAGGGTTCACTCATTACAGCCAGGATTTTAGTTTTGCCCAGAGAAGTGTAATGTGAAAGACTAATCAAAGCTGGCAGACATTAAAACTTTTAGACAAAAATGTAATCTAACAGCAGTCACCAATGCTAAACTAACTGTAGTTGAGAGCTGGGAATTCCAGTTTTACATGACCTGGATGGCAGCATAATAGTTGACACCTGTCTACTATGTAATATTGTTTATGCGGATACTTTGTGGACAAATCTCAAATTAATTATAATTTTACAAAAGGTTAGGTGAAAAGAAATTGACCAGCTATGTGAAAAGTCAATGGCGTGTTCTAGTCAAAACTCATATGGTCTTATGTAAATTGCTATGACTTCTTGTATAAATCTACTAATATTTAAACAGCAAAAAACAGAGTAGATTTAAAATACTAACTACAGGCAATATTAACTACTCTGCCAAAGAAAAGCTGTGCTTATCAGTATCTCTGGGGATTCTGCCCACTATTATCAGGCAATTCAATGCTTTCTCCAAGTTAATTTTGAAATTTCTTTTTTTAGTGATTGATTGGCTGTATTTTTGTCCTGCCAGGCTGTAGCCTTCTTTAATGTTTCTGGACTATACGCATCTAAATTTCCCCTTGGGATTAATAAAGTTCATCTAATCTAATATAAAATGGTCAGACACACTTTTGATGAGGAAGAAAGGAGATGAAAGATAGTCTAAAACCTTAAAGTTACTCTAACTCCATACCTTTAAACTCATATTACGGGTCATGACCTCTGGTTGCCCTGCATATTGTAAAGGTACACACACATTACACTCAAAATAGCGGCACCAAACAAAATGGTATCATTGAAATGTTAATATCTTTTAAACGACATTAAAGTGTTTACAACAAAATGTTATCAAAATGAGATTCAGGTTAGGTTGGGGAGCATGCATTGGTACAACATGTTGCCGCACCAACCACATGGTGAAACTGCTCAGGATCCTGGTTGGCAATACCCCAGGCAGACACGCAATACAGTTCCACCCTTGGTAAATGACCCTCTATCTGCCACAGCAAGGTCTTACGTGGGTGTCCCCTTGGCCTGGTCTAACCTCTTGGGTCCTCGACAATGAGGATCCTGCGAGCTAGATCACCCTCAGGGAATCGTGTCACATGGCCGTAGTGCCTTAACTTCCGCCCCCAAAAAATGCAGGTAAAGTGCCTTATTTGGGACGCCATGAGCAACATCTCATTCGACACAAAGTCGAACCAGCGGCACCCTCCAAAGAGACACAATACCAAAAAGTGTCCACTTTTCACCTCAGGTCACTGGATAGCATCCATGTCTCACAAGACCTTCGTCCTTTTGCACAGATATCAGGAGCACAACACCCCCCTTTCCAGTGACCTCATAACACCCCAACGTTCTCCCATTCTGTCTACTGGCTTCATAAGAAGAGAGTCACCAGAGACATGCATGTCATTGCTGAGGGAAGTAAACCTCTCGACAAGGTCAACACTCTCTCCGGAGACAGACGCACTACTGCTGGCTGTGCCCAAGCAGTCATTAAAAGCATAGATCCTGGTTTTTATCCAGTACACTCGCAAGCCCAGATATCGAGCAGAGCCTTCATTGACTCCGCAAAGATCACAGTATTGTCAGTAAAGTCAAGATCAGTAAATCTTTCTTCAACAGGTGAAGCCGCTGGACCCCACGACCTTGCCCAAAACCCAGTCCATGCTAGCACCGAACATAATAGGAGCAAGAACACACCCCTGAATCAAAAACTAAGAGGTTCTGCCTCCACTCTGCACAGCATTCAAAGTACCAGTATACAGGTGCGCCATGATATCCAGCAAACCTTGAGGGAATTCCCCCAAACCCTCAGGTTGTCCCACAGGGCATCTTAATCAACCGAGTTAAACACTTTACGAAAATCTACAAAGGCTGCAAAGAAACTCTGCCGATATTTGCTCCATAAGAACCCTCAATGTCAGGATGCGGTCGATGGTAGATTTCTTAGGCATAAAACCAGACTGCTCTGGTTGCTGGTAAGTGAGCAAGTGATCACGGATCCTACTGAGGACAACTCTAGCAAGGACCTACCCCAGCTTCGACAGCGGTGTTATCCCCCTGTAGTTGCCGCAATCCAGGGGATCACCCTTCTCTTTCCAGATAGGGATGACAAGTCCCGTTTTCCAGATAGTTGGGATGACGCCAGTCTCCTAAATGGAAGCAAAGATTGCTTGCAATGCCAAGAGGACAGCCTTACCACCAGCTTGGAGAAGTTCACCCCGTATACCACAGCTCTGTGCAGCCTTCCCCTCCCTTAGCTGGTTCACCACCTGTGCAATTTCAGTGAGATTGAGTGGTTCACAGCTAATTGGAGGATCAGCCTCAAGAACCGTGGACACAGATATCCAGCATCCTAGTGGGAGGATCAGCCAACCTAGCGGGTCACAACTGCAGCGTCATCTGTAAGGACCGTTCCATCAGCCATCCTGACCGTGACTCTCCGAGGAGCAGATTCAGATGTGCGTAATGCTTCAATTCCTCTGTAAGCAGGATGTGGGTCACTAGACCACCCTCAGAGCCCTCGCAGCCGTACTTCTCAGTACAGACCAGAGTTGCCATCAAGCCATGTCCTGTGACTCCTCTCAATGATATCCAGGGTGTCCTGCAAGGTGAAATACCTCCTTCAAGGGAACACCAATAAACACCAACACAGCCCTCAGCAACCTTCAGGGTTTTGTCACAGAAGATCTCCCACATCACATTAGGATCGGCAGTCACACCCAAATTCACAAGTGGCTTAAACAAAAATGCACGCAAACTCGTTAGAAATGGCCTGATCTTGGAGTCTAGCCTCATTTTCCTATTAGGTGGTAACCTACTGGACCTAAGTTGGATTTTCAGAGTAGCAACAACAAGTCTGTGGTCAGAATTCACAAACTGGGCATGTCTGTAAACCCTACAGTTTTGCAAGAGCCTCCAGCATCTGCCAACGAGGATGTGATTGATCTGCTTTACTGCACCAGCAGTATTTCAGCATCAAGTCCAACGATGGCCGCTGGAACCACAATCCAGCGATTCGCAGCCCCTGACGTTTTGCAAAATCAAGGAACAGGGAGCCACTTTCACCATGGTCACAAGACCCATGGGGACTGAGACAATCCTCATAGCCAGCTCTGTCAGTGCTAGTGGTTGCACTGAAGTCACCCATGACCAGAGGAGTGTCACCTCACGGGCACCCATCGACCACCGAGTGAAGTTGTGAACAAAATCTCTCCCTCACTGAGACATTACTCACTGCGGTCAAAGCACACACAGAGACAACAGACAAGGTACCCAGGGAGTGCCGTAATCTGTGTCTCATAATACACTCGTTGAAAGGAGTGACATCAGACATTATCAGAAGAAGCTGATCTGCTACAGCAGCAGCTACTCCCCGTGTATGACAGACAGAGCGACCAGACCAATAAAAGAGAGTATACACCCACAGATATCTGGCCAGTCCCAGGTCTGCCCACCTCAGAGAGTGCCGCCACTGAAATATTGAGTTTATGCAGCTCCTCCGACAGCAGAGGAAGATGATCATCATGCCACAGAGACAAGATGTTGCACACGCCTACCCAGATGGGCTACCTCAAATTGGGACCGGAGTGCTGCCGTGCAGCAGGCAACACCCGGGCATTGTAATGGTACACACAGATTCAGCAATCTTTAAAACCTATCCATGAGCCAGAATGCCAAAGAAAAAAAATATATACAGTATATAGCTATAATAAACAAAATCATATCATAACATTTACATTATTACCTTGCAGAGCATATTGCTTGCTAGATAACACAAATACTGTCAATATAAACTATTAATAAAGGAAGTGACAGACACATTTTTCTAAAATTTTTCAAGCATACAGGGGGGAAAAATGTCACAAGGTGATCCTAGCATTTTGTTTAGTTTACCTTTATTGTCCACAAGTGGAAATTTTCTTTGATCCAGTCATCAACTCACAAATGCAAATTCCTACATACATAAACCAGAATTCTATAATACTTACTTATTCAACAAAATTGAACTTGGCCTATTTAAGTTTTACTACAGCCAACGGAAAACTATACTTCAATTTGTTTTAAATTTTGGCAGCAAATATTGCTCTCCAGAACGTAAAATTTGGAAAAAAAAACTTTTCCAGCAGTGTGTCTGGTCCTTTATAATCTAGCCTGCTTTTCTTTTTGATCTTTTGTATTACATTTCTTGCCAATTGCAATTGTTCAAAGAGCAGATCCCAATTGCATCACATACCCAAGTTTATTTCTGTTAGTCACACACAGACCTGAATACCAGAACAGAAAAGAAAAAGTCAGTACACTATAAACATGACAAGTATAATAGTTCTACAGGATCCTAGTTAAAATGTTAACTATCCTCATTGCTCTTAATAGATAGCTGTTGACATTTTTTGTAGATATATTGTGTGTTTTCTTTAAATTTCAAGCTATTATCCAATAGGATTCCAGCTATCTCAACTTGTTCTTCCTTGAGAACCAGTGGTTGTACTGGTTCAACATTCTTCCTAAAACGACTGAGCAGCTCTTTTGTTTTTTTTCACATTTAATGGGAAGTTCTGCTCCTAGGACCACCTCTGCACCTTCTTGGCCTCTTCCACAAAATATGCCACATTGCTGGGGGGTGTCTAAAATTGTGCTACCATGTAACAATAACATTCTGATCACTTTTTGGCATTCTTTTCAACGATGGTCAAGAAATGTGGGTCTGAAATAAATATCAGACATGTTGCAAACAAAAATATTTTCTAACCAATAAGAACTGCTGAACTGCATATCACGCTCAGTTTCAGTCCACTGAGATTTATAATCTTATTTTTAAAATTTAACAGCAGTAACTGGCCAAAGTCACAGCATAACAAGACCATAGCAATGGCTACAACTGAATGCCTGATTACCGAAGGATGATGCATAAAGAGGAGACTCAAAGGCCAGTTGGCTACAGACATTAAATGGATGGACAGAAAACACAAAAAAATCTACTACCTTAGTTAAGCAGAGCTTAATGCAGAGTCTTACAATACAGTAGGTGATCATCTTGCCAAACGTGACCTCTCTTGGTTTAAAACATTCTGAATTTAAGGAAGGCAGTAGACGAAAAAGAGATTTTTTTTCCCCAAAACGTTCTTACAAAATGCATAAAAAAATGCACAACAATCACTAAAAAAAGAAACATTGTCACAAGAGCATGATCTATGCATCCCCTAGGATCTGCTACTGTGATATTAAAGAAAATGCTACACAAATAGCATTAATTTATTTATTTATTTATTTTTTTTTTAAAAGAGTAAGAATAGATGTATTTTTTAGCATGAATACAGAAAGTGAGAGTTAATGTTGTACTATTCTCCTTACTCATCATGCAATCTCACTAAATAAGTATACTTTTGTCCCCTAATTATTTTTCCAACAGAAAGAAGTGTAAAAGAATCACTGCTGAAAAGCATGTCAAGTAAAAACAGTCATTTACGCACAAAGCAGCAGCATTACAAAAAGTACTTTTTATTACCCAATATAACAAAGCAGGAAAAGATTTACTAATGACAGTTAGTGAAACTGATTAGTACAAAACCTATTTACAGATCTGCCAAGAACCTGCATAATTTTTAAAATAATACTGTCAAGAAAATTCAATTGAAAAATAATTTTCTCGGTTGAACTGCATTTTGTCTGCGTTTTACTTCCACAACATGTAATTTATATCCATACAAAAAAAAATCATTTGCAAATTCAATAATTTAAGAAATATTGTGAATTTTGTGTCATTTAAACAGAAACTACAAATAATTTTCAACATAATGTGTAGGTTTATTAAGGCTTCAAAAAGAAGTTCAATAGCACATATAAAATAATAACCACTTGGTATGAATATCAAGTATCATCAATGCAAGTCACCAAAACAGCATGAAGCAAATGCTAGCAAATCTGAAACTACTGAATGAAATTTAGTATTTTAGGTAAGTCAGAGTTTCTGGAGCTTCAGCTGCAAAACAAAACAGACAATTTTGATTTTCTCTCTTTAGCTCTGGATGAGAACTGTGATGTCCACAACACAGTCCAGTTACTCATCTTTGTATGTGGGATAACGAAAGACTTGTTCATGGAGGTAAATGCATGCTGGGACTAAATTGGGACAAACTGGCAGGTGTTACAACAGAAGGTTGTCCAGATTGGACAGGGAAATCTGTCGGACCTTTGAAGCAGTTGCAAGAAAGTGACTGAAATGAACCCAGAACAGAAATTGGTATTTCTGCATTGTATTATATAACAGGAGGTGTTGTGCAAGTCAGTGCTAAAAATGAACCATGTTACTGATGTTGTAACCAAAATAATTAACATTATCAGTGCAAAAGCATTGAATCACAGACAATTTGTTGCACTTTTGGAGGAGCATGAAACTGAACATTGTGTCACAGGCTACCATTAGACCAGGTTTCACCAACTGAACAAACAAAAAAAAAAAAAAAAAAGATATTTTTGCTTAAAATTTTTTTGATTACTGGAAATCAAAGCCACAATAATTTTCAATAATTTAACTCTTTCGGCATAGTATCTTCCAATTAGCTATTGACTAAAACGGATATAAACAAAAGAAAAAAAAAAGTATCTTTTTGCAATAGATTTTTGAATGAACATTTGCATATGTTGTTTAAATAATTATGAGCGCTTATCCAAGACTACAGTAACCAAATTAGCTATAAATTCTGTAACTCCATTACCTTAACATGATAATGAGCATCCAGTAGTATGTTAGCTGGCTTCAAATCCAGATGAAGCAAAGGAGGATTCATACAATGAAGAAAGTTCATTCCCACTGCAGTTTCATGAATAATGCGAAATCTTAGTTCCCAGGGTAGAGGCTCAGCAGCTAGGAGCTTTTCGAGTGATCCAGTTTCCATGTATTCCATTACAAGTCCCACCGGATCTTTACAAATTCCATACACAGGAAGAATGTATCGAAACTTGGCCATTTCCATTTTTTTTGCCTCTTCTAAAAGCTCACTACGTTCTCTGTAAGAAAAGTATTATAAATGTAATGTTATTAATAAAAGAAAAAGTTATCATATAGGTTGCAGCATTTACATTTGCCAAGTCCCATGCAACTACCCTTTGGGGTAGCATCAACACTGTTTTCCAACAAAGGAGGTACAAAAGAATGAGTCAATGAACTACTAAGTTGTTCATAATGGAGAGATGACAGAGTGCTAAAACCAGCTGGAAGATAATAGCAGGAAGAATTAGGACATTGAAGTTGAAGCTTAGATATGAATTTTTTAAATAACTTTTGTGGTAACAGAATAATTGTTAAACAAAATGGTCAGTTGGGAATAACAACAGATTGCTGGACTGTGTACAAAGGACTATAGAACACAAGCTACATCTAACAAGAAATATCAAAATAATGAATAATCTCAGATACAAGAATACCAGCTTAGTTATAAACCAGAACAGTTATACTACAGTATTTCAGATTAATAAAGTATCTATCTATGTATTAACCAGGGACAAAAGCAAGTACTTTAGAAAACAGCTGTAAAAGAAATTTGCCAAAAATAGTGATGCCCTTATTTATCAATTTAGTTTCATGTTATTTATTAAGTTCTTGCTTTGTTTTGCACCATTACATATTAATATCAATGGATCTCTTCAAAATTTCATACCTTTACTATAACACAAAGTTATGTTACTTGCAGAAATTCTCAGATAATTCTGCACTCATGTGGTGTATTAATAAAAGGGATGAGACAAAGTATACAAGTCAGGTGGAGATTGTTTCTTGGTGCAAAGAGAATTGTTTGCATCTTAATATCAGCAAAACCAAGGAACTGGTTACTGACTTTTGCCACACCAAACAGCCTCTATGTCCAGTCACAATTCTGGAAGCAGATGCAGAGGTGGTTCACAATAATGAGAGGTTGGACTGATCTCTGAACACAGAGAAAGTATATAAAAAAGGGCAGAGCAGACTCTTTTTTCCTCTGGAGACTGTGTTCCTTTAATGTGAGAAGTGACATCCTTCATGTCTTCTATACCTGTATGATGACCAGTGCAACTTTCTAAACTGATGGGCCAGTAACATCCATCCATCCATCCATTTTCTAACCCGCGGAATCCAAATACAGGGTCACGGGGGTCTGCTGGAGCCAATCCCAGCCAACATAGGGCACAAGGCAGGAACCAATCCTGGGCAGGGTGCCAACCCACCTCAGGACACACACAAACACACCCACACACCAAGCACACACTAGGGCCAATTTAGAATCGCCAATCCACCTAACCTGCATGTCTTTGGAATGTGGGAGGAAACCGGAGCGCCCGGAGGAAACCCACGCAGACACGGGGAGAACATGCAAACTCCACGCAGGGAGGACCCGGGAAGCGAACCCGGGTCTCCTAACTGCGAGGCAGCATCACTTCAGAAAAGTCCCACCAAATCAACAAGATAATTAAAGAAGGCAAGCTCAGTTATGGGACACACTCTCCCCAAACTCGGAGGTAGTATCAAAGGAGAGAGTTAAAACAAAACGGAGTGCCATTATGAACAATGCTGCACATCCTCAGTACTCTGAGCCAACAAATTATGCAGTTGAAGTGTGTCTAGAAATGCTATTTTAAATCAATAGCAAAATGTCTGCTTAATGCTTCACTGTGACTGCAAAGTCGAAATGTCCTCACCAAATGGATTTCTTTATTTATTTAAATTCTTACCAATTCTTTGTAAAAAGCCATATTTCTCTTTGGGGAGATATAAATCTCAATTTATCTAGTCTTCAACATATTCATTCAGTACGGAAAATGCTTAATAAACATTTTTAAAATAACAATAGGGTCTAGCTTTATTAATATAAAATTTCTCTCTGATTAAAAAATATCAATTTAAATATAGCAAAACAAATGTAGTTGCTTAAAAGCCTGTTACGCAATTACAAAGCAACAACTTATATATGCACGCAATAAAGTAAAGTTAATCTGAAGAGTAAACAAAAACAAAACAGTTTTTGGATATTTACAATTAAAATTATTCAGACATACATTCAAAAGCACTAGTCTGACATTTATACAACACATTTAAACAACTAACAGTTGTATTTTACCCAGTTATACTAATATAAACCACCCTTCACCATAATAACAGCAACCACTGGGAAAAACAAAACACAGAAGAATATTTGCCAGGTTTTATGCACTTAGTCTAGTTAAAAATGTACTACAAACTACTACTGTGTAATGCAACACACCTTAAAAGATTTGGATGTAATTTTAACAAATTTCAAAAATTATTTTAAAATGATTTTAGCTCTAGGTATTATGAAGACAAAGTGCAGACATTTTCACATACAACCAAGCCTAATCTCAAACACACATAACCAGCAAATAGTTTGTAGCCTGCAAGCAGAAGTACTATGTAAAACATCTTTCTTATCTTAAACTAGGGAGCTTTGTCCCCTGCTTGCTTCGCTCGCCAACCTCCGGGCAGGCGCTATGCACTAGCCACTTCACCGCTCACGTATGGGGAAGCGGATGTACAATTTAAACAGATTGTTATTTTCATGGAAATTGTTACATATGCATAATAGAACTATTTTACATTACAGCGAGTAATTAACCATAGTAAACAATAGTAAAATATAATAAATTGAAAGAAAATAGTTTCATGTTGTGTTATATGTTTTCGTTCTGTTTTGGCTTTGAAATTAACACGCAAATAATTTTTAAACTTACACTTTTACTGTTAAACTTCAGTAAAAACAATACTTGGAATTAACTTTTCTTCAAGATCGCATTGAATTTTGATTCTGTGTTTGGAATTACATCATTACAAAAGTTAGGTATTTATGGACTAGCTACAAACCTTACACAAGGAAAGTACTTAATGTTAAAGAAGCACTTTCACCTCATGGGTATACTTACTCTAATTGGAATTGACGCATGTGTTTTGCAAGAATGATATTAAGTCTAAGAACAAAACGTCACGAATACTAGCATAGCTGCTAGATGGATTTTTTGTCCACTGAGCATGAATAACATGTTAAAAAAAGCAAAAACACATCAGTGCTGTATTACATTTTCCAAGTTACAAAGATAAAATCATAAAACAAATTTAAAAGTTCAATCAATCAATCAACATTTATTTATATAGCACATATTCATACAAAAAAATGTAGCTCAAAGTGCTTTACAAAATAAATAGAAAAATAGAAGACACAATAAAAGATAAACATAAGTCAACATTAATTAACATAGAATAAGAGTAAGGTCCGATGGCCAGAAAAAACAAAAAAAAACTCCAAAGGCTGGAGAAAAAAATAAAATCTGTAGGGGTTCCAGACCAAGAGACCGCCCAGTCCCCTCTGGGCAATCTACCTAACATTAGTCAAACAGTCCTCTTTGTATTTAGGGTTTTCATGGAAATTTAGGGTTAAAGTTAAATCAGGGTTTCCTTTATACAGTATGTCCACATTTAATCCATCACTTTGGAAAAACAGTTTTTACTTAAATTGTTCAAGAATTGAAATAAATTTTCAAAGTCTTAACATGATGAAGGAGGTCACGGACAAATCCAGAATATAAAAAACACAAATAGTGTGTTTAAATTGCTGTCCTTTTTAACAGTTTTGACAATGCAAAGCAGAAGGGCGTACAATAATCTATGCAAGAAATCCGAATTTTCCAAGTGAAAAAAAAAAACAAACTGCAAAACTCTGGTGTTATTTATTCTAAATATCTCTTTGTCAATTCTTCAGCTGTTAGATACCACATACACTGCAATTACAGTATGTCCTTTTTGTTTTTTTAAAGAATATCTATTCTTTTTCTATTTCTTTAAGTTTGATGTTTTGTCATTTAATAATACATACAATGAACTGTGGATAACAAGATGGGTTAAGGCCCCATCACGTTACAAAACCTTTACACTGATTTTTCCGACTGAGTTCTTTTACATAATCTTGGCGAGTCAGGGGTAATCACAGTGTGTTCCTGTTAGTGTTACAGCAATTCAGTCCATCCAGTCTGTGAGGTGCCCCAAAAAAATCAAATAGCTTTGATTTTCTTCTATGTTGTTAGGGCAGGTTCTGTGTATGCATGAGCTGATAACCAATTAGTGCACACCAGAAGGGACAATGCATTTAATATGGCCACGAGAAATTTCACACCTAGCAAACAGAAAAGAGGCTTCCCTGTCTGACACCATTGTTTGTTATTCAATGACAAACTGAAGAGAAGAAAAAAAAAGCTGAAAAAAAAACTGGGGAAAAAAAACATTTGTACAGCGCGGATTCTGCCAGGTAGCCCGTAATTGTCAAAAAAAGTAGGCTAGCAATATTTTGGGAATGTGCTGTGCTGGAAAGTTATTACATTATTTATCATGCCTTATCATTTCTACTCACATAATCTTACTTCCTCAGTCAATGAGATCAGCAAGTGCAGCTGTTGAGTTTGACATCCCTTCCAATTAGAAGCCATATAATGTACCATCAGCTTTAAGCTGTTAATAAAGAATGCCATTTGCTACAAGTAATAATCTAGAAGACAATATATATTGTCTATTTATCCATTTTCTAAAAACATTTTTCAAGCACAGATGACAAAGAGCTACAGCCAATTTTGGTGGCAATGGGCTTAAACAGGAACCAACCCTAGAAGGCTGGGTACAGTCTCTCAATCACTCACACAGAGACAGGCAGATGGATGGATGGATGGATGTAGCAGAAGAAACTGAATGGTTCAGACTGTGCAAATGGAGAAGAAGTTTATCAAATTTATGTCTTAAGTATTTAAGCAAATATTAAACATTGAACAAAGTACTAATCTTATTTAGATGTTTGCTACATTAATTGACTGCCAAAATGAGGCAGCACTGCCTTTATAACACAATATGAAACTGAAAATTTGTGAATGCAATGTATAATCAGCCAACCACTATGATTCCTGATCATAGGTAAAGACACCCTCTGAAACAACAAAATTCCGCAAGTGTAGTCATATTTGACATGCTCTCCGACTAGAAACCATGCAGAATCAGTGCACAAGGTTCTCCGATTGCATCTAAAGAGGAATATGGGTATTTTTCACCGACTATTAAAACAAAAATGAATTGTACAAGTTATAAAATATTTATGACACCCTGGATTAATGAATGCTGCTGGACACTAGCCACAAATGCCATCCTACCAACCAATCATTGGATGTTTTCAGACACAAGCCACCTGTAGTTAGTTACAATGACCTTTGGGTTCAGAGTCAATAAAGGGTACACTTACTTCCCATCTTTACTTCAATAAACTAAAGATTCTTGCTTTGGTGAATTACGGCTTTCTGTACCAAGAAACATCAAACCAGCATTAAAAGTCTAGTGAAATAAAATTTCTTTTTGTACTACCGAGTGTCCTTTTATCACTGATTTAAGGGCATTTAGAATACCATTTAATAGTAAAAAAGAAACCACTTTTCAAGGAGCATCAGAGAACTAGGACTTACGTAAGTCTGTCACAGCATTAGGAATGCAAGTCAATAACGCATGTATATTTATGAAACACTATTGCCAAAATTTGTTACCAATAAAAAAAATATACTTGTTTCATTGAATTTTTAGATGGAAACAGGCATCACATAGTCTGAGGAACTAAGGGCAATAGCTGGAATATCAGGAATTCAGTGAAAATGCTCTTTCATCAGGAAAAAACATTTATTTCCTTGGTCAAATGACAGAGATTGGTGTCATAGAAATGATGTAAAATTTCACATCAACAGCCTTGTGAGTGGTGGTCCCCTGCAGGACAACTCAGAAATAACTTTGTGACAAGAATCAGTGAATTTGACGGGACACTGCATAAACATATCATGTTGCTGCAATGGACTGGTACTCTGCCCAGGGCTAATTTCTGTTTTGACCCGAGTTCTACTGGAATAGGCAGGAACTTTGACCACATGTATGCTTTAGTATCCCTTGGACCTATTTTTGAGACTTGGCATAGATATGCAAAGTAGCCCCCTAGAATTGGTTTAGTTAGTGAAATTTTGGGCTTGGAACAATTTATCTCAACCCTGGAAGAGATGTACACTTTTACTAGTTATTACTATTTTCTGGGAAGACTAACATTTAGTACAACAGAAAAAGTTAAAGTAAGGAGGTTAAAGACACAAAGTTTCAGCTGTACAGCCTTCATCAGGTGTATTAACCAATAAAAGAAAGAGTAGGTAAAATAAATAGGATGGGAAGAAAGGAACAAAGTCAGGGTAGATGAAAGGTGAAAAGGTGAGAAAAAGCTGACATTAGAGAAGATGAGAGAGATTAAAAAGTTAGTTGGTCATTGAGACCTGGAGAAATATATGATCCCAGTATGAGAATGGGTTTAGCTTCTTTTTGTCTTTTTTAAAAGTCCTGTGAATGAGCACAAACAGAAAGATCAGTGCCAACTATGATCAAGGGATGTGAAGTATTCTATAATAGGCTTAGTAATGTCTTTGATTTTAATAGCTCAAACATTTGTCACTGGTGTAGACACCTAAACACTCCCTACCAAAAATGTGCTACATAAAATTTTTAGACTTGCAAGAGGCCCTTTGTTTAATATTTAACTTACGAGCGGTACTAGATACTACTAAATGATACATACAAGGAATTTATAGATAAATGCTTGAGGCAGTGATCTTATGTAACACTACAGATGATGTCGTTCAACTTGCCTTTTCAAACCTTCCAAAAACCACACTGCAAACCTCAGACAGGTGTCTCATTGCTACAGAACACTTATACTGAAAATGACTTTACACTGATTTTTATGATTAATTAAAGTCATCACTGCACATGAATTGCTTGGCTGTTGACCACCAATGCTCAAGGCACTTACATATATACTTATATGACATATCTGCAGTGTTTAGAATTAAGAGACTGCCTTAGAGGTGGAAAATCAAAAAGTATTTCTCTATAATATTTACTTGTGGGTCCACTTACTTGGAGCCATATTAATGTCACCAGACTATTTTTAAATAGGCACACTTTGCTAAAGTACTTGCAGTATAGAGATGTTTAGATATGAATAGTATAGACTGCAAGGTATTTTGTTTTCTGTATACCTTATTCAAGTATATTATGCTTGGTTACACAATTACCTGAATACCCTTAAAACTGATAAACGATCTGCAGGTACAAATTCATCACAAAATCCAGTTAAAAAAAAAAAAAAAGGGGAAGAATAAAAATATGAATTGGCCTTATTGGGATTTTTAGATTGGCACAGTTAAATAGCCGCAATGTTTAATTCAAACAGAAGAGTTGGCTGAAAGTAAATCCTACAACAGATGTAGCGCTAAAGAAAGCCAGGATTATAGTTTCTATTACAAAGTTCCACACAAAATTCTTTTTGAAAAGTACAAACACTTATAAATGGATGTCATACATATTACTAGAAAAAGAATCACTTAAGCTTCAATGGATGCGGTTTAAAGTTAACACTGGTGAACCACTAAGCTTTTAACACAATTTTAGCGAAAAATTCACTTTTTTTTTTTTTTTTAAATACCTGCTGCTTCTCTGACCTAACCCAGGATAGGCCACCAGTTCATTCTATGCTATACTTATGCACACATTCATACACCATAATGGCAGAAGGAGTTGTTAATCAACCTAGAAGAAAATTTTTGTGCTACCATAGGAATTCATGAAATGAAAAAGAAAGAGAATGACCACACACAAAAGGCACACCGGTAGTGACTTAAATGAGGATTTAAGCATTATAAAAAAAGCTACCACTGACTGCTGCAACAACATATCATTATAAATTGCATCTAAATTTAAAATGCTGCGAAACACTAGGAATGAAATCTATTGTGTTGAAAGAAACTCTTTCTGCTCAGCCTATACTGTATATTGAAATAATATCATACACAAGAAAAAACGGTCAATACAAGCAAAGAAAAAGTTACAATCACCTAAAGCATTAATAAATTAGGTTTAAGACACAAAAAATGAATCCTTAATAGCAATTGATGATTTTCTGTATCATAACTGTAGTAATATATATACTCCTTACTTGTGCATCTACAGAACCCTGTAATAACAATAGGTTAAGTATATTAGCACCAGCCATCATTTTACTTGCTGGATAAATTGGTGAAGAAAAAAAAGAAAAACATTTTAGCATTGTTTATCACCATTCAATAAAAGCATACATGTAAGATAACCAGTTAGAAGAAGAAAGAATGACATATTGCTGAACAAACTGCAAAATGAATGCTGACAAAATGTTGCAAATTCTATTTTATGTTGCCTATTTTTCTTTAACAATGTAATATATCTATAAAAACATTTGCTCTTCAAAACACTTAATACATAAAGCGTAGCTTACTTGCTTTGAACATACCCAGGGATAGCAGCCTTCAAAAACCTGACCTTTGAGTCTTTTTCCTGTTTAATGATGATGGCTGTAATAATTGACCAATGAAGGACACATTCTGCTTACTTTTATTTTGTTCTTTAGACCTGATGGATATTGTTCTGGTACTTCAAACAGATGAAGTTATCCTCCTAATCAGTCTAATTTCAATGTACCAATTAATTTCAAAGATTTGCCCTATTTTCTCAACATTCCCTTTAACATAACTGAAATGCATAGACAGCTAGCGGTACAAATCAGTTCCAACCTCACAAACGTTTCATTGTATTTTTTTTCCTCCACCCTTTTAAATGACAAAAATTACCAAAGGGCACAACTCATCTTTACTTCTTTGAAACAAAAGCAAAAAAAATTGCCTTAAAGTATGCAGTTGGAAAATGACTTTATTAGGACTATACTTTTGCTTTAATGCCCTATCCCATTCTTAAAGAAAAAACACAGCAAGGTGTAATTTGATTGTGTTTTGATGATGACTGGGAGAATAATTGTGACGGCTGCTCTTGACGCTGCAATGTGATTCACCCTTATGTCGAAATATCTATTTTTTAGGACTGGAAATTGACTGGCCTTCAAGCATATTAAGAATTAATCCTGCCCTGTGATGTAAAAACATGCTAGAAAACTGTCAATAGAGTGCACCGCACAACATTTAAAAAGTCACGCCACTTTAAAATCTGAAACCAGATAAAGGAAAATTAATCACGGGGCTCAATTAAGAACATTAATTGGTCAGTGACTAGGAGCTGGAGTCTTACTCGTACACTACTCATCACGGCACTGGTAAACAATGTCTAAAGTACAGTTTCATCGATCCTTTTACGCGTTTCCTGAATCCATCTATTATGGTTCAGAGTTCGTGCAGCCCAGAAAAAGGAGTGCCCTCCACCAAGGTATGGGGTGAACAAGTTCTTTTAAATACAGCTTGTTTACAAGCGAAACTAAACATAATGTCCAAATATAACCAGCGGATTTTGTTTTGCCCCTAAACGATTCAGCGAAGTCCCATGGAGGAAGTTTTAGATTTACCCGGGAGGCTTACTGTGACAGAATTCTGCGCTAGACAGATCACGCTGCCCTAAAACAAATCTATGTTGCGTTCTACCTTGCACAGCACGCATCATCACTAGAAGCTTTGCACATTGAACGTGAACGCAGTACAAAATAAGTGTTATCTTTACCACATTGTTTTATTATTTTAAACCTTACAGAATCACTATTTTAGAAATAAATAGGATTTGGGGTGACAAGTAAAATGCGTTGCGTTGATTCTGAAGTGCGCTATATATAACCTTGTGTACGCCTCTTTTTCCCTAAACTATAAATAGGCAGCGATCTTCACGCAAAAAACACTTCATTCACACTAATTAGCTGCAGTATAACACAAAAGGTGTTGTTCCCAGGTGACCGCTGCTAAAATATTTTCGCAACCTGATCACATTACGGTCAGAAGGCCTGTTTACTTTTGCATGGCTACCATCTTTTGTTGCGTCAATACACTTCTTTACATCTTAAAACAAAAAATGCACCCACTCCCAAAATTAATAGGTACTTACTTTTCATCTACGTGATGACTTGGGGGGCATTTGATTGCCAGCCATGCTTTCCACTGGACGTGTCGCACTTTGAAAACTTGCCCAAAGCCTCCAGACCCGATTTTTTCCCATTTTTCTAGCTCAGTTGAGGCAAAATTTTTCAACAGCCCCATGGCCAGTGAGGAGCTGTCCATACTGTTAGTGCTCATCATTTGTCTGCTGCCCTAACACAGCCTTCACCTTTGCGCAACTCCCCTCGAGTCGCTTTTGCCCCCAAACTCTTCTCCTTGCTATGTGCTCTGAACGCTCTCCTGCTGTGCCCTGCCCAGGTGTGAAGGGAGTGGCCGACAGGCACTTGCCTCTGACGTAATTTCCGCCAAGAGGTGCTGTAAACCTGAGGGAGAGGCGTGGCGTGGTGTGTCGGCAGCCGGGCCAGGAAGTCTGTTTATGCTTGAATTTGCCAAATAGCTGTCAGTTAATAGCTTTGTTTGACATTCAAAACATTCTTGTGTGCAATTCTGAATGTTCAGGCAACAACAAAGAAAGCAAAGAAAAAAAAAAGAGTAAGCATCTTTATATAATTAAAGACATTGCGTAATTTGGCAAAACCAACCAGGTCGTCTGTTTTGTCATAGTGAAGTATATAAAAAGGTACAGCATATCACTTTTAAAATAAGAACAACTATCATTAAGTAAGATTACATACAGTAATTTGCATCAGATACATTTGGGCTTTGGGGGGCCGGAGGTTTTAGGGGTTCAGGCGAACCGTAAAAAGTAGTTGTATTTTTTAGCGTCACAAACATACTGCTCTCTATACACACCATATTTTAATACATTGTTCATAATATAATGTTACAGTGAAATCTCACAACAACAAGTTATAACGCTTTAAAAATTGGAAAAAGTACACACGTTCCGTTTTTTTCTTACTGTAGTTGTGACAAAATTAACACCTTCATATTTTTAAACAAATTACAGCAATGTATGCATGGCCTGAGATGTTCTGAGATTAGGCCGTTTTGAAAGACATACCGGTTAAGTTGACTGGCAATGCCAGTTGAGTGGCCCCTGATGTGTAAATATTAGTGTGTGTTTATTCTCCGAAGGGCTGTGGTCGTGTCCAGCGATTGTTCACGCCTTGCGCCCGATGAGCTTCTGTGCTGTTTATTTGCCTTAACAATGAGCCATTTTTATTTATGAAATATTTTGTCATGATGTGTGTGTGACGTGTGACTTAGTTTTGCCCAGATCTCTGTTTGCACAAACGGCACATACATGTTCGTGGACACACACATGCGGTCATTAAAATAGCTACTAGAGGGTCTGTTTTGCAGGCATGAGTGCAGCTATTTGAGGTGTAGAAAAAGGAAATATTGAATACAAAATATACAAGGAAATTTCAAGGTAACTTTGAAACAGTAAGTTAGTCCCTAATTAATGAAATACCGAATTTTCCTCAGTTTTATGGATACGCGAGGTGTGCATTACTTACACAGCTGTGGCTTTAAAAAATAAAATACAAACTTTTGAAGAAAATCAGCCCTTTGATGGATCCCTTTTGGCGCTTATATTTAAATGAGGACTTTAATCAGTAATCGTGGTGAAACGTTACGATTATATATGGAGTCGTTCATATTGTTAAACTCCAATATGTGACTGCTTAAAAGGCCATCTCAAACTCAGTTCATCATGTAGAGAATTTGTGTACTGTAATATTTCCAAAGAACCTTTTTATATTTGATGTACTCTAGGTTTCTGTGTCATAAAGCGTGCGGATTTACTAATTGTTGAACTAAGAACACTAGCTATGTAGAGTTTTGATTAACCTTGGCACAGATAAACAGTTTTATGATTTTTTTTTTACATTTTTAAGGATGATATTCAATGCAGGCGGCACGGTGGCGCAGCTGCTGCCTCGCAGTTAGAATACCTGGGTTCGCTTCCCGGGTCCTCATTGAGTGGAGTTTGCATGTTTTCCCCGTGTCAATCTGGGTTTCCTCAGTCCAAAGATATGCAGGTTAGGTGCATTGGCGCCCTGCCCGGGGTTTGTTTCCTACCTTGCGCCCTGTGTTGGCTGGGATTGGCTCCAGCAGACCCCCGTGACCCTGAGTTAGGATATAGCAGGTTGGATGATGGATATTCAATGCTGTGTGGAGTTGAGTGTTACTGCTTCAGGTTTAAAGACTTTACTTGCATTGGAGTGCACTCTTTTTCCTTGCTATGTGGTCCTTTGTTTGTGGTGTGCTGCAATGCTGCCTTTCTCAGCTCATTGTTAGGCTCTTTGCTATGCCCCCTGCATCTTCATAGAAAAAAAAAACCATTACTCTTTCTGGCACAAGAGTGTAGGTGCTGAAGTTCCCTTCTTCAAGTAAGAGCTGCTTCAAAATCTTCTCCAACTGCATGGGCTCAGTCACTGTCACAGAGCTTGGCATGGCAAAGCGTCTTAGAACTAGTTCAGGGTATCCAGCTCCTTAGCTCTATAGAGAGTAGCTTCCAGGCCAAAGAAAATGTGTGAGCTTTGTGCTCTGCAGAGACTGGGTGGCACACAAAGAGACTGGATTATCAGTTTAGCTCCCCAGAAAGATAGACAAGATGAATGCAGCTGTAGTTTTGAAGAAAAGTGTAACCTCTGGTGATTGGATTTAGGTCCCTTCATGTTACACATTAAAGGGCCTGCTTATAGTCATATTATTTTGTCCATCACATGCAGGCAGGGAAGAGTTTGTGGTCACAAGAATAAAATGAATGTCCATTTGGGCTCCTTTTTGTCTGACGGAGCCACTGCAGAGGTATCAGGTCAACTCCAATTTGCACCTTTGTTATCAGATGAAGTACATGGCTAACCAAAGTGATAGTACGAGCTGCAGTTCAGCCATTCACTGACAAGTGCAAGCGGGGGTGTGCAACTGAATTTCCGTATCCCTGTTAAATCTGCTGTCTTAACATGCTTTATGTGCCACTAAAGCCAAGCAGAATGAGCAATGTCCACTTTGTCCTACAGCCCCACTGTGTCCTTTATGATCTACTAAGAGATTCATATCATCAGTTTTCAGACCTCTATATAAATTATTTACATTCTGTTTCATGTTTTCCATTTAGTCCTGTTGCATGTCCATGTAAATATGTTTGGATACCATTTGTGTCATGATTAGAACAGTGCAAGGGAAGTCCTTTCCTTCTTTATTTCCGCCTACTAATGTAATAGAAGCTACATTTTAATGTGTATCCATGTCAGAAATATTTTCTCTCTTTATTCCTTTTAATAGTTGTTTGAAATCTATTACTTAATCACATGAACATTATGTATATTAATATGGAAGGCAATATATTCCCATCTGAGAAGGTATTCAATAACGTTTTTTGTCTCATTATATTTTGTATCCCACCTTATAGAACAGGAGTAAGTACATATTGTCTCATTTTTCAACTTTCTTTGTATTCATTTTCATATTCATTTTCTTTTTTCCCTGCTCAAAACACATTGGCAACTAGGCACAGTTCACACATGGCCCCCATGTTACTCTACCTCTCTTATTACATTGCTACTCACAGACATCCACCTAATTTAATTTCTTTTTCTTTTTGCTTTCTTACTTAGTATTGTTTACTGGATTTTGGTACATGTTTTATTTTTGCCTAGTCTTTAGTGTTTACAAAGATAATGTGTTTGCTCTTGAATTTCACAGTCTCAGCATCTGTGTATATATTTGTGATTTTAGGCTATACAAAAATAAATTGTATTGTACTGTATATTTGCATTTGCCAATAGTCCCTTAAAATTTGGTTTTATTTTCATTTCTTATTATTTACATATTGGTATATATGTTTGTGTGTAGCTCTGTTAATTCATCATGCTTTATGTTTAATTTATGTTCAATATCTGTTTTCACTAGTTCAGTGTTTGAAGTGATATTTCATTTATCACCCTGCTGATTATTGTCTTTTCATGTATCATATATAGCCATCCATCCATTATCCAACCCGCTCTATCCTAACTACAGGGTCACAGGGGTCTGCTGGAGCCAATCCCAGCCAACACAGGGCACAAAGCAGGAAACAAACCCCGGGCAGGGCGCCAGCCCACCGTAGGGCACACACACACACACTAGGGACAATTTAGGATCGCCAATGCGCCTATCCTGCATGTCTTTGGACTGTGGGAGGAAACTCACACAGACACAGGGAGAACATGCAAACTCCACACAGGGAGGACCCAGGAAGCGAACCTGGGTCTCCTAACTGTGAGGCATGTCATATATATAGAAATTCTATCTTTTGGTTTTGTCATTTTATGTTAATATTTTACGATATCCAATTAGATGTTATTTTGTGATGCTAGATATTTTATTTATTAAATTGAAATTTGTTACTTCTACCCTTATTAGAATCAACACTTTTTCAAAGTTACTTATTGATATTGTAGTTTAATTTACTATTTATTCTTGTTATCTTCATATAGCTTCTTCTTTAAACAGGAGTATCTTTATAGTTGCCCATTATCAGAGTCATTGTGAGTATTACAGTACATGACAATATGCCAGCAGCCAATTGATATTTACAAGTATTTTATAAAGCACCATTAATATTTCAAGAAACATAAAGGAAACAATATTATATTTCAGTATTAAAAAAGAACAAACATCAGTACAATAAAATAAAAAATGTTGTACAAGTAAAAAGGAATGCAGTATTTCTGTATGCATAGACAATCCCCCTGATGTAATAAAGAGAAACTACTGCACAGTAAATTAAAATCAATTGCAGGGAATTCATATTAAGAGCAATTTCAGAAAGAGATAGTAAAAGGGTATTTCTTCCACCTTTATTAAAAAGTTACAACTGACAAAGCACTGCAAATTGACCTGGGTGGAGAGTTAAAAAAAGTGTGGTTAACTGTTGATACTTTTACCAATAGTTAAATAGCAAGGTTTTTGGACAGCAAAACAGCCACCTTCAGAAATCCATCTGTTTTATGGATTTAAACCAGGAACAGTACCATAGAGACACATTCTAGCATGTAAATATAAAAGCAGTGCAAGTTAAATTGCCTAAGAGGAAGCCAGTGTCGGTGTTTAAGCTTTTTGTTATATGCATATTTTTACAGTCACACCAAAAGCATGCTTGATGACCTGCATAGGGTTATGGCAGAGCCTGTAGTGGGCTGAACTTGTAACCCTGTGGTTTTCTACTCCTTTGCTACTACACTGCACGGCTAGCTTGAGATAAGAAAACCTGTATTTCCAGTCATATGTTTTTGTATTCATTTTAAAGGATGCAGTGTTACTTGAACAGTAGAAGAAGAAAGAACACACTGGAATACACAGAAATCATGAAAATGTACTGTATGCAGTATATAGTTTTATATCCCAATTCTGGACAAAGAAGTAAAAACCCTCTTAGAACATGATGCCACCACATACCTCTAGAACAGTAGGATGTGTGGCATACAATTTGATAATAGTGTGGAATTCTGCAGGAGGGACCCAACAAGCATGCTTTCATTAAAACGTTAGTTAGCTCAGCTGTTTATTATTAAGATGGAAACCACGGTCATTAAACATCAATTCGCATCTTCATGTACTGAGGTGAACGCAATGAAATGTTCCCACTATTATAACCTAGTATTTATGTTTTTACACTTCTTAATTTGTTCAAGAAAATGGTAATGAACAATTCATCTGGCACTTTATGTAACATTACTCCTCTGCTTGGTAGTCATTTGCCTGTGTGGATATTTCTGTGGCCACCTGTTTAGAAGTAACATTAAGAAAGAGAGAAAGTAATGTATTCTGTTGTCTAATCAATGACTTTGGACAGAGCCAATAATTAATGATACTTGTGGTATGGTTCGTACAATATATTTCCTGTTACATGTGTTTCCATGGCTCACAGTGAGATGCATTACAGGTGCTGTAGCTCTGAAACACAGCTTTGGTTAAGTAAGCAACTCAGAGTTATGTAATGGGAAAAATCCCTTGGTTTCTATTTCTGATTTTTGAACTTTACCCAGCCCAGTAACAGATTAACAGGAGAAAATAGTACACAACATACTTTGCTTGACTGTTTATTTTCTATTAATAGTTTTAATTTACCTTGACCTGGACAAAGTAGTTAATGGTATCCCTGCTTTCAGCACAATGTCTGTGACGTCTGATGTTACTTGGACTTAACCCATCTTCCCTAATCCAGGCACCAGTAAAGATTGCTAATGGATAGTGTGACGTGCTTATCTTAAGTTGATGTCACATTACATGGCTTCCAGGCAGAGAGGATGTCAGACTTGATGACTACAGTTGTTGGCCTTGTCACCAGACCATGTTAGCTTACACAACTAGAATTCACAAGGCATGATGACCTTCCAGCACAGTTTCACCTTTCCAAAGTATCGTGAGCTCACCCCTTTTTCTGATAGGCAATAACATGCTGCCTGACAGAGAGGGCCCCCCTTTGAAGGGTTTATAGGTATGAGGAGTTTAGCCATAATCTCTGCCCGTTTTGTTTCTTTTTTCCCCATTCTACTATGGTACATAACAACACATGAGACATCAGGCAGAAAGGCCTGTCTTATGCTTGTGATGTCCAAAGCACCTACATTCCTTGTTGCTCATAACTGCATTATATGCATTGTACTTCAGGGTCAGAGTTGTCAGCTCTCATCCACACACAGTCGCTGGGTATGTCACATTATACAGCTGTCGGTCAGGGAGCACACTGTGATTGCCTCCAGCTCTCTAAGATTATGTAAATGAAATTGCTGGGAGTCATGTGACATGGTCTTTATGATCAGTGGCTTCCTGGGAAGCATGACTCATCCTCATCCTGCCTTTCTAAGCAAGATTTTGCTTCACCATTCTACTGGGTTGTTTTGACACCTTGACTGCATGCTAGCTATAAAGGAAGTTGTTGACCTTTTCTAATGGATTACTTTTAGTTTCTTCTGCACACATTCTTTTTTGGTAATAACTGCAATATTGTTTTGTTTATTAGAAGTTGGCAAAGATAAGTTCTTGGACATTCTCCTAACTGACGAATTTATAAGGAGTCACCTGTTGTTTGACTCCAAGTCTTATGTAAACATTAGTTTGTAGATAATGTACTGTATTCTTTACATTCCAGGAGACCCAGCTGTATTTCACAAGAAGTAATACAGCTTTGTCGGGAAGGGAGGCAGTATATCTGAACTACAGGTTTCCCAATGCCCTTAACATCCGTCATCTGAAATAAATTTTAATTTTACTATCCCAATGAGAAACAGCAAATACCTGTTGGACTTACTAATCCAAGTACTTTATGTTACTGGACTCTAAAAATATGTGTTAAGTGTAGTAAGTGTTTTGTGTAGTTTAGCATGGCCCAGACACAAACAGGGCTGGTGCCACCATTGAGATGAATTTGGCATTCGCTTGGGTGCAGATCACAAGTGTGTGTTTTGGGGAACCCAGCAGCACGGGTTAGCTACCGAACAGTCAGTTGGCATACTAATAGTCTTGGCCTAGGGTGAAAAATAACCTAACACCAGCACTTGGTACAAGAATGCCTGTATTATTCTTAATGCAGCACTCTTGATGTAACTGCATATCCACTTTCTAACTAGTTTAAATTTTGCAGTCAGTTGATCCAGAGCAGCTGTACAAAGTAAAGCACAAAATCATGACCTAGTAGCATGTGTTTTTAATCACAGCTGTCCTTTGCTGAAGAAATCCTTCTCCTTCATTTCCAATTTGATATGAACTCGGGTACTTTTCCTTGCAAAAGTACATCAGTAAGCTCAGCACCCCGGTACATTGATTTCACTCTGTAGCCACACTATTCCAATATCCAGGGTGCAAACCTTAGCCCTCAATATGGCCATGTGATGTTTCACATGTTCACACTGTGCCTGTATGGGCATCAGGTATTCTGATTTTTTTTTCTCCAATATAGGTTAAGCTAAATAATGACTCTAACTAACCTATTATGAGTATGTGTGACCTGTGATGGATTAATACCTTATTCAGAAGCTGCCAGGATAGATTGTGACCTTTAGTGACCCCTATGTTGGGATGTAAAGGTTTGGAAAATACATGGCATAAAAGGCAGAAATATATTTGCAGGTTGTAATTGTCTGTAGAACCTTGCTTTTGTAGAGTATCTCAAAGTTCAATGCTTGGTCCACTTTTTCCAGTATCTTTGCTACTTTTGGGCACCTGACTTGGCAATATTTTTTCGTATTTAACTCTTGTGCTACTGCTACCCATCTCTGCATAAAGTGTTTTCTGGCCCTGTATGAGATATTGATAAGCTTGCCATACATGTTAAAGACATCTCTATATGGAAATCTAACAACATGTAATAATTATCATACATAAAAATATATAAAAAAAACATTCTAACAGTTGGATTTCCAAACCAGCTGAAGACATGTGATTTCTTCTTGCTACATCTTGGTTCTGCAGTATGCCTTTATCAACTCTCGATTGAATTACTTCAATTCATTTTTCAGTAGTCCTCCTGCTCCTTATATTAACAGATAACTGAATGGTGTAAAATGCTGCTTATAGAATTCTAACAAAAAACAAAACATAATGAATGCATTAAATCCTTTTCTTGGGCAAATACTTCTGTTATCTTTATGATATAAAACAAACTTACTATGAGAGCTTGTTCTGTCACAGCCTGAATATAATTTTACCTGAAAAGTACCATAAATCTTTGCCTTCGATCTTGGACTGTAGAACATCCGTCTCACTCAACGCCCTCAAACCACCCCCACCCCATATCTACAAAGAGCCTTTTACTGAGCTAGGTCCAGAAGAATGGTTGTGGGAGGGTCTTCTTATAGATCAAAGCATGTGGAAGGTCAATTTTGTCATTTACATAAGCAAGGCCAGGAAGTTATTATAAACACCCCCAACAATGCCTACTGCAAGCACTTGCCTAGTATTTACAAGCAGAAACCGAGAACAAATAACACTGATGATGTAAGACGTTACCATCTTAATGTTGACACTCTATAAATAGGAGTTGATAATAATTTACATAAACATTTACATTGCAATATCTTCTACTTTTGACTGCCTGAAAATCCACCATCATTCAATTGTGCTGTACCACATGCAGGAGAAGAGCAGAGAAGATATTATAAACATTGCATTACGTGGGCAAACCATCTCACTCAAACTCTGGATGGTGCCTGTGTCCACAGCAGTGAGGACTAGATGGAAACAGTCCAGGACCAGGCACCTGTCCAGTACAAGTTGTTGACATTTTCTAGAGAAGAGTTGTATTTGAATATAAATTTAAAACAGACTTGTACAAACAGTCAAAACAGCTGTTTATACTTAAGCTTCATATTTTTGTACTATCACTATCTAAATGCTGTTAAAGACTAAAATTAAGGAGACATTTCTGTTTAACCATTTTGCAAATCATTACTTGGGCTTATGGTGCATGTTGCTTGCGTCAGGAAAGTAGTAACTTTTTTTTAAATCATTAGTCACTCTAAGGTATTACACATACTTTTTGTAACATTACATTGAAATATTAGAATTTATTTTAATTGTGAAGTTGCACATTAAACTAATTGCGTGAGTCACAGTACCTAAACTTCCAAAAATATCATTCTAATTATTTTAATTTTACTCATTTTCACCTCCGCCTTGATTTAAGTCACTAAGTTATCCTTGATGTTCAGCCTTTAATACTGTAAATCATAATATCTATCTTACCTTTTGTTAATTTGCATACCTGGCACACTTCATTTTTGGTTTAAATTTTATCCGAAAATGTATTGTTGCCTTGATTGACATAAATCCTCTTTTGCCCATTTCCTTTTCTCTCTCTCTCTCACACACACATTGTTTAGGACAAATTTGCTGACATGGTTACACATTTCATTGTTAAGCGGTTAACCTTCCTATGGTTTATAAATCACCTTTGGGTATCAGGAAGATGCTACTGTATATAAAATATAAATGCTCAATAGTAAAATAATTACATTTTGAATGAAGCTCTTAACCATTTTAAAATTTATATACAATAGGCTATCCCTCAGCAGCATAGTGGGGTTAGGACTGCTGCGTCACTGTAGCTATAGCCCAGTGTTCAGTCCATGGCACCACGTGTGTAATATATTATCCTAGAGGCTCCTTAAGAAAGCTACACATGCTAATGCATATGGAAAAGGACTCATTATAGTTCAGAATTCTTATGGTCGCGGATATCGTCTCCAATGGAAAAAGCCTTTAACAAATTAACACATTAGTGGACTCAATTCATCAATACATGCATGAAACTCCAAAGAAAGAGTCGATAATCCATTCATAAGAAACAAATAGCAGCTCCTGCCCTAATTACCATAGTAGGGATGATTGTTTAGGTTAGACTTTTGATCAGTGTTCAAAGAAGCAAGATACAGACACCACAGCTTTTAATTCAGTAAATGATTCTTTTCATACTATCTATTTTCAGGATAGGCATGGTACTTCAATAAAGCAGAGATCTTTCATTATGTTTGCATTAGGTGATAGATGTATATTCATTTAGAAAGTTATATATACACGTTTGACATGCCCAACACATTCTCCGTTAGCTGCTTCTCTTCCCCAGTCACTACAATTAATTTTCTCTCCGTCTCTGCAAAACCATCTTTCACTGGATTAAGGACTTTTTCACAAACCACCCTCAGACTGTTAGATTAGGCCCACACTTCTCCAATACAATCACACTCAGCAGAAGTGCTCCCCGTGGCTGTGTACCAAGTCCACTCCTTTATGCCCTTTACACCCATATTTGTGTCTCGACCTACTCTACCAATGCCATCATCAAGTTTGCAGACAACATGACTGTGGCTGGACACATCTTGGGAGTAGCGAAGACTGCCTAGTTGTCAATTCTGTAAAAACAAAGGAATTCATAATAAATTTTTAGGAAGAACAATGCAGAGCCCATCCCACTTTACATGAATGGGGATTGTATAGAAAGGGTTTCGGCTTTTAAGTGCCTGGGCATGCTGATAGATAAAGGCCTTTCCTAGACTAACACCATCACAGTAGTGAAAAAGGCACTGCAGAGACGTATAACCTGGAGGAGAAAATATTTATATCCTTCAATCACTGCTCTATTGAAAGCGTGATTATGTATGCCATTTCTTTATGGTTTTCCAGTTGCACAGCAGCAGACAGGAGAGCCCTTGAAAGAGTCACTAACACTGCCAAAAGGATTATTGGCTGCTATCTGCCCTCAATGGAGGATCTATTCATCAGTTACTGTTTCAGCTAAGCAACCAATACACCAAAAGACATATCCCACCCGGGACACCAACTCTTTGACAGGCTGCCCTCGGGCAGACGCTATAGGTCTATTATAGCAAGAACTAACAGATTTAAGAACAGTTTTTATGCCAGAGCTAATGCAAACTGAACAACAGAAATAAAACCAGAAATACTCTGTTTTGATCAAAGTTTCTTTTTTCATCACCAAAGCACTATAATACTATTAGAACATAGAGCACGTTTAAAATTTAATTGGTAAATTTATTTTTCTGTGCAATACCTTGCTAGCTATTTCTAAGTGGGTGTACATGCATATATACAGTATATGGCTGAATAGTTTACTGTCAAATAATGCAAAGAGTACGCGACACGTGTTTCACCCTAATTCTGGGCTCATCAGGCGTACACACTCACTGCACTCCCCCTCAGGGGTCGAACCTCGGAAGTCAGCATCAGAGGCGAAAGACGTGTTGCATACTCTTTGCATTATTTGACAGTAAACTATGTCACACACACATACAGTATATATATATTATATATATATTGTCACAGGTGGCTGGGGGTGGAGCTCAGCCGGAACGCCCGAGCAGATCGGAGGAGGGCTGGTGCCTCCTCCCGACCACGAGGGGGCGACCGCCTTGGTTTTGTTGGTGGCCTTGGGTAAGGGGCTTGGAAGCCCAACCCTGTAGGGGCCCGTGGCCACCGCCAGGCGGCGCCCCGGTGCCTGAAGAAACCTGGAGCTCAGCACTTCTGCCACACCACGAGAGCGGAAGTCGGGTGGAAGAGGACGGAGCTGGAGAGATTGACTGGAGGCGACCCGAAGTAAGGCTTAAAGGACTGTGAGAGGCTCGGACTTTGAGGGATCGGTGCTGGAGGCACTGGGTTTGTGTGCACTTTAAACTTGTAAATAGTTGTAAATAAATATGTGTGTGGTGGAAGAAACGATGTCCGTCTGTCTGTGTCCGGGTCCCATTCACACAATATATATATATATATAATATATATATATATATATATACTAATAAACGGCAAAGCCCTCACTGACTCACTCACTGACTGACTTACTGACTCATCACTAATTCTCCAACTTCCCGTGTAGGTAGAAGGCTGAAATTTGGTAGGGTTATTCCTTACAGCTTCCTTACAAAAGTTGGGCAGGTTTCATATCGAAATTCTACGGTTAATGGTCATAACTGGAAGCTGGTTTTCTCCATTTACTGTAATGGAGATGAGCTTGAAACCCGTGGGGCGGAGTTTCGTGTGACATCATCACGCCTTCCACGTAATCACGCAGTACATAGAAAACCAGGAAGACCCCAAAAGCGCTGAAGAAAACATGCATTATATAATTGAGAAGGCAGCGAAACAATAAGAAGCGGCGAGTGACATATACAACCATATTCATGAGTTCTGCTACTTCGGAAACAAAGCACGATGTAAACCTACACTTTAAATTAAGTTCATAGACAGGCTGCCGCTGGCGTTTGTAATTTAGTGCCTGCCCATATAAGGCCGTCCGTCAGCGGCAATCCAATAGCAAACTGCCACGGGTAAATATTCACGGGTGAAGGACTGTGCTTATGCAGAGGAAGATGAGATGGTCAGGGTGGTGTTTGGCACAAACTCAGCGAAACAGCAAGAGAAAGTTTTAAGTGCCAGGACTAAGGTAACATTAAATACAGCCATGGACATAGCACGACATGGCACCAGCACAGCTGGGAACCTTCGATGCATGTACACGAAGGCTCACGTGAACTGACGCAGTGCACAGACAAAAAGCAACAGTTCCAAAGAGCGCTGAACAAAAAACAAATTACACAATTGAAAAGGCAGCAAAAATATGAAGCGTCTGATACATACAAGCATATTCATAAATGCAGCTACTGTGGAAACAAAGCACACGGTGGAAAAAGTCAATGTCCCGCTAAAGGACAGTGTAAAAAAACCCGTGCATGCAGTGTGTCAGGTCTCAGATAAAGAAGAAGACGAGCTGTTTATTGATGCAGTAAGAAACGAATCGATGAATGAAACCTGTCATCTTTACAACGATTGACAAACACGGAATGTAACTTGAACACAACACATCCTACAAATACGAACCTGATTGAAAGAAATAATGATAATCAAATCCTTGATGACAGCAACACTCAGTAACACTCACAAAACAAATACTGTATATTGACAGTCATGTTACGTTATTTTTAAAATGTTCCCTTTTCTTTTTCTAGCTTTTTTAACACACTACTTCTCCGCTGCGATACGCGGATATATATATATGTATATATATATATCCCGATCTACATACTCGAATAATGGATACTTTATTCACCATCAATGATTGTTTTGGTAAAGCCATACTCAGTGTATTCATTAGATGACGGTAAAAAGTAAGAGCGAGGGAGGATGACTTATTGAGGCATGCAGGCTGTAGTGCGTCAACTCTATCTGAATTGCGCGATCACATTTGAAAAATATATCTTTTCAAGTTCTATTTAGTCCATATGTGTCAAACTCAAGGGCAGGGCCACATCCGCCCGGCGTAATTATATCCGGCCCGCAAGATCATTTTATATACTGTATTATTGTTATTAATGGCCCGGGTATATGAAGCGCTGGTAACACAATAAACTACAGATCCCATAATGCAGCGCTTCAGCTGCCTTGCCGAACACTTACCGCGTTAATCAAGTCTACCTTATGATGCTGCAAGTTATTGCGAAGCTAGCTCACACGATGCTGAAGAGAAAAGTTGATTCTGAAAATAGAGCCTTTAAAAACCGATGGGAGGCTGAGTATATGTTTACTGAACCCGTGTGTCTCATTTGTGGAGCTAATGTGGCTGTAATTACAGAATTTAATCTAAGACGGCACTATGAGACAAAACATCAGGGTAACCTGAATGCAATGCAGAAGATACAGAAAGCAGAAGAATTAAATAAGAATCTGACACTTCAGCGGACGTTTTACCCGTGCACAATCACAAAGTGATTTCAAGTGAAGCTGCTTTTATGGGAGACACAAATGCACCAGTGCAATTTGCCCCACTTTCCCTGTTGCCAAGTAATGTTAAACCAAGTCGTCACTACGGTGTTCCCAAATATGCACTTTGCTGATAAACTGAGCGCACTGAGTTTGCACGGCGCTTTGGTGACTTTGAAGAACAAAAAAAGTCCGTCTACATGCGCTCGAACCTTGTGCATGTTTGGTAGCACATATCTGTGTGAGAAGCTCTTCTCAGTGATAAAGACTAACAAAACAGCACACAGGAGTCGCCTCACTGATGAGCACCTGCAATCCATCCTGAGAATCTCCACAACACAGAACCTCACACCAAACATAAACGAACCTGTTGCCAAAAAGATGCCAGGCGTCCAGCTCTAAAATGACATATGAGCAAAGACAACTGAATGATTTGATTTGTTATTGCTGAAAGGAACACATTTTATTTATATTTCTAGGTTTTGTTATGCAGCATGTTCATATTTGAATTTGTATAATTTTGACAGGATATATTTTTATGGAGAGCAAAATCTTTTGGGATATTTAAAATCTAAGTTTATTTTTATATAAAATTACATAAGAGTAAAGAAATTTGAATGTTTGTTCTTTTAACGTTTACTTTATTTCTAACTTGTATAATTTAGACAGGATATATTTTTATGGAGAGCAAAATATTATAAGTTGTTTAAGGTTTGAGTTGATTTATTCAGGAATAATATTCCTGTCTGTTTTTACCATTCCTACCAAAGATATTTCTGTCGACTAAATAAAAATTCCTTCTATTTAAAATTTAAATAGAACTTGAACAAATACGATAGTTCATAATATCCACGCAGACTTGCACGTAAGAGCGGGAGTTATCCGTTTTAACAAGCAGCGTATTGCACTGATACGAAATAGCTGTGTGTGTATATATGTAGATATGTATGTGTATATGCATATATATGTGTTTATGTGTGTGTATATATATATATGTATATATATATATATATATATATATATATCATATAACACTCATCACTCACAACAGTGACAAAACAATTACATTGACAATCATGTTACATTATTTTCAAAATGTTTCCTTTTCTTTTTCATTGCTTCTTTAAACACACTACTTCTCCGCTGCGAAGTGTGGGTATTTTGCTAGTATATATATATATATATATATATATATATATATACACAGCTCCCCACAAAGGGAGAAGATGAATCACGTATCAAAGTAGTTTTAATACCTGAGCTTTCAACCCCTGCCAGGAGTCGTCTTCAGAGGATAATGCTTAGACTTATAAGAATCAAAGGCAATGTAGGCAAATAGCAAAATTAGGTGGTACTGGTGGTGGGGGGTAATAAGGTATAAGTTTATGTTTTATATATATATATATATATATATACACACATACACACACACACACACACACACACATACACATATATACATACACATACACACACACACAGTTAATTGTTCTTTTAATGTGTGAATGTATCATTAAGATCGGCAATTAATCTTGTTGCAATTTGTCCAATGCAAATAAAGGAATCAATTAGCCAAAATAACAATACTGAATGCTATTGAGGAAGAATGTCCAAACATCTTACAGCAATTGATAACCAAGACATAAATCATTGTTAATTCTCCATACACTACACTGAAATGCATACAGTGCATACTGAAACACTGCATACCGAAACATTTACACAACTACTGAATCACACACACTGCATGATGAAATGTATCTTTTTCACTGTATAGTTTATACATTGCATACTGAAATGCATGAACTATACTTTAAAAAACTTAAAATTATATACTGAAGTACATACCTGGTATACTAAAATGAGTACACTGCATACTGAAATGCATACACAATATACTTAAAACACATACGTTATATACTGAAATGTGCACTGCATGTTGAAATGTTTGCATGGGTACTGAAAACATGTACAAATGTACTGGAATGAATGTGCTCTAAACTGAAATGCACACACTTTACAGTGAACCCCATACACTGTATAGTAAAACTTTTACTTTATACTTAAATGCTCATTATACATTGAAAAACATACACTGTAGTGAAATGTGTACACTGTATACTGAAATTTGTCAAAAGGTTTAATTACTCTACCCATCAAGTGAAAGCAATCTTTTCTGAAGAAGGGTGCCATGCTGGAATGTGTTGGCCAAGTGATAAATTGGTTGTGCACTGATGGCTTTGTTTCTTAGCTTTGATTTATTAAAGATATTAAAAAAAAATACAGCATTCTTTATCGGTAGCAAGAAACTTGAGACAGCTCAACAAATTAAAATATTTTAATTGTTAACTAGAGGGCTCCGCCCCCTGCTTGCTTCGCCCGCCCACCCCCGTGTTTGGTTTACCAGATAAACAATTTAAAGAGATTGTTATTTTCATGGGAATTGTTACATATGCGGCGGCACTGTGGCGCAGTGGTAGCGCTGCTGTCTCGGAGTTAGGGGACCCAGGTTCGCTTCCCGGGTCCTCCCTGCGTGTAGTTTGCATGTTCTCCCCGTGTCTGCGTGGGTTTCCTCCGGGCGCTCCGGTTTCCTCCCACAATCCAAAGACATGCGGGTTAGGTGGATTGGCGATTCTACATTGGCCCTAGTGTGTGCTTGGTGTGTGGGTGTGTTTGTGTGTGTCCTGCGGTGGGTTGGCACCCTGCCCAGGATTGGTTCCTGCCTTGTGCCCTGTGTTGGCTGGGATTGGCTCCAGCAGACCCCCGTGACCCTGTATTCGGATTCAGTGGGTTAGAAAATGGATGGATGGATGTTACATATGCATTATTTTCACTTTAAAAATTTTTGTAAAAACAATACTTGTCCTTTATTTCCAGTCCCGGGCGTGGTTACATCTTGAACACACGCTAAGGAGATGCTGTCGGATCATCTGCTGTCTTTCTGCTGCTGGCAAGTTGCCTGTTCTGCTTGTCGCGTCGCATGTCGTTGTTTTAAGAGCTGGGAGCACATGATGTGTGTCTGCCAAAAGCAATCCCACAGCTGCTAGGTTAGATGTCCGTGGACTTGTTTTAAATGATGGCTTACTGCCTTGTCTCGTGTGACATTGTAAAAACAATACTTGTCCTTTATTTCCGGCCCCAGGCGTGTTTAAATCTCTTTCTCGCAGGACGTATATAACACTGCTCACATTGTAAAGGGGAGGCAGCTGCTGTCGTGCTGCCCATTGATCATTTTAAATCCTGTACAACCGCTGTCCTTTTTGCCACTTCGTGTCTCTGCTGCTCGCGTTGTGAAGAGGGGGGGGGGATTAGGGTGGCTGAATACACGCAAAGAGAAGTGGTCGGATCATCTGCTGCGAGCTGCGTGTTTTGCTTGTCGCTTGTCACTAACCAGGTTTCCATCCAAGGAGTTTTTGCGAAAAAATATTTAGCTCTTCAAATTTTTTTACTGATATAGCAGATGGAAATGCTAATTATCGATAAAATGTTGTACATGTCGACATAATATTAGGCTCACCTGTACAGATCTGATGCTGCAAACACAGCTGCATCATGGGCACTTCCAGGAGTGCCAACGCAAATGTCTCGTATCATGCACCTGTCATCAACAAGGGCCACCCTTTGCGATTAATATAATCGCGGTAGCCTTCCGTCGGAGGAAGAATAGGCACATGCGTGCCATCCAGCGCACCAAGGAATTGCGGTATGCAATTTAATTGGCCTCCGCTAGTCGGAAGTCTGATATAACGCCGCATTAATTTTTCTTTAATAGCGGTGCACACAGCATATACACATCGATGGACGGTAGTTTCACTAACCCCGAAAGTTTCTCCAACTACTCTATACTCGGCGCAGGTTGCCAGCTTGTAAAGGGCGATGGCAATCTGCTTTTGGATTGGAACCGGTGGTCGGTGGCAACCTGTGATGGGCGCAACATCAGGACTGATGAATCCACACAACATCTCAAACGTCGGCTGTATCATTCTAAAATGTTGCAGCCAGAGATTTTATGTGAAGTGTTTCTCCACCACCTCCTCCCAGGAGGTCTTATTCCGTCGTCTCTCCCATACCCGTAGGTTTCGTCGCACTGGGGTACTTTCTTCGAGCTCTAGGGCTATCAGACAAGCAACTCCTTCATTTTGCTGTCTTCGGATATTATGTACAATTCCAATTATTTGTGAAAGTGAAATAACAGTAAACTGGCATATTTCAAAAAAACTGTCTGAATAATCTCTCCATTTGTTTAGTGGAGGGGGTGTAACGTGGAAAACAAAAGGTAGATAATTTGCGACATACACAAAATTATGTATGGAAACAGCCCAAGGGCAGATTTTTTTTCGCGATACACCAAAACTTATGCGAGTTCGTTTTTTGGGGGGGATGACGTAGGGCTGGACGATTTGGCCCAAAATCAAAATCTCGATTAACTGAACATTTTAACTTGATTACGATTAATGAACGATTATTTTATTTATTTTTTTGCCCTCATAGTTCACTGAGGAGTTTTGTACAGTAAATATGCTCACATATTACAAGTGAGAGATTTTTGAAAAAGGGTGCATTACTTGATTTTAAAATAAATTGAAGGAAACACACTGTGATTATTTATTGAACATCAATGTTGAACAACTAAAATTAAAGCACACATTGCCTAAAATGAACAGTCACTTTGTTCTTATAAAAAAAATAAAAATAAATAACTTGCACTTTTGGAAACAAAATTTTCAATGTTTTTCTTATTAAAAAGTAGAAAATAACTCTTATATATCCTGTAAATAATATTTTAAACTGTGCATTTCTTGCATCTTCTGTAAACAAATATTTTAATGTGCAACAATGTTTCCACCCGAACTGAAAACGCGCTCTGATGGGGAGCTAGTAGCTGGTGTGCAGAGATATTTTTTTGCCACCTTACTTAGAGTGGGAAAGTGTACATGATGCTTCCTCCACCAGTCCAGTGGATTTGCCTCACTATCCATCATGGGGGACACCAAATAGCTGCTCATCTCTGCACCGTTGTCTGTCGTAATGGCTGAAGGTTTTTCTTCCGCAAGGTCCCATTCAGAAAGCGTATCTTTCAGACCTTGTGCAATCATATCTGCCGTGTGATTGGCTGGAAAATATGCCGTCTCAAGGCATCTCTGGTGCAGCTTCCAATCGTCGTCAATGTAGTGCAAAGTAAGGCTCAAGAATGGGTCCATCGTCCTACTTGACCAGAGATCAGATGTGGCTGCAAAGTGTTGAACATTTTTCAGTTCAGCCGCTACATTTTTACAACATGTCTTGTACATGTCTGGCAGCGCAGTTTTAGAAAAATGTGATCGCTATGGCACAGTGTATCTTCTGTCGAGAGTTTTAACTAGGTGTTTAAACCCGCTTCGCTCCACTGTAGCCAAGGGAGTCCTATCCTTTGTGATGTAATAACAAATCGCGTCAGTTATTTCTTTCCATCTTCTTGAACTTTTCTCATAGTGTGTGGCATTTGTGAACGCTTGTGTTATCGACATCTGCTTTGCGGAGGCACTTGTTGCTAGCGGTTGGTCAGTCTCTTTTTGAGCCATGCACTGTTCATCTTCAGGAACGTGATTGTGCTTCAAGTGTTGAAACAAATTGGTGGTGTTACCTTTGGGCATCGAAACTGTTTTTCTACTGTGTCTACATCTGGCTTCATTTTATTTGATGTCATCCTTACTGAAGCCAAAATGTGTTCAAATGACAGAGACTGCGTTTTTCTTTTGTACAAGCTGCTCTTGCTGCTCAGTTGTGTCAGTGTTTAAGCTCTCCATGCTCGATGGAATAACGTAACGGAGCGGGGTCTCATGACTCCACACGCGGTAGTGTTTTTAAAGGGAAAGTGATCGAAATAATCAACGTGGAAAAATTTGATCGATTATAGGTTCTGAATGTCGATTGATTACTTTTCGATTAATCGCCCAGCCCTAGGATGACATCATCACGCACACCATTTTATCAATAAAAAGAAAGTTGGATGGAAACAGGCTGGAGACAGCAAATTTCGCACATTTTATTTACGTATATTCCGTTTGTCGATAACAAAACGTCGCAAAAAACTGGATGGAAACTTGGCTATTGTTTTAAGAGCTGGGAGCAAGTTAAAGTGTCTCTCGCGGGACTTCAAATTGTCTTCTGAGAAGATCACATCTTGTCTCCCTAGTCTGCTCCCCAAGATTTTTTTTGATAATAGAGAGATGTATGGCAATGTTGAAATCTGTCACAGAAGTTAGGTTTACTCGTATCTCGTGAAATAATTTAAAATGAACCCAAGGGCAGTAAAACAAAGGAGTCAAAGGATGTTTGTTTTTTCTTAGTCAATTAACATTTTTACTTAATGGAAGACTAATGCTTGATTGGCGTTATACACATTCTTCACTTTTTGGATTCAATTCATGTACGACTAATGTCAAATTTTAATAAGCTTAATGAAATCTACTGGAAGAAAAATGAAAGCAGATCTTACAGTGTTTGCACACCTAATTAAAAACACCACTTGTATAAAATAATAATAAATGTACCTCTTTGTAGCAGTATTGCTTGATACACGATTCGTGACAGGTTCACCATTAATTCCGTGCCTTTATTTTAAGAGTACCTTTTTCTTTAATTTTAGATGGTGTGAAGGACTAAAAACACGGTCTCCTGAAGCAAATTCAGACACATCCTTCAATCTTTGCCATTATTTTTTGTCACAAAACTAAAAAACTAACTGCAGAAAAAATGAATGATCTCTTTAGAATGCACTTTTTAATCTGAAGGAAGCAATAAGACAGTGGAACTTTCCATTGTTGCCTTTTGGAGGGATATCTTTTAATGGATGTGGAAGGTAAGACTGTATATCTCAATATTTACAATAGACAATGTTTAGAGAAATAAATTAGAAGAATATTAACTCTGCTGGTATAATGTTGATTTAATAATTAAAGCAAGTGGGGTTTATGTATTAATTAGCCCTAAAATAATCAAGACCATAATAAGAAATAAGGTCCTTTTTCCTTGCTGATTGGAGTATGATGTTTTGGACCTTTGTAAATGACACAGGGTTTAAATATGTATTACTCAAAACTTAAAAATTCATACATATACATACAGTAATCCCTCCTCGATCGCGGGGGTTGCGTTCCAGAACCCCCCGCGATAGGTGAAAATCCGCGAAGTAGAAACCATATATTTGTATAATTATTTTTATATATTTTAAGCCCTTAGAAACTCTCCCACACGGTTTATAAATATTCTCCGCACAGTTATACAGTAAACCCTTGTTTATCGCGGTTAATCCGCTCCAGACAGAAATGAATTTCCACGAAGTAGGATTCTTTAATTATAAATCTAATATTTTCGCAGTTAGAGCATAGAAAACCTGTTTACGACCTTCTAAATACGTTTAACATTAGAGCGCTCTAGACATGAAATAACACCCTTTAGTCTAAAGTTTAAACAGTGCTCCATGACAAGACAGAGATGACAGTTCTTTCTCACAATTAAAAGAATGCAAACATCTTCCTCTTCAAAGTGCGCGTAAGGAGCGGAGAATGTCAGAGAGAGAGTAAACAATGAAAAATCAATAGGGCTGTTGCGCTTTTAAGTATGCAAGCACCGCGATAAAGCAGCGGCAATGAAGGGATCAATGCGAAGGTAGCCTTTCAGCATTTTTTACAGGAGCGTCCGTATCTTCTAAGCAAACAGCCTCTGTGCAAAAGCCCCTCTGCTCACATCTCCTCCGTCAAGCGCAGAGAGCGTCAGAGAGAGAGAAAGAGAGCTTGAGATTAAAGCAAACAATCAAAAAATCAATAAGTGTGCTTTTGGACGCACCTCGAAAAAGCGGCATTTCTTAGAGGAGCGTCCGTATCCACTAGGCAAACAGCTTCTGTACAAACAGCACCTCTGCTCACACCCCCTCCGTCAGGCGCGGAGAATGTCAGAGAGTTTAGATAGAGGCAGAGACAAGCAAACAATCGAGCACCGCGCAGGAGGCATATCTTATAGCATTGAGGAGTTTTAGTTAATATGTAATACGTGCTCTGATTGGGTAGCTTTTAAGCCATCCGCCAATAGCGTCCCTTGTATGAAATCAACTGGGCAAACAAACTGAGGAAGCGTGTAGCATAAATTAAAAGACCCATTGTCCGCAGAAATCCGCGAATCAGCGAAAAATCCGCAATATACATTTACATATGCTTACATATAAAATCCATGATAGAGCAAAACCGCGAAAGTCAAAGCACGATACAGCAAGGGATCACTGTATATATATACACATATATATACACATATACATATATATATATATAAAAAAGTGAAGGACTGAGAATTATTCATCCATTTTAGACTACAAATCATTTGAAAGGAAAATAAAAATCTAGGTTATGAGACCAGACATGGCAGAGTTAAAGCACTAACATAAAATTGACAAGGATCGTTTAACTGGGATGGAACAAAAACCTGCAGCCACTGCGGCCCTCCAGGACTGACTTTGCCAACCCTGTACTAGACAGAGAGGACAAAGAAAGACAAAATAAAGTTAGCGCAGTGAGTCTGTACACAAATGTAGGGATAGATAGGGAATAGCAGATTTCTTCTACAGTAAATATTGCATTAATTATACAGATCAATTAGAATTTCTCATAGCTGGGTTATAAACTTAAAATATACATTTCTATTCAAATGGGGATCATAACTAAATTATGGTTCAATTATATGTTTATAATTTAAAATTCAGAACTCTGTCACTCCACACAGAGCTCAAGTCTGTCCATGATTCTTACCAAAAAAAAAAACCCTCAACTTTGGAAAAGGCCATTTTAGAATGGGTTGAACCAGGGAAGGTTCTACAAATAGTTCTAGCTGCTGATCAGTTTAGAGCTATTCTATTAGGAAAGGGGAAAAAAAGTTGTGCGAGCAATGAGACTTTTTACAATTTTGGCCATCTTAAACCAAGGAGGCATAGCAAATATGAACCCTAAAGCTGGCCGAACAGAGTACAGTGAAGATCAGAGATTCTATCCAGACAACAATCAATCAATCATTTCTTCATTTGATTGAAGTATCTTCGGTCTGTGCGAGATGCTAAAAATCAGAAGGTAATCTGATTATAAGGCTGTAATGAATTTGTAAGGAAAGCATTTAGCATCTTAGTCATCCATACAAAACACCAAGCATACTGCCCCCCCAACTGTGGTCTCACTGGTAACTGGACCTCTGAGGCTTTGGCTGTGGAAAACTCCAGAAAAGACCACACTCCCACCCAAGAGTCGAGCTCTAGAGCCATAGCTACACAATGAGACAAGCTAAAGTGCATCTCCTGGGCACTCTTCAATGCCCTCCTAGAGTGCTTGGATTTCTTCTTACAAGGACAATTTAAAGCAGAGCATTTCTCTTAGTACAAATACCGTGAAAACAGCAAAGACTTGAACTTTGTTCAGAAAGCTAGTCAGCACATACAGACAGCCAAGGATGTTCACTGGGACCATGCATAAAGATATAATTCAGAATTTAAATTTAAAACTGTCACTTCAGCATTTTTAAAAACACTTTTTAGCTCATTTGTAGAATAATTTCTGACACTTAACTCTGTTACCTCTGTGAAAAGACTCCCACAAGACCGACTAAATTAATGCAATAAAAACAAGGATATGTGCAAAATTTTTACATTTATAGCTGCAGTTCTTACCTAGTTGCAGAGTCTTCATTTTAATGTGACCACTTGACAAGCTCCACATTTATTGAATAAAAATACATAATTTCCTAACAGGCTGGAGAAGTTAATGAGAATGCATGCGAGATTGATGCATGGGGATGAAGCAGTCTTCCTAAAAATGTACTTTACAAATAATCACACAGGTGGAAATCTGTGCCTATATCTGTTCATCACCAGGCAAACCATGCATAAGAAAGATCACAACAAATTAAAAGCACAGGTAAAAAACTCAGTTCAAACATCCATGACAAAAGATTAGAGTGATGGTAGACAAAGACTAAACAAATTTTTTAAAAAGCAAGGATGTGGCATTAAAAAATAAATAAATAATAAAAAAAAAAAAAACTGACTGCAATGTTAACCTATAGCCACAGAAATAGAACCACTGTGTTCATGGTACACAACCATAGAATTGCTACTAGAGGACAACTACTATTTCCATATCTTTGCCAAATGATTATTTGTGCATTATTTTTTTTAACCTGTAGCAGTAGGCTTAAACAACAAAAGGAACTATTTACTTTAATAAGGCCAAAATATCACAAAAAAAAGTGTGGAAGTATTAGCCTATTTTCACAAAATCTGGTGATGTTAAATTGTCAAGAGCTCTATTCAGGTGTCACACCTAATTTATGCTGCAGAAGACTTGCCAAACCAACTCAGGTGAACACATGAGTGGAGTATGCCTTGAACCTTTACACACAAATATTCACACAAACAGGATTTTAAACAAACGTACTATGGCTGAACTACTTGACAATATTTCAGCAAGGAAAGTAAGCGATTTCCACACAAAATAAAAACACACACAAATGCAAGAATTAAATGCTTGGCAATGCAAAAAAAAAAAAAAAAAAAAAGTATATTTTCATTGACCTATGAACAGTAAAAAGAATCCTCTCTGCTTCACAAAGTATTTTAAATGGAGTATTATATAAATCACATTACCACCAATATATACACAATTTTATGTAGCACCAGTAATCGCAAAATCCAAAATATTTAATATGCGTAACAATGTCTTCTACTTGATAAACCAGTTAAAGAATTATTTTAAAAAGTCTCTGGTAATGACAAATGTTTCTAAAGATGTCAACTTGCCCCTGAACCTTCTACAATACCCATTTACAAATCATTGGTTAAGAAGCAAACACAATCCAGATGTTTAGCTGATCAGACAGTGTGCACTTAATGTTAAAGGCTGAAAATTACTGGTAGAAATAAAGAAAATTAGAAGAGCCAAGTGAAATAGTTATCCTCTGTACTATAAAACACGAGTTAATCGGGGGAGGTCCTTTTACTATTGTAAACCTTAAGATTCAAAATGTTTACTTTTCAGATGATCACAGACTCCATATTCAATAGAATGCCAGTTCAAATTTTACAGGATGATGGGGGAATTAAGTTCAAAAAGAATTTATACAATCTGTATGCCAAGTCCCCTTGCCACTTCAGTCAGTGTTTCCGCTGCCCCTGTTGTGCTTCTATGAGAAGTGTCCATTACTGTAGCTGGTGATGAACCAGATTCAGGCAAGAGATCTGTAACATTGCTGAGGACACAGTAGACTGGTGATGCATCACCAGAGGTAGTCTTTTCTGTGCCAGCATCTTCTCTTGTCTCACACTGGACAAGGTGACCAGGGGCAGATAAATTTTGTCCTGCAGTTACAGAAGGATTTTTTCCTTGGTTGCTGAGCAAAACCCGATCACTGGATGACAAACTGGAAACTGCTTTCCGTGGTGTACGCTTCTTTGCCATGTTGTTCATGATTTGTTCTGTAACCTCAACGGTCTCATAACGGACCATATTCAGCCTCAAATATCCATCTTCATCCTCTTTATACCTGGGGGAGAAAACAAAAAAAACCCAAAGTTGCTTATTCTTGTATCTGGTGGTGTCAACTACTTTCACATAATGTCATTACACTATAATAACCTATTTTCTAGAAAATAATCTAGTTGGCCTTCTGAGGAAAACAAATTTTTAGAAATGTTTTATTATTAAAAAAACAAAACACAAAATTAAGAAAAATCTTTCCCAGCAATTCATAAAAAGTTCAATTTGCAAAGTACTTTTCTAAAAGTGCTGCCATTATCCCACATCTTTCTCTTCTGAGATAAGACTGAAAATTCCAACAGTCGCAATTACTTTTCTCTTTAGGCAACTCAACGGGAAATTAAATACATTTATGTTTCATCTCTGCAGGAATTAGGCAACTATCAATAAAATGGGTACAGATGGAATTTAGTGACCACTATTACACCAAGTACAACACTGGAAACTGATCAGATTTAGAAATGTGCACCTCTAGTTCCAGAAAATGAAGGGAAATAAAGTATTTTGTAAGTTTTTGCTTTTCTTGCACTGCACAGAACCACCATGAGTTCTGCAACCAAATGCCATCAAGTTGTGTAGAAAGTGCTTAGATAACTATAAAACATTAAACTTTAAATTAGCCCCGAATTAGTTATTTTGGTTGATTGTAATTTGGACACACTTATAAAGTGACTTCTATAAAAATGTAACTAGTGTTGAAATATTCCTTTAAAATTAGGCCTGCAGTCTTTGAGCACCGATGGTTAACTGGCAAGTAGGACTACTCCTTTTTTATATAATTATTACCATCTTACTTGCCACAGTTTTGTTAAAGTTTGTTCTGTGGAAATTTTGCAATGTAAAAAATGGTGGTCTGTGCTTAAATTACATGGAAAGTATAATTTTCCTGCAATAGGCTTTGCACTAAAGTAAAACGGAATACATTTCCTTTAAAGCCTATCCAATTATGTGCAATATTTTAGCTTTTGTTTAAAACTTTACAAATTCAAAGAATAGATTAAGAAATAAAAGGATACCTGAAACGAGAGTGTCCAGAAGGCCATTTCAATTCATGCTTGTTGCGTAGGTGAAGAGTAAGAGTATAACACCAAGAGAAGCATTTATCACAGATGTGACATTTGTATTTGGCCATTGTGTCCCCCTTGATTTAAAAAAAAAAAAAAAAAAAAAACACCACAATAACTGAGTAGGAATAATCAAAACCACATATATCAATATTGATTAATTCCACAAGAGAAGAAGTTCTGAATTTTTTTGTCAAGGTCACCTTCATTCTAATATGTTTTTCTTGATTCTAATGATATCAATAGTGTGAAAACCAACATGACTGAGAAAGCCTACAAATTTCACTGGACACAGGACCAGACATGGGTGTAGTTGTTAAGTCTTTGGACTTCAAACCTCGAGACTGTGGAATCAAATCACTAACACCACTGTAAAACCATGAGTCACTTAACCGATCTGTGATAAAATTGGGAAAAGTGTATTTTTTTTTTTTTTATTTCCTCAAAACTGTGCCAGGTAGAAATTGGAATGTAAAAGATGTAGGACACATGAAGACAATCAAAGATAAAATTGAGTAGTTTATAGCAGGGAAAGAAAAACTGCCATAATATTTTAAAAAATTGCTCAATGATGAAAAACCTTGAAACCAAAAAGAAGAATTTGAGCGCAAAGGTGGTCCTATAGAATGGATCAAACCTACAGAATTCAAAACAGTGATACAAGCATGAATAAGAAGAAAGCGGCAGGAGAAGACACACCAATGTAAATTGCTGGATGACAGTGTAGTGCTGGTACCAACATATTAAATGCCATCTTGAAAACAGAAAAGAATGTAAACACATATTTAATACCAATATTCAAGGAGAAGAGATATACTAGACCATAAATTAGAGAGATACTAAGCTACTATCATTATCTTTTAAGATTGGGGAAAGGTAAATGAAGAGATTAGGAGAAATAGTGGATGTTGGAGAAAACCAGTTTGATTTCTGATCAGGGAGAGGAACCACAGACGCAATCCTTGCCATACATATCCTAACAGAGAAAGGCTAGGAAGAACTACCAATGGCTTTTGTGGACATTAAGAAAGCCTTTATTAAAATGAAAGGAGAAGAGTTTTGGTGGAGCTTGAGAAAGAAATAAAGTACCTGAGCTGCAAATAATACTCATCATAAATATGTATGTTGAGGTGAGGCTGGCAGTTATTTGTGGGAGGGGAATAAAAAAAAAAAAAAAAAGGATAAGAGTTCAAAGAGAGAGTGGGACTACACCAAGTGTCTGCATTGAGCACATTATTAACCATTGTTTATATTGTTAGAGGACATCAGCACACAAAGAAACAGGCTGCATCCAGTTAAATGAAGGTACAAGGAACAACTGGAAATGTAATTAGAGGTGAACAGATGTTCTACAGGGGCATGGGGTGAAGATGATTACACTCAAAATATGCTCCAAAACTATAGTGAAGTGGGTAAGATTGAAAAAAATGAAGGTAGGAACAAGATTAGTTAGGACAGGGTGGTCAATGTCAGTCCTGGGGCCTCATGTATAAACGATGCATACGCACAAAAAATGTTGTGTAAGAACGTTTCCACATTCAAATCGCGATGTATAAAACCTAAACTTGGCGTAAAGCCACGCACATTTCCACGATACCTCATACCCGGTTGTACGCAAGTTCTGCACTCTGTTTTGCAGACTGGCGGCACCCAGCGTCAAAGCAGTACTACTGTTCCTATGTGGTTATCCTTCCTTTTTTAGATCAACATCCCTGATGTGGCTTTATAAATACACTGAAATTAACCGCATATCATTTATTAGTTTAATGCATCCGATTGTAATTAACCTGTAACAATATAATGGTCCACGGAATGGTCAAACTATTCTAAATACAATAGCTGCTTTAGCGTTGTTTCTCTCACTGCACCTTCTTTCAGCTACTCCTGTTAGGGGTTGCCACAGCGGATCATCTTTTTCCATATTACTCTCACTGCACCACCCGCAGTATTTATACCACTGTATCTGAGTGGGGAATCAAAGATCTACAGAAGCTGAGAAAGAGAATCCTCAGTATACAGCATCAAGCACGCACTGCCTCAGCCATGCTGTCTATTGAACTGCTCTCACACAGCAAACACTTCAGAGCTTTTCCTGTACGGAACTCGCGGTTCAGAAAGAGTTTCATCCCAAGAACTATAAATGCACTCAATCAAGTTCTCCTTGTAGATCCGTCTGTACTTATAAGTAGAATTACCTCACTGTAAACATGCACTACAGTTACAATATTGCACAACCTGAGACACTTCATAAAGCGCGTATTTACATATGATGACAATATCATTTTTAAGAGGAAATGCAGCAAAATGTGTTTATTATACAGATAAAACTTTAATTTCATTTAAATCTATATTGTCAATAAACATGCCAGGACACGTTGCTGCAGCACTAGGCTAGGAGCTTGTTCCTGCCTCGTGCTGTATTCTTACTGGGACTGGCGTGACACTGGGAGAATAGATGGATGGAATACTTAAATACGTACTACAAAGATATTTCAATGTTCCTTAAAAGTTTTGAAGAATCTGCGTACTAAGCTTACAGCTGGCTTAACGTCTATTACAGAGCTGATTGTGTGGCGATTGGGTATTTGGAGAAAGAAAAGGACGGACAGTAATTGAAGGTTAGTATGTTTGAAAGACACAGTACTTCTGTACTAAAGCATTTCATCGAAGGTCGTGCATGGCGTAGCAAGCATCTGAGGCATGAACAATCACTGCGCCACTGTGTTCCCATGTTTAATAACATGATTTAACTCCTATCATGAAAATGATATCACATATACATCTCAGTATTTTAATTATTCAGAGAGCTTTAATATCACGAAAGTAATGGATTCTGTGTCCTATCAGAGGAAGAGAAAGCCGGTTTAAGAAGCACGTAGTGATTCACACACAGAGCACATAGGCATTTAAACTTGCTACTTTAGTTACGATGGGGTTTGAGAAACTAATAAATTAAACAATTTTAAAGATGAAGTTTATGATGTTCTCCTTTAATGACAAAATAAACAGTGATTAAAGTGGAAATTTCGAGAATAAAGTTGACATTTCGGGCTTTTTTCCCCCCACTGTGTGCCTATTTTTTTTCTCTATACCCTAATAACCAGGGCTGTGGAGTCGGAGACAATTTTGGGTACCTGGAGTCAGAGTCAGCAAACAGTTAACCAACTCCGACTCCTACTAAATTTAAATGGGAATTAAAAAAGTAAGTTGAAATGTCTCAATTCACAAACGGTCATAATGAACTACTTCTCTGCTGTAAGAATAAAGCCCAATGCATGCAGTGCATAATGTTACCACAAAATGAACATGTCAAGTAACCATGAAGAATGCTTTTCATTGATTGTATGCATCACTATATGGGATGTAATGCACAGGTAAGGTGCGGCACCGCTTTCCATTGTGTCGTGTTCCACTGTTACAGGGAACTGTGAACCTAGCCTAAAGCCCCCCATACATTTACAGATGCACTGCCGATTTTTCGGCCGTTCAACGAGTCATCACGCGTCAAACGCCTGAAAAATCAGCTGGTGTGTTCTCAGCTCCGTCGGCTCCCCTTCGCTATGCGCTAGTGAAGGGGCGGGAGCCGAGAACACAGATCTCCCTACCTGTCTCCAGCAGAGGCTCGTTCTGCTGATCAGCTGGCCGGTGAGTGACACAATGCACTAAACTTCCGGCTGGCTGACAGAGGAGACAGCCACTGCAGCAGACAGAGGCATCACATTACTTTGGATGGGGGCGGTGGTCGAGATTTTCAGCAAGCTGGATCTGCCCGTCCATGTGGACACCCGCAATCTGCGGCCGCCAATCAATTGTGTTTGTCTTTAATCTGACATTATAGTAGTGTTGACTTCCTAGCCAGTAGTTCTGTGGTGAAATTACATGTATGTTGCCTTCCTTTCCTTCAATGGATGTAGAAAATACATTAGCATAGTATATACATACAGAGGAGTCGGAGTCGGGAGTCGGAAGATTTAGAAACTGAGGAGTCGGAGCATTTATCTACCGACTCCACAGCCCTGCTAATAACCTTTCATATGACACTCAGACGGTGGGCTACAACTCACCTTTTCACGGCGACTTCGATATCTGACAACTTCTTTATTTCCGGCACTGTGCGACTTTGTGAACGTGAGCTTTCAAGTTTCTCTAACACGCTATGTCACTCGATCGACTTCCTTTTGTTGTTTATACCACTGTTTAAACCAACAAATAGTATGTTTTTCCTTGCCTCCACTTGGTATTCACTGAAATTCTTATATTTTCCCCTGTGCTTTTCCCATTGTCTTTTCACAGAAGGCTGATCCTGAATGGCTATTTATATTTATTTGCATATTCAAAGAGGCGTAATTCTAGGAAGAGTTGGGGCGGGACAGCAGGCGCATGCACGAGCGTTACTTTTCACGCTGACTGAGATTAATGTAGCAAAAGAATGTGAAAGTTGGTGAATGCACAGATTCCTGCTTCTGGAATTTTTTGTACGCAAGCACATTTCGGCTTTTTTGCTTACGTCATGTTATAATGCGAATTCTACGCTCGGCGTTATGCATGAGGCCCCAGGAGAACTGCAGTGGCTATAGATTTTAATTCCACCACCAATTGCTTAATTAGAAACCGATCCTTGCCAATCTCAGACCTTATTTAAATTTTATGGCTTATTAGTCTGGACACAATGCAAGGTTCTTATATTGTAGATGGTTTTCCTTTCCAAGGATATCCAAATAATTTAAATCATAAAACAGAAAAAAAAAACCCACACGTGACAGAGGGAAAATTAAGTGTTTTACTAAATCAAACAGTACATGATGTAAACGCAAAAAGCTAGATGGAGAACTACTGGTTGTTTAATCATTTACATCTCATTGCTAATAAGGGGTCATTAAAACACTGAATGCAGTGATTAAGTTTGAAATAATCAATTAAGGGTGGGGAACCTTAACAAGGAAAATAACTACAACGAAGCATTAAAATGTTACTTAAGCAACAATAAGTGCTTCATCTATATATATAATTCACTAAGGCAAGACAACCATGAAAAGCACGCCGGAAGGGGCGTGGATTCACTAGCAAAGTGTTGTACACGCTACATACAGCAATTCACATCTGCGACAAACATGCGTCTTCTTTGATGCTCCTGTACTTTGTACACATCCCCCTCCCACCTCGCTATGCCGCACGGACGATTGTGTGTTGGTTCGTTCCGTGCATTGTTGCAATGTTGCTTTTCTTGCCGATTTATTACATTACCGATTTTGCAAATGTTAAATTTTCTCCCTGTGCTTAAAAATGATTAAAAAACCGGCCTGATTATGCGGCGTATGGTACGCCGCGGGTTGGCTAGTTAGCAATAATTGACTTAAGAAACTGGGCTGGAACAAAAACCTGCAGCCACCGCGGCTCTCCAGGACCAACACTGCTAGCCCCCAAGTAAGGAGATGGGGGGTTTCATTTAGTACTTAAGATCAAGGACGCAAAGGAGTAGAGAGCTAAAGGCAGAAATAAGGCAGAAAATGGAAGTGGATAAATTAAAAATGTAGAAAGTCCAATGTCATAAAATTCTTGCATAGATTTTCTAAATGCACGACATTAATTCCAACATCCACTACGACCCTAAAGGCTGTCTCTATTGCAGAACTGCATACATAGAATGAAAATTTCCAAAACAGAGAAATGAACCGTTGTTAAAACGGAATACAGGTGGGTCAGCACATTGCTAATTCAGTTCAAAAGCAAACAAACAGCTTTCTGCCATTTAGTAAGTGCCTCACAACAATATAAAATTATATCTATACCCAAATTAACTTAAATCACACATTATACAGTGAGGACTTTTTTTGTTAGTTAAAACTTTGGCTTTAATCTTAGTATGTCTGCTTAAAGACGCTTGTCAAATGACTGATGCCATAGCTCTGAAAATAAAAATAGGTATAGTGATTGCCATTTGCTGACACTGCAGTTATTTCACTAAAGAGTGATACAGCCAGCAATTAATTTATTTTGTAATCTGTTTATACAGTACAGGTTTTCAGGGATACAGCCCAGACATCAAAAGAAACTGACCGCAAAGTGGGGGACCAACCTTGGATAGCATGCAAATCCAACATATTACACCTTCAGGCTATATTTATTATAGGTGTGCATAAGTCAATCTGGAGTCTCCAAACCATACGCCAAAGACACTGGGTAAGGTGGATTGGTAAAAACATATGAAAAAAACTAATACAGATAGTGCTTGGGTCAGAATTTAAACCCACAACTTTAGGCTATGCTGCAGCTTACTGGTTTACCCTGCTACTTTACAACTCCAAGGAATGACTCAGTATTTGGAAATTAAGCATGCAATCCAGGTAAGTAACAGCAAGTGCTTTACCCTATAAAAAGTACTGGACTAAGACACATTAAGGTTCTCCATACAATATTTGAATCTTCAAACAAGAAATAAAGGAAATTTGACTTAAAATGAACACCTATTTTATTAAAACAGAAATTGGACCTGAAAGAGCCATTCTTAGCAAATTAAAGTTGCGTTTCTTTAGTTAAGAAAACAAAAATCTGGCTTTGAATTGCTACAAAGAATACTTAAATAGATATTTAAAGGTTCTGTATTATCCTCTATAAGCCAAGGTGTAAATGGAACATTCCTACTACTCTGCTATAATTCTGATGCAACAGCAAAATACGGTCTGCGTTTACAAGTGTAACAGCACCCAGTTTTGACTGAACATAGTAACATACTTTGTCAGCAACGTAAACAGCAATGTACACCAATTTTTTTTTTTTTTTTTTTCTCTAGACTGGGGGCTTTGCCCTGTTTGCTTCGCTTGCCAACCCTGTGTTTGGTTAATCGGATATACAATTAATTTTTTTTTTCTTTGGAATTGTTTCAATTTCATTATTTGCACTTTTACTTTAAAGCTTCATTAAAAACAATATTTTCTGGAGACACATTGCGACCATGCAACATTTAACTGCCCATTAGTGAATGTTGTTTGTTTCTCTAATAATCCGACTTTTTCTAATGTTTGTCCCCGTGATTTGATTGTCATAGCAAAAGCTATTCTCACAGTAAACTGTAAACATTTTAATACGAATGGCATTTCACGATCTCCTTTGGTGTGTAAAGTTATTCTCAGAATATATACATTACCTTTCTTTTTGCCTGTTAAAATTTGCATCACTTCTCCGTGATCATAAATATACACCTGAACGAATTGTGTATTCTTTGAAATTCAACTTGTCGTTGCTTTAACTGTTGCGGGACCACAGATTCTCATAGCATATGGTTTATTATTGTGTAAATCCACGTTTTGTGCATAAGAATGATGCGAATGCGAAAAGACTTTGTTGTCTACTCTTTGCCTTTCATTTCTGACCTTGATTTGTCCTGATATTTTTTCAATTACACCTGGTTCTGATGATTAATCACCTTTTCTTTTGCAGTAATGCAATATTTTCTATCTTTTCTTTGATACTGTAGCGACTGACATAATAAAGTTTCACAAAAGTTTTAATTGAACAATCACGGACTTTTTAACCCCAAACACAACTTTCTAGCACCCTCTCCAATCCCTCATCTCCCGCGTCTCGTCCCTCCTTACCGCATCTATCAGTACCCCGCTATCAGTGTTCCGTGCTGGGCTTCGTCCTCCCTCAATCGGACCGAACAGTCACTTAAAACCAAAAGGGCAGCAACCTAGCTGGGATGCTGCAATACTTTAGAACTTTACGTGCTTTTACACGACTGACTGTTTTTTGACGGATGTGCGCTTATGACACCTTTTGCAAGTAGGGCATGTCTTGCAAGAATCGCAGTCAAAAATCCTTCTAAGCTTCTTACAGTACCTTTTTTTTTTTAATTTGTCTGATTTTTGCTCTTTTCAGAGTTTAACTGATCCAACATTGCTTCAAATTATACTAAGATCAGATCTCTGAGGTGGTCAATTGAACACGGCTAGTTTCCTCATCTGAAAACTTCAGCTCCATGTTGACCTTAATTGTGTTTGAAGTGTATCTGTGGTTATTATTCTCAAAGATAAAGCTTGTAAATAATAATGTGTTAAATTTATATTCCTCATCGGTCATCATTTCATCAGTTTTGACCAGATCCTGGCACACATGGCTGAAGTGCACCTCTACACTATAATTACCATGCTGCAAAATAAGACTTGGGGCTAGGTTAAAATATATATCATACCAACCATACTGGCATTTGAATGAATCAAAATTGTCATATTTGTACACAAGGCTTTCTATCACTGGTTACAGCTTCATGTTTTATAGCCTTTCAAGTACTGCAATGTCTTATTACCCTTCTGCCTTTGGGTCTTGCATCTTAAACTCCCAAGTGCATTCTTTATTTCTTCATGACACACTGAAAACCATATGTTCAAAATACAGTATACTGTGCAATTACTTTCCAATTACAACCTCGTAAATACAAAACTAGGATGCATCTGTCAAAGCTTGCTAGCTCAACTATTTCTGAACCTTTACTCAAGACACCCTGTAGGTTTCTGGTTACTATTCAATGCACCCACTTATTTATTAAAATCACACAAGCAGGCCAGGTTCAGTGAAATACTACCTCATTAACTGGAATCAGTGATGTCATCATGCCATTGTTTGCGAACAAAACACATTCTCACCATCAAGTTTTTTGGAAAATACAAGATATTTGCTTTTATTTTATTCAATGAGGTCACAAACATTTGACTAGCTAAAGACCTTGGCATTTACGCAGTACTACACACACCCCAGTATTACCTTTGTACACAAGTCAAAAGAAGGACTAGTCTACAATGTAAAATAAAGAGTGCACATATAGACCATAAACGCATGTTTTAAAGTAGTATTTAAAATAAATAAATTTTACAGGGACATTTCTATACACACACTAAAGGATTCTACCCCCCTCACACTAGTTTATTGATAACACATAAATCCCCCTCCTTATGTGCCTATAAAATTTGGTGTGGAAGTGTAGTGCCAATTAATAGAACATACACCGAAGAGAGAAAAAAAAAAAGTGTAATTTACATTAAATACACATTATGCATTACCAGTATAACACATCACTGATCAATAAAACTAAAGAGAAATGATGCAGCATACCTCATGGACCCTTCTGTAGTGCTGGTTCATGGTGTGCGCCATTCGGGAGGAGTATTTACATCCTTCCACACTGCAGTGGAAAGCAGCTCCTTCATTATGGGTATCCATATGTTTGCGTAGATCGTGAGGATTTTTAAAACTGAGGACAAAACAAAAGTGTCATTTCAAATGAACATTTCTTTCTACACCCAACTGGCTATTATTACTTGAGGTGAAACACTAAAGTTTCTAACAAAAGTGCAATTTACATTTCCTTCACAGTTAAATCGCATTACTGCAGACCATTCACTGTCTAAAACCTACTTGACTCCACACCATGATAGGTTCTTCCCCTCCAAAAATATCCTTGAAATATGGTAATTTGCATGGTTGATTTGTCAAAGAATGAGGTATCATTTGCATCTCAATTAAGCTAATGAAGCTATAAACTACAAAATTCAAACTTTTTTTTTTTTGGTAAGGTAGGGAAATGGTGAAGCAAAACAGCAGCATTTTAGCTGGAGCCATGTAGAGCCCATTTTTACTTAATTTCCTACTCCTCAGGTCAGCTTTCACTTACTGGTGATGTGGTAAACAGTAGAAGATGGCCAATGGAACATGCACAGACCTCATCAAGAAGCACACAACCTTTTTACCAAAAAGTATAAGGTCATGCTATTTTCAACTAAAGAAATCATTAAGAAGGCTAGTAAGATATTTTGTTATACAGCATGGTGTATAATACATCAAGGGGAATTATGCATAAGCTATACAATACACAAGTGAGGCCTCATCTGATATATTGTGAGCAGTTTTGGTCTTCATATTACAGAAAGACATAGCAGTGTTCAATAAATTACTGAAATGAACAGGCAGTGTAATTCTTGGACTGTAAAATTTGAGCTAAGACGACAGAAGGACATGAACATTTTCAGTTTAAGCAAATGCTGATAAAGTGCCATAACTGAAATTTTTTAAAATTATAAAAGTAATTAGCATGTTGGATCCAAATTATTCTTTAAATCAGCTTCCCCAAATATTCAAGTTTTTCTTCACACAAAGAACTATAGACACATTTAATAAAGTGCCTACTACGTTAATAAAGTAGTGCATTAAAACTCAGTTATTTTGGGGGGAAAAAAGACAAATATTTTCAATACAGCATTTAGGAAATTGAAGAGCACTTCAATTTAGGGCCGCACAATGATTCTAGGTTCAAATACCATATCTAGTTACCGCCTGTGTAGTTTTTGCTGGTCTCCAGATACCTCTACGGTTTTTCCCACATCTCCAAATTGTGCATATTAGGTTAACTAAAATTGCAACTGCAGCCTTGTTTGGGTTTTGCAGTGGAGCAATACACTAAAAAACGTAGGGAGCCAACCCTGGGCCAGCTCTGTCAGCACAAGACCTTCCCATCAGCTCCCTTAAACTACATTAAACAGGCCAAAGAATGTTATGTTCCACTTTACTGTACAGCACTCAATTTTACAGAGTCCTATAATACTTGGGATAAGTTATTATCCTTCCATCTTACTAATGACATACATGAGTGGCAGGTTACCTACTAACAAAGCAGCATGCATTAATTAGTACAGTGCATCCGGAAAGTATTCACAGCGCACCACGTTTTCCACATTTTGTTATGTTACAGCCTTATTCCAAAATGGATTAAATTCATTTTATTCCTCAGAATTCTACACACAACACCCCATAATGACAACATAAAAATGTTTTACTTGAGGTTTTTGCCAATTTATTAAAAATAAAAAAACTGAGAAAGCACATGTACATAAGTATTCACAGCCTTTGCCATGAAGCTCAAAATTGAGCTCAGGTGCATCCGGTTTCCCCTGATCATCCTTGAGATGTTCCTGCAGCTTAATTGGAGTCCACCTGTGGTAAATTCAGTTGATTGGACAGGATTTGGAAAGGCACACACCTGTCTATACGAGGTCCCACAGTTGACAGTTCATGTCAGAGCACAAACCAAGCATGAAGTCAAAGGAATTGTCTGTAGACCTCCGAGACAGGATTGTCTCGAGGCACAAATCTGGGGAAGGTTACAGAAAAATTTCTGCTGCTTTGAAGGACCCAATGAGCACAGTGGCCTCCATCATCTTTAAGTGGAAGAAGTTCGAAACCACCAGGACTCTTCCTAGAGCTGGCCGGCCATCTAAACTGAGCGATCAGGGGAGAAGGGCCTTAATCAGGGAGGTGACCAAGAACCTGATGGTCACTGTCAGAGCTCCAGAGGTCCTCTGTGGAGAGAGGACAACCATCTCTGCAGCAATCCACCAATCAGGCCTGTACGGTAGAGCGGCCAGACGGAAGCCACTCATTAGTAAAGTAACATGGCAGCCCGCCTGGAGTTTGCCAAAAGGCACCTGAAGGACTCTCAGACCATGAGAAACAAAATTCTCTGGTCTGATGAGACAAAGATTGAACTCTTTGGTGTGAATGTCAGGCATCACGTTTGGAGGAAACCAAGCCCCGCTGATCACCAGGCCAATACCATCCCTACAGTGAAGCATGGTGGTGGCAGCATCATGCTGTGGGGATGTTTTTCACCGGCAGGAACTGGGAGACTAGTCAGGATAAAGGGAAAGATGACTGCAGCAATGTACAGAGACAGCCTGGATGAAAACTTGCTCCAGACCGCTCAACCTCAGACTGGGGTGACAGTTCATCTTTCAGCAGGACAACAACTCTAAGCACACAGCCAAGATATCAAAGGTGTGGCTTCAGGACAACTCTGTGAATGTCCTTGAGTGGCCCCGCCAGAGCCCAGACTTGAATCCAATTGAATATCTCTGGAGAGATCTTAAAATGGCTGTGCAACAACGCTTCCCATCCAACCTGATGGAGCTTGAGAGGTGCTGCAAAGAGGAATGGGAGAAACTGGCCAAAGATAGGGGTGCCAAGCTTGTGGCATCTTATTCAAAAAGACTTGAGGCTGTAATTGCTGCCAAAGGTGCATCAACAAATTACTGAGCAAAGGCTGTGAATACTTAAGCTAAATAATAATTCTAGACCTTATATGATTAAGGACTGAGAATAGTTTTAGGAAGATTGTTTTTGGTGAAATATTTTCATTAGTACAGCACGATTTAATCTGAAACAGTGAACTGTTCATTTCTTATATTGAAAGATAGTATTTATAGGGGAAATAAGAGATTAAGAAATACAGATGGAGATTATGGAGAGTATAAAAATAATTGGGTTCTACTAGAGATGCACACTTTAAAATTAAAAATAAGAATCCAGTTTACAATTCAGAATACTACAATTTATAAAAACAGTACGAGTAGGAGAGGATACAAGGAACAGACCATGTTTATAACTAAGAAAAAAAAAAAAAAAAAGGTCTATGATTATCTAGAGTTTGATTTGCAGAAAACCTAACACATGCTGCCAACCAAAGGGGCTAAAAAGCTAAACATTGTATGTTTAAAAGATGAACATCTTACATTTTAAAATGAGCGTAACAAAGTTACAGCAAGTCCACTCTTAACATTTCAAATATACCTGGACAATATACCTTCTCAAAAGGTGTAGCCTGGTTGAGATACAGCTATTTGGCAGACGACATTTTTTGTTTTGGACCATACTAATGGTATTGTGTCGACAGACAGACTGAATGTATGCATTATACTTAAGATTTTTTTTTTTTTTTAATACTCCAATGGTGTCTACAAAGCAATGATATCTGGGAAGCAGGGTGTTTAACATCATGTTGGATTGAATGACCAGTAAACAGTTGAGGACATCTACATATATTCAATGCACATGGGGCGTTGGTGAGGGGGAGAGAGAGAAAACAACCCAGCGGCGTAAAAAAAATAATTAAGATCATCTTTAGACTGGCATGAACAAAAAGGAGCACATACACACATACACACTAGCAGAATACCTGCGCTTCGCAGCGGAGTAGTGTTAAAGTTATGAAAAAGAAAAATTTTCAAAGATTGTTAATGTAATTGTTTTGTCATTAATACGAGTGTTGTTCTCATATCTATATCTACATATAATCTATATATCTATGTTCGGTTAATGTTTTGAAAATGATGCATGTGCCCTGCCCAGGATTGGTTCCTGCCTTGCACCCAGTGTTGGCTGGGATGGTCTCCAGCAGACCCCCCCGTGACCCTGTGGTCGGATTCAACAGGTTGGGAAATGGATGGATATTGCAGCGCTTACTTTATATATTCCGAAATATTCCAACGCTGATTTTTATATACTCCAGGTTTTGACTTTATATAGTTAAATGTAGTCATCATTGCATAACTTTTTCTTTACCGTAGAAATTTAAAGGCTAAATTCAACTTCCATTCCTAACAAAGATATTTCTGGCGACTAAATAGAACCTACTTCTCCAAATTCGAGCTATTGAGCTGTCGCCTGCCTGCATAAGTCACCCTCGCTTCGCTCTTACTTTTTTACCGTTCATTTAATCATGGCTAGTGGCGGAAAAATTATAAAATGGAAGGAGAATTACACCGAGTATGGCTTTACCAAAACAATTGATGGCGAATCAATTATTCATAAAGCTTCAATTGGTGATCTGTTTTTCTGTGTTAATCTCATATTTTTTCATACTACTTCTCAAACCAAGGGGGTGCGAGGGTAAAATGAATCGGGAAGCGCTGATCAATGTAAATCGGTGTACCAGGAAATCCTGCATTGAGAGAAGTTCCCCTTTGCTTGGAATGCAAAGTGTGATTTAAATGCATTATTTTTTAACGTGTTATGGAACACATGCATCAAAGCTGTGCTTGTGCTAAGAAAAGGAAACATTTTTCAAATAACATAAAACGATTGTCAATGTAACCTTTTGTAAGTAGAGCCTGGAGGATTCAGTGTGGAGAAACTGTAGAGACAGCGTGTGTATTAACTTGTGGATTTTTCTGTGAGTATTTGGTGGCAGCGTCACAAAGTCACTTCCGTAACACTGCGTGCGTTAGCCGTGGAGCTCAGCTCAGCGCGAAATGAGGTGAATGGGAGGAGATGATGGCGTGACTCCCCACCCGCCTTAACTGTCAATCCCCCACAAACACAGTCTCTCGGAATTTGCATAAGCACAGCCCTTCACCTGCAATTTTAACTTAGATACAAAGTGATCAAAACTTTCGTTTATTTCCTGCATTCTCTCATTAAACATGTATCCCGCATTACCTGTGGGCATGACAAACGCCAGCGGCAGCCTGTCTATGAACTTAATTTAAACTTTAGGTTTACACCGTGCTTTGTTTCTGAAGTAGCAGCACTCATGAATATGGTAGTAAATGTCAGTCGCTCGCTTCTTATTGTTTTGCTGCCTTCTCAATTATATAATGCATGTTTTCTTCAGCGCTTTTTGGAGCTCTTCCTGGTTTTCTATGTACTGCGTTGATAGTCAGTTCACGTGATTACGTGGGAGGCGTGATGATGTCACATAAAACTCCGCCCCCCACGGCCATCCAGCTCAACTCCATTACAGTATATGCAGAAAAATAGCTTCCAGTTATGACCATTACGCGTAGAATTTCGAAATGAAACCTGCCCAACTTTTGTAAGGAAGCTGTAAGGAATGAGCCTGTCAAATTTCAGCCTTCTACCTACACGGGACGTTGGAGAATTAGTGATGAGTCAGTCAGTGAGGGCACACATACATCTCTCTAGAGTTTGTTTCTCCACTCTAAAGCCAGCAGAAACTGCTTTAAGTTTTGATCCTTAGCTCTGCCGAGTCATTTGCACATATCTTTCAACTCACCCCTGCCAACATTTTTTTTTTTTTTACCACAATGGCAAGATTAACTTTGTCTCTGAATGAGCAGCTCAATTATCTTGTGCAGTGGCATTTCTACAACATAGGCCAGCAGTGCAAAGCCACACCAACTCATGTGAAATAATAGATTAAATATTTATAAACCATTCTCAACTTTGTTCTCTCAATTACACTAAACATACTTAATTCTCTTATTTACACTAAACATATAGTGGAAAACGCTTATCCAACATCTAGAGTCAGTTACTACAAGCCTGTTCCCACCTTATTTAGAAAGCTCTATTAGCGCTTCAGTGTAACAGATTTACCATTGGGGTTACGAGCAGTTTAGCAATAGATTAAAGTTTAAAAAAAAGAAGCACCACATGGCAGTGAAGATGTATGACAAGTAGAGTATTATTTTCTCTTATAGGTAACCAAAGAGATTTGGAAAAAACCACAAGATCAAATTTTAGTAATTATCACGGACTAGCAGAATACCGCGCTTCGCAGCGGAGAAGTAGTGTGTTAAAGAAGTTATGAAAAAGAAAAGCAAACATTTTAAAAATAACGTAAGATGATTGTTAATGTAATTGTTTTGTCATTGATATGAGTGTTGTTGTCATATCTATCTATCTATCTATATATATATATATATATAGAGTAAAATACCTGATTGGCAGCGAGAAGTAAAAGAAAAGCAAACATTTTAAAAATAACGTAACATGATTGACAATGTAATTGTTTTGTCATGAGTGTTGCTGGCATATATATACATACATATATATACATATACATATACATACATACACACACACACATTATATATAATCCAATTAATTAGAGGCTGTGTAAGAATTAATTTTGGATTAATCGTATGTAATCGCACACGTAAATTTGCCCCAAATCGCAAATTTTTTTTTTAATTTAAAACTGTTTTAGTGGGCGACAGAATCAAATAATAGACATGGACATGAATATTGTAAACTGAAGCTGTTTTAATTTCTGAAAAAAGCTTTTAAACTGCATTTGAATTCAAAACAGAAACAAAAATATCATCCCTGGTTAAAATTGGGCAGACTTAAAAATAAAGTGGTAGTTTAAGTACTTTAAGTACATTTTCAGAATAGTATTGTCTTTAAATAATAATAACCAAAATTTCAACATAAAGTGCAGTTTTCTTCTTAAAAAATAAGTCAGAAACATAAAAGGTAATTTGACCAGCTTACTCTTTAAACTCTGAGTAACATTAGCCAAAATTATTTTGTACATTAGGCTAAAACAGTGTGATCATTGAACATTTTGTAATTAGATGTATTTAGAATTACTAACGGTCACGGAAGTCCAATGATCCCCAGTAAGAGCCACAAAGTCCGCTTTCTGTAATGCATCTAATTTTGCTTGCTTTTCAGTGTGCACAAAACCATGCTTTTATCAAGGCTTCTCTCGGGTAGTTGAAATGATCAGTCGTAGGAACGCACTTTATTCCGACTCTAACATTTTTGTAGCTGTGATGTGTGCATCAGTGTAATGGATGTACCAGGAAATCATGCATTGACAAAAGTTCCGTTTGCTTGGAATTGAAAGTGTGATTAAATGCGTTATTTTTTAACGCGTTATGGAGTACATGCATCGAAGCTTCTCAGCTGTGCTTGTGCTAAGAAAGGGAAAATTTTAAAAATAACGTAACATGATTCTGCGTTAACCTAATATTTTTCATACGTCCCAAACCAAGGAGATCGAAGGTAAAATGAATCGGTAGCGCATACATAGTCAGTACACCCCCTCTTGGGAATCGAACCTCGAATGTCGGCGTTAGAGGCTAAGACTCTACAATTGCCACAGCGTGTGGCTTGTCTATGCTAAAGTATGTATTGTAGATCGGGTATATATATACATTTATATATATATACCCGTGTACGCAGTGGAGAAGTAGAAGTTATGAAAAGAAAAGGGAACATTTTAAAAATAACGTAACATGATTGTCAATATACAGTAATTGTTTTGTGAGTGTTATTGAATGTTGCTGTCATCAAGGATTTGATTATCATTATTTCTTTCAATCAGGCTCGTATTTGTAGGATGTGTTCAAGTTACATTCCGTGTTTGTCAATCGTTGTAAAGATAAGAGGTTTCATTCATCGATTAGTTCCTTACTGCATCAATAAACAGCTCGTCTTCCTTTTTATCTGTGATGTGACAAACTGCATGCACGGGTTTTTTTGTCTTACACTGTCTTCCTTTAGCAGGACATTCACTTTTTCCACCGTGTGCTTTGTTTCGCAGTAGCTGCACTTATGAATATGATTGTATGTATAAGGCGCTTCATATTTTTTTGCTGCCTTCTCAATTGTGTAATTCGGTTTTTGTTCAGCACTCTTTGGAACTGTTGCTTTTGTCTGCGCATTGCGTCAGTTCACGTGAGCCGCTTGGTGTTCTTGCATCGAAGGTTCCCAGCTGTACTGGTGCCATCTCGTGTAATGTCAGCTAAGACCCGGCACTTAAAAGTTTCTCTCGCAGTTTCAATGAGTTTGTGCCAAACACCACCCTGACCATCTCATCTTCCTCTGCATAAGCACAGTCCTTCACCCGTGAACATTTACCGGCAGTGTTTGTATTGGATTGCCGCTGATGGACGGCCTTATATGGGCAGGCACTAAATTACAAACGCTAGTGGCAGCCTGTCTATGAACTTAATTTAATATAAACTTACGGTTCACGCCGTGCTTTGTTTCCGCAGTAGCTGTACTTATGAATATGCTTGTATGCATCATTTGCTTCATAATGTTTTTCTGCCTTCTCAATTGTGAAATGGCGTTTTGTGCTCATCGCTGTTTGGAGTTCTTCCTTGTTCTCTACGTACTTACGTAGGAGGCGTGATGATGTCACACGAAACTCCGCCCCCACGGCCATCTCCAACTCAAGACTCCATTACATTATATGGGGAAAAATAGCTTCCAGTTATGACCCTTATGCGTAGAATTTCGAAATGAAACCTGCCCAACTTTTGTAAGTAAGCTGTAAGGAATAAGCCTGCCAAATTTCAGCCTTCTACCTACACGGGAAGTTGGAGAATTAGTGAGTGAGTGAGTGAGGGCTTTGCCTTTTATTAGTATAGATGATCAGTAAATTGGGTGATTACAAAACTCTTATCTTTTCAGCCCCTGCTTTCCTATGCATTACGGTAATTTAGTTGTACTACTACTTCACGCAAGGTTTCACGGTAGTTGAGCCAGCGTGATTGTTTTCTTTTTAAGCAATCTTCATGCAACTTAAGTAAAAAGAGCCTTGACATACCACTAACAGGGAGTATAGCCTTTACATTAAAGAAACCAGAGTAATATGCAGAGGAAAAAAAAAAGAATGAGAAGTCTTTGTGTAGTCAAATAGCCAGCAAGAAAAGCCAATTTAATGAATTCAGACCTTCATTTTATTCTTTAATTAAAACAGACATGGTTTCAGTTTTGTCAGTGTGCTCGTTTGAAATGCAGCAGCTTACATTTTAAATTGGAAAAAGACAATATTTTGAAATTGCTACTTAGTAAACATTAGGCTTGTTAACGTAACCTCAAATTATGCCTTACTTATAAACCTGCTAAGTATGTTAATCTTGTATCTTAATGAACAACCTACATTTGCGTCATATTTAAAGATTTGCACTGTGCATCATATGTTTTGGTAAGAAGCAAGTAATACATAATTAAAATTTCAGTCTCTAGCTGATACACGGAACACTGTATAAATATATTAAATGTATACTTTGATAGCAAAAAAGCTGTGGTGAAATTAATGATTTAAAATGATTAAAACCTGTAAATGCAAGTATATTTATTTACATTTAAGCAGTGTTTAATTACCAATATCAATTGTGTGAAAAAAAAGAAACACACACACTTTTTTTGTTGTTAGATAAATAGTGAAAACTACTATTTACATTAAGCCTAGTTTTACAAACACACATTACAGAAAAAAAAATTTCTATGCCATATGTTTTATGGACCCTTATTAGTTAAAGTATGTATTTTAAGATTTTTTGTTAATAAAAAAAATGTCAGATAAAACCTGTGCGGGGTGTGTGTGTGTGTGTATATGTATGTATGTATATGTCGGAACATCCCCAATATCTCTGTATTTTAATGATTTTACCAAAGTGCCAACTTGTTTACATAAGCTACTAAATTACTACTATATCATGATGTTTTTAGTAATCTGGCATGAAAGCTTTACTTTGTATATGCACACATAAATAGACAAATTACTTTCTTACAAAACCAATGCAGAGGATTCTGCACTTATCAGGTGTTATTGATAACAGGTATGAGGCAGAGTATTGGAGTCCGGTGGAGAAATTTGTTTCTTGGTGGAAACAGGATTGTCTCCATTTTAACATCAGCAAAACCAAGAAACTGGCTATATAGATTTTTACCGCACCAAAGAACCTCTATATCCGGTCACTGATCAATGAGTGAATGTAGAGATGGTGCACTCTGGTGTGGTCTTTGAATACAGAGGAACTATATAAGAAAGGGTAGAGCAGGCTCTTTTTCCTCAGGAGACTGCATTCTTTTAATGGGGGAAAGAAAATCCTTCACATCTTCTATAACTCGTTGATGACCAGTGCAATTTTCTATGCTGTGGTGTGCTAGGCTGGTAAGATCACTTCAAGAGAGGCCCACCAAATCAATACGCTAATTAAAAGGGCAAGCTCAGTTACAGGATGCACTCTGGACCCCCAGAGGTAGTAGCAAATTACAGTGTTTAAAAAACACAAACAGCCAACAAATTGACACAAACAGCCAACCAAAAGCATGTCAAGAAATGCTACTGGGGCTCCTTTACACCAACAGCAATACATGTGCATCATACTCATTGTGACCGAGACAGCCAAGTAAAAAGTTTTCTATTTAATTTTTTTTTTGCTTTATACTCATTCTGGTGTGGGTTCAGACTAAAGTGCATGTGTATATTTACTTATTATTTACAGAGAGTGAGATTCCGTAAAAATCCAAATTTTGACCTGAGAAACATTGCACTGAAACAGCTAAGCATGGAGAAAAAAGTCTGACTGTTTATCAGATACATTGAGTTCTAATTTATCTAAGCAAAAAGAAATTTAATGATATTAAACTGTAAAGGAGTTACTGATATTTTCTGAACTGATAACATTTTTGATAGGATGAGGGACAGAGGTTCTGCCTGCCTCTTTCAACAGATAAAGCTGTTACTGAACATCTACAAGATTACACAATTGGAAACTTACCTGCTTTCACAAAAGTCACACTGAAACGGCCTCTCATTACAGTGTCTGAACTTTATGTGTGTTCTCAAAGATGCAAGGGTAGTGCAGGTCATGTCACACAAAGGACACTTTATATGGTTAACTAAAATGAAGAATGAAAAGGCCAGTCAGCAACTAAGGCATCTAAAGATCATGTACTTGATGTAGATGCAACAACTTGGAATAATTTTCACTGCGCAAAAAAAAAAAACACACCACACACACACACAATGTACTGACACATTTCTTAAAAAAATGGTTTCATTTTGGCCATGTTTGAACCCTGAACCGAACTTTAGGAATGCTAGCAGTTTGCAACACAAGTGAACACAGTAACAGATTTTACTGGTGCTACCACAATTAAAAAGGGCTTCTCCAATAACCAACTAGCATGCAAACATGAATAAAAATACTAAGCTAAGAGAGTTTACCATTAGGACACTGAAAGAATATCTGCTGAAATTAGAACTTTGATTTTTATTTTATTATTCAACTATGGCTGTTATTTCAAGCAATAGCCGCCATAATAAACTCTAGGAATCCTCTGGCTACTTTTTTTTTTTAAAAAAATCAATTTAAGTGTATGTCAATAAAAGGTATCAATTTCTAACAAAAACATGAAAATTTCTGGGTGACTCCAAAACTTTTGAACTGTACTGTGTAAAACACATGCTCATAAACATTTCACCAACTTAAATGATGCAACTTTCTGAACATGAATGGTTTCAGTTTTATGTACATTGAAGATGTTCAGAAAAGTTAAAACTCAAAGAACTATTTGCAAACCGAGACAAACTTTTTCAGGTGTGTCAAACTCACCATGCTGGCGGACATGATCCCGCAATAACCTCTCACTGGCAAATGGCTTTTCACAGTGTTCACATAAAAAAGGTTCTTCAAGTATAGGGAAGAGAACAAAACAAATATTTAATGAAGAGTACACATCAAACTCGTATGCAGAGGTATCTGTACTAGCAAAATACTTCTGGTCAAATATGTCAGCAACATATGCACTATACAAAGGCAATTAAAGCAATAGATCTCCCTTCCCTCCCCAATCAATCTGGGGTCAACACGGGTGAAAAATATCGGATTTACAAAACCCTGGGTACATATGCAATTTCCCATTATAAATCACAAGCATATACATGTGCATACATGAACATGCATTGAACATTCATCCAGTTGCCACCATGAGGGAGAAGAAGAAACAAAAACACACCACACACAAGGACCATGCTAATTAACCTCATACAGGAGACGCAGCCACCTTCATCTTGCTTTTAATGCGATTAATGTGCGTGGTTAGTGAAAGGTGTAAGGCACCAATGTCTAAACAGTGAGCCTTTGTCACCTGGCGCATAATGACACAACTGCTATTACAATGAATAGGCCATATAATATACTGTGGGTTCTGGCATTTACTAACAAGTCATAATATATAGCTGCACCATAAAAAACTTTTCTGATCAACGCTACTTTGCCTCAAAACTAAATACATCATGGGTTGACCCAGGAAACCAAGCCATGATGTTTATCAATCTCTTGGCATAGTGGAGGACTTCGGTTAATGGACTGTCACTGCTAACAGTTTACAAAAGCAGTGTCATTCTCGCTACTTGCCCTTATTGCTACAATTGCTGTCAACTTCCAGGATTACATTACACTGAGAGTCTAGATCAACTCATAAGCCAGTCATCATCTATATGGCCATTTGCAAAGTTTTGAAGGAGCACCAAAGAAGCCATAATTTGTCAAACCATCAGGCTATGAATAGATTATAGGGCATTAAATTTATAGATAGAAGGGGATTCTTCAGTGCAAATATGCAGCATTTGCTCTCTTAAAAGGGAGCTAAAACAGAGTCCATGTGTCATATTTATCACTTTTGAACTTTAATGTGTTTGTTCCATCAATGACATAGTGATAGAGGCTTAAATGCACAAGCTGTCATTGGGCTGGTTTAGCTGCATTGATAGAATACATCAAGGGTCAGATTTGTCGTAAATATATGCACGTTATCCTGACTTGTGTGGAAAGATGCATAACCACATTTCGGACCTTGTGGGGAATCTCAAATAACTCCTATTGCATAATCCTTATGTGCATCATCCATTCATATGGTCAAAACATGCAAAATGTTTGCATTTTTTGCTAAAATATTAAGTTACTTCTTTAACATTAAGAGTTCCTTATTTTGCTCATTTACAAACATCACAGTTAACTGGACCTTATCTGTGCTAAAATTAGTCTGTGTGATGTATACTACAGAACATTGTGACCAAATAATTAACCACAAAAAAAAAAAATTCAGGTCATCAGATTCCTTATTTTAAAGGTAATCTGACGATACAGACAAAAATAATATTGTGCACTCTACAATCACAAAACTTTACACAAACATGTACAGTTTATGCTAAACATCTGTTCCATTCCAAGACCAATTTAATATTTGTTGCTCCTGGAGGCACAGGTTTCTCATCATGCACAACACAAAAGAATAGACAAATACAAACTTTTCTTTGCATACTGCATAACACTTTTTTTGAGCTGTTACAATTACTACTAATAGCAAGATGCTTGAAAGTCATGCTGCAAATGCAGAATTAGGCTTTTCAGGGGTATATTATTGTTTGTTTGTTTTGTTTGTTTTACACCATTTATCTGTCCACTTTTTGACCCTTTTCTGTTTCAATATTTAAATTATGTCAGCATTGGGTTTGAATTATGCTGCCTATGACTGCGTTTTGTTTTTTTGCCGCCACAATAGTGGAGTAGTGGGTAGCACGGCTACCTCACCGTTTCACACGTCTCATCACTGTTCATTTGGAGTTTATATGTTCTGTCTGTCTGAAAGTGTTTACCTCCCGTATCCCAAAAGATGTTAAAAGACAGGTGAACCAACAACTCAAAACAGGCCATTCGTGAGAGGGTGTTAAATTTATTCTAGAGTATAGTATAGTAGTATAGTGGATTTATAAACTGCAGTGCACATTAGAACAGTAAACCACACAGGAGAGGAAAAGGGGCCAGGTATCTGAATATTTACCATAATAAAAGAATATTTAAACTGCTGGCTGTGTAAAAATAGTATAAACACTTTCAGCTTCATCCTCATAATTGTCTCCTTATACAACACAGATTCATTACTTTGGACAAAACAGTGCAATACACTAAATCTTAAAAAAAAAAAAAAAAATTGCTCTATATATAAAAAGTGGACAATGAAATCCATTGGTCAAAATAGCTTTTTTTAGGCTGACCATTATACAAATCCTACTTGTAATAAAGTAATATGAAAACAGGACTCAAATTTATAATCCAACTACTGAAGGCATAATACAAAAGGCATACTTGCAATTAATTGGAAAAATTACAATAATTAAAACGGAAAATGGAATTCCCTTACAGCTACAGTACAGCTTGATTACAATGGTCAGTAGAAGTATCTAATAAAATAGCATTGTAGTGTTTTTAAATACAGATCTTTAAATAAACGATGGGTCATATTGTCAGTTTTATCTATTTATTGAAGTACTGTATTAGAATATGAATGGGTAGAAAGAGGAAACAAACAGGAATCCCTAGTACCAGGTCCTTACCTTCTGTCACAGATTGCCTTTGTATGTGGTCAAAGAGCTTTGTATTGCTTGCAAACATACATCCACAAGTAGGGCAGGCTGCCACTCTTTCCTGTGTGTGACTGCGCAAGTGCTCACGCAAGCGATACTTAATCTTGAAAGTGGCATCGCAGCCTAAAGGAATATTTACATATTAAAAAACACAACACTACATTATAAATATCACAAACCAAACTTAATCAGAACAAACACAAAGAAAATGCTCTCTTTCTCTGCAGGCATTTTCTCCAGGTTTTGCGCAATTTCAAAGACTTGTATGACTGGTTGAATCTAAACTAATCATGTATAATTAAACTCTATAGCATATTGGAATTTCACTCAGGGCAAGTCCAGTCATTCTGTTAAAAGTTGCTGGGTTAGTTTTACAGCCTTGTGAAATGAAGTGGATATTCTGTATGTAGATTTATAAATTTCCACAAAAAGGGCTGATATACATAAGATTTAGATTGGAGGCCAATCAATCGGAGGACCAACAGCCTAGCATCTTTCGATGACAAGAGTAGTAAGACTGTAAACTGTCTTATCTTAACTTCAAAGATTCAAAATGTCAGTCAGTGCGCCACCCACATTCAAAATATGTAGCATGTAAAACAATTTGGAATCTCCATAAAGCTTTACTTCTGGCTTTGAATCCCTTAGTAAAAACACAACACATTTTTTTACTTTTATCATCTAAATGGCTTATATTTATCTATTTTCTAACAAATGTCTAGTTAAGAGCTCTAGGGAACCAGCAGCTACCACAGATGCAGTGGATGCAAAAACAGGGTACCAGTTAACTGCAGTGCACATTTACTTAAAAAAAATGTATGGGAGTCTAACATACGGGAAAGAATATAAGCACTCTTGTTGAGGAACACGAAAAAGGTTATAGTAGCCTTGCAACATATAAAATGGAATATTGAACTAAAAGGAGGGAGAAAAATCTACACGGTGGTGCAAATATGTTGCCATATTACACTAGCTTATTACCAACACTTTTTAGAAGAATAGAACATTCGACAAGATCATGTCATTTAACCCAACAGGCTTATCCATCATATCCATCTAGATTTGATGTTATTTTGTAGAATTGAGACATGAAACTTCATGAAGCCCTTCTCTCCATCCCACTACGAAGTAATTTATGCCATGTGTCTGTGGTTCTTTATTATGAGTGATGTACTGTTCATATGCAGCAACACCTGGTTAGATGATTAAGCTTAATGAAAGTAAAGAGAAAATATATACATCTTTGTGATGTAGTGTCAAAGGCTTTACTAAATGAAACCCATAAATCTGTCCATCTCTCATACCTTTCCAGCAGCAGTAGAGACCTTTGCCTCTGTTGGGGAGAACCTCTTTTTCAGTACAATGGGCATGCATATCTACGTGACGGTAAAACCACTCTGGGTTGTTAAAAGTACTCTGACAAGGAAAAGGAAGAAAAAAAAAGGTTTTCAGAAGTACTGTAAATTTTTTGCACATTTCACGTTACATAGAATAAGGTCTTAAATTGATTCAATGGCCATCAAGTTTTGCAATTTCAAATTTTGAATTTTAGAGGGAGACACTCCAAGGCATTGTGTGTAATGGAAAAATACCCCAAAAAACACTTATGAAATCTCTACAGTATAGCAAATATGGTTTCGCTTTTAACTGTGAACATGTACAGAATGTAAATTAAACATCTTCAAATTGTACCTCAATATCCTTAAAAGCAACATAACTATTTACAATATTACGGTCAGCTCAAGCTTTATATAGAAGGCTACAGCAAATGTAGACATACCACCTCATATAAATACAAAAACACCTAAAGGAAGGACACAACACTGCTTAAAAACAAATCCAGGCTAGATATACTGGACATAAATCAGAAGGTAAGCAAGATTAAAAAAAGAATATAGGATGAGTACATCTTTCTATCTCTCATATGCCACAAGCATACTGAAGGTGTCGCTCATTTCTTTTGGCACCACAAGAGCCAAGAGAGTAAATAGTAAGGAGAGAAACAAGTCTTTCTGTGCCTTACACACTACCACCATTTTTTGCATTCCTTTCCCTTCATGTTTGGCTGGCAGTTTACTTTGCATGGCTGAAATTCTCTTGTAATGCCTATCTATAAAGGCAACCAGCCATCAGGGCCAATGCATCGGGTCAAGTGATGAAGTAATCACCTCAAGTATTTATTTATTTTTCAATTACTACAAAAAAAAAAAAAAAAATAAATACAAAAAGCTTGCTATGACACAAGAATTACTTTAAAATGAAAATATTTCTTGCAATTTTTACCAAATTTTAAATTTGGCATAACAGTTCTCAGCATCGAGGCACATAGTGAGTGCACAAGAATCAGAAAGTTGCATGCATATTTCGAAGTCAAATGCCAGTGCATGGTATTGCCATTCATGTTTCCTAGACCTATCCTGCTTTGCAAAATTAAAACTTCAAACAGAGGCAACCTTACAAACATGAATAGCAGCTGCATGCTGGCTTCAAAATTCTTTACACCCCAGGATGTCTACGAAAGATGCGGTCAATGAAATCACCACTACTGAGTGCATCTCTCAGAAAATTACACGTTTGAGGCGTGACAATTTGGAAAACACATAGAAAGTGTCTTCATAACCACACACTCGAAACTGTCACAAGTGAAAATTATATCAAAATTAAACAATACATATAGTTATAATACTGGATAGCTTAGTATTTACTACGTCAACTTGCAAGGTGGTTTATAACAATGGTGATAGTATTTTTTTTTTTTTTAAATTTGTAGACCCATAAGCTGTGTCAGTTATATTTAGGCCCATGAACTTAACCGACTAGCCTAACAAAAAAATAAATAAATAAAATAAAGTACAACGATTATCTCTAACATTTAACCATGATTCCACTCAACCCTAATGTTGCTAATATATCAGTTTTTCTAGCCATTTTAGTGTGGAAGGAGAAGGACCAAATGTGAAGAGTATAATAATGAAATCACCGATAGCACTTAATAAAATACTGTATGGAGTTATGGAGATTTAATGCAAGTTTTAACAAGTCTTTAGCAATGCATTTTTTTTTAAACCATTAATCCCAAAGGAAATTACTTATAGTCCTGTTTAATTTTACTTTCCCATGTCTGTGTCTCATATTCTGCGCCAGTCTGTGGATTATTTACTATTACTGAATATGTAAATGTTGTAGATAGAAATTTTTGCTTCAGTATTTAACAGTTTTAGTACACATGCATATTGCATTGCAAATATTTGGATGTTTGTAAAAATTAATTTCTGGAATATGTCTAAAGGCGTCAGTCACAAAAAATGTCTAGTTCCAAAATAAACATTAGAAATTTTCTAAAGCCTGTTTTTGCATTTCATTTGTTTAAAACTAATATTGTTTTATATTTTTTTTTTCAAAAAAACATTTTTGTCCATTGTTCAGAGAAGCTTGTGCAGTAACATGTAATCTATTATTACTATTAAGAGTATTGTCTCATGTCTAGTAAGGATGCATCTCTGGGTATGTGTGTGTTTGGGGTTAAATGGTGGCAAAAATGCACTTTGCCTCAGGTAGCATTACTACATGTGCAAGTCCTGCCTGTCCCTGCCTAACTATTTCAGTGTTGGATTTGTGTATGAGATGTCTGGATATACTATGACCAAAACATTTTTTCCAGAGTTAGCAATAATGCAAATTGAAATGCAAAATATACTGTATTACAAATGGTAAATAGAAATAAAAAAAAAAAAAATACTTATTTCAAGCCTACTACATACAAGTAGGCATCACCGGGAATGAAAAAATGCAAGCCACACAAAAACAAACAATACCTAAATGTTGCTCTCTGGCAGGCAGTAATTTTACTGTTAAGTAAATTAACAGAAATCTTATTTTAAGCTTAAAGAAAATGCCTTACAAATGAATTTTTGTGTAACATTTTTTCTTTAACAAAGTTTTAAAGGCTAAGCTACTTTTATAAACATTAAAAGTTTATTAACATGTAGGTTACCCAAATGTTAAAATATTATATTATCTAAGCACACATATTCACCTGCAATTGTAGCACAGCCCTAACAAATCCATACTTACATCACAGTGCTCCCACTGACATACAAATGCCTCCGACAGCTCTGGAATAAGGTTCTTACTGTGACGATCCTGAGAACACATGCGCAGCTCTGGATGAGTAAGTAATAGCTGTGATCCTATATACTTCAGTTTGGCATGGAAGATATGAAAATTCACATGGACAACCAACTCATTGGGACTTCCCATTGCCAAAAACTCGCATCCATTCCACAGGCAGGCATAATCATCTAATAAAAATATATTAATAGTTAGCAATACAAAATGTCTTTTACCCGTAAATGTAACTAGAACTTTTAATACTATGTCTAGTGGATATTTTTGAAAAACAAAAGTTAACTGGAGCAAAAAAGAAACCATGGGGAAATTCTACACACAATAAAAGTATAGGTTCTTTATTTACGAAGATTCCTCAGTTTTTTTTAGGGATGCACCGATACCACTTTTTTGGAAAACGAGTACAAGTACTTGCATTTCAGTATTCGCCGATACCGAGTACTTAATAAAAAACAATTTAAATTTACAGGTAACAGCTTTAGTCATATAATTTAACAAAAACAAAAAAAAAACAAAAAAAACAAGGGACTAGTTTGGAATTAAGAACATTTAAAATGAAAAGCATGTTGTATGCAACATATTACAGAATAAATAATTATAAAAAAAAATTTAAACAGTGACAGTGCAACTCAAGTATTTTTTTCAGTTTGTTGTAAACTCTGCCGCTTTGGACAACATAAGGGGCATTAATAAACATCTTTGCTATTTAGTGCACAATATTTGAATAAACAAACAACATCCACCAACATAGAACTGTGGCAGTCAGTGCAACTGAGGTAGGTATTAACATCAAGTCTAAGACGACTCACTTAATGGAGCCTATTTAAAAAAAGTGAGTGGCAGGGTTTTTTAAGAAAAGTAGCTTTTCTGCATTATCAGCAGTCAGCCTGTTTCTGTTTTCATCTATAATGTGTGACACTGAGCTTTTTAAAAAGCCTTTCACTTTCCACACTGCTACATGGGGCTGAGAGGTATTTCTGGGGCATTTTAGCCAAAGTGGGGAACCGGATTTTGTTGACACCCGAGTACTTCAGAGGACTGTCTTCACGAGGGCTTGGGGCCTCTCCAAGGTATGTGTCGAGCTCAATGGCAGCACCTGCTGCCAGCGGCTGTGCTGCTCCTTAGTGATTTCTTCAAATACAGTGTCCAGACTGCGGCTAGTGCTGGCCTGGGCCTTGAGGAACAGTTGAGCAGGAGGTTCTGCAGCTTCTGCCCGACTCCCCTCTGCCTCAGCTCTGGGCATCATCTGCAGCTCCTGCTTCAGGTGCAGCTTGGCCTCCGGAGCAGTGTTGTTGGAGAAGAAGCAATCTTTATACCTGAACAAAATTCATGAATGTATTAATATGTGGAAAAATAGGACTGATTTTAGTTTCCCCAAAACCACTGTCACAAATGCCAGCCATTTGGCTTTCTGGTAATAATAAGGGAAATATATTTCATATTATATATATTGCATACATTTGTATTTGTGTATTTTAGTTACAAAAATATATTTCAGATGGAAGTTAATCTTACATTTAGTACTGTAGTTTATCATTGAATACCTATAGCACACAGACTTTACCTTGGGTCAAGTATGGTGGAGATGAAGTACAGTGGGTTGGTCTCAACGTCACTGAAGCGCTTCTTGACAGCTGCCAGTAAGGTTGCCTTCATTGTCTTGACGCCGTGGTCCTCGTCTGTTTCTCTGTTTAGAAGTCTCACTAGCACAGTCACAGCTGGGATGACATCAGAGGCTAGTGCGTCGTAGCTGCTCACTTTTTTAGTTAATTCCTCAAAGGGGGCAAGGATGGCAACAGTCTTCTCCATAAGAGCCCATTGGTGAGCGGTGAGATAGTCAGGGAGTTCATGCTCGGACACATACACCCCCAGCACTCGCTTTTGCTCAATGAGGGAGTGGAGCATGTAATACGTGCTGTTCCAGAGCGTCTATGTCCTGCTGCAGTCTCTTTATTGGCCGATTGAGCTGTCCCTGAATGTCCTCGAGGCAGGAGTAGGCTAAGGCGGAATGTTTAAAATGCCCAACTATTTTCCGCCCCACTGCTATAGCATCAGCTATGCTCCTCTGTGTTAATAAGCCCTCGTGAACAGCCAGTTGGAGCGTGTGCGCGACACATGGCAGACTTGGAAGCCCTGCGTCATTCATGGCTTTAATCATGTTTTTGGCATTGTCACAAAACACAACATGTACTAATGTTTTAGGTATACCCCATGTTTGGAGCATTTCCTCAAACACATGCGCTATAGCCTGGCTGGTGTGCGAGCCGCGGAATTGTTTTGCATGTAATATGGCTCGTTGCAGCGTGAAACTCTCGTCTATCCACTGGGAGGTTAGGCTAATTAGCGACACGGGGCTAACACTGCTTGTTCAAATATCCGTGGTGAAACTAAACGCAGAGGAGGCTTGCAGTAGGCTGTGGATATGTTTTTTCACCGAGTCGTGTAGTTTAGGCAGCTCCATTTCAGTCATGTAGCGGCGGCTTGGGACATCATATCTGGGCTCCAGAACATGGAGGAGACGCAGGAATCCCACATTTTCTACCTCCGAGAGTGGCTGGTCACTCAATGCAATGTACTCGATAATTGCCAGTGTTATTTTCACAGCACGTGGATTGTCTCTGGACATTTTCTCTTGTCTTGCAAGAGTTTGTTGCAGCATGGGTTGTGTTGGTTTAGAAGCGTGGGTAAACTCTTTGTACTCCTTTATCGTGTTGGGATTTTATGTGCTTGATTAAATTACTTGTGTTAAATGCGCTACCTTTTGAGCCTCCTCTGGACAATTTCACTGAGCACAATTTGCAGTCCGCCTTTCTTTTGTCGTCTTCATTCACTTTGAAATAGTTCCACACGGCTGACATGTCTCGCCTCGCCTTCTCCCCACTCTGAGCTGCAGCCGGGGCCTGGGGGCGGGCACTCGGTGCCTGTGATTAACCCCTTACACGCTGCTCAAACAGACATTTCTCAGACCGCGGTATCGGTCCCCGGTATCAGGGGACTTTTAACGAGTACGAGTACTTTAGAACATGTGGTATTGAGGCCAATACCAGATACCAGCATCGGTATCGTGCATCCCTAGTTTTTTTATTTCTGTATTTCAAAGTATTTTGATTATGAAAAATACGCCAAAATGTCATTGATTTCTCTAATTAGCATTCCATTTCACTGAATTTAAAATTCTCAAGCAAACAAAAATTAAGGAAAAACTATACCATATGAAAAAACTGTTGTGTTCAACACATTCAAATCCATAAATGTGAATAAATCTAATGAATATTTAATTTAAAAACTGTTCTTTACCACGAGTAATTGAAAAAACAATTAAGAGATAACCAAAAAAGGACACCTCTAGCTTCAACAGCAGATTTCAAAAATAATTTGTCTATCAGTCTTCCACAGAGACTTGAAATTTCTGCCCAAAGCAGGCCTTCAGTGAACATTCAATAGCTTTCTTGCACTTACGTCCCACTCCAAGTGTCCCTCAAAGCATTCCTATAGTACTAAAATTTGAACTGGTCATTTAACCCTCATTTCTTCTTCTTGGGGCCATTCATTTATGAATTTTCTTCACGGTTTTAGGTCACCGTCTTGTTACTACTTATGGTTCAGCCTCTGAACATCAGGCATTGTGGCCAAACAGATCTACCTTTGCCTCAACTGTCAACAGCACTTTTTCAAACCACCAAACAAACGTTTTCTCAGTAATAAGCATCTTTCTTGATTTCAATAATTCTTTATTAGGTCTTATTTAAAGGCAAAAGCGGACACTCATTTGTAAAACAAAAATTGTTTATTTTACCTAACACTAATTTTAAAATTCATGTTACACCAGACAAACTATCCAATGCTGCAGTATTTCCAGATCAGCCATTGTATAATTTTTAATGGTTAGCTTGCGATGTTATTAGCAGAACTCAGATCCACACCCCTTCATGTAGTTTTAGACAGTTTTTTTTTTCCTACTGAACTGCATGCTCTCTTTTTTGATCTACAGATATACTCAGAGCAGATTTTTTTTCCCCTTTTTTACAGTTCTCCAGTACACTAAATATAGCATACTGCATCTAATCCTCTCTCAATTCACTCTTAAACCAAAGATCCTTGACTACTGTTTAATGCCAAGAAGTTATCATTAATAAAAATGAAAGAAAATGAAGGGGGAAGTTATTATTACAACATTAAGTCGCTAGTTAAACAAGCTTTTCCAGTATCAGCAATGCACATTTAGTTTTATTTCAGATAACACATGGTGTCACACAATTCTGTTTTGCATGGCTGCTGGTTTAGTCTATAATACCTAAATCAATGAGGTAATTAAAAAATTTCAGGCCTTTATTACTTTTTTGCTGCATCACTTCTGGAGAGAGAAAACAAATTTATCTTAATCCTGTGTAGTCCAACTATTGCAGCACTCAACTGTGTCAGCTTCATCTCTTGTGATTTGCTTTTAAATTTGTCATCATTTGTTACCTCAGTAGTTTTCTGATAAACATCCAAAATCAATTTACAGAAGTTTTAACTTGACCATGAATAAAAATGTCTGCTAAAAGAAAATTTAAATGAGGGTTAAATATTTAAAGTTTATTACAATGCAACATTCACTACATGTATATCATCAGTGAAACAAATTGACCAACAGTGCCTCAATTTATACAAAAGTGAGAAGGATAATGGCCTCATGTCTTCTGGCCTCAAAAACCAAAAAGCTACTTGGCTGGGGAAAAATAATGACCACAAATAGAATGTTTAAGCAATCATGGGCTACTTTGCCTGGGTATCATATGAGCATTACAGGCAATGCTATGCCACATAGAGAACCACATTTTGGTAAAGGGTTAGTTTACAAGTGTCACATTCATTAAAGGCTGCGTTATTCACACACCGCTACAGGGGTCAAAAGTGCTTCATGCTCCACACACTCCCTAGAGGTTAAAAATTTAAAAATCATATTGATGAGAAGCATGGTGCCAGGGTATGTGTCTCATTTTGGATTTAAGCTCCTATTCATGGCCGATTTAAACTGCTCAATGCCCAAACAAGGATTTGGGTCACTAGTGATGAGGAAATCCCTCTGAATTGGCTTTGCCTGGAGTTTGGCTGAATCACAGCAATGTTCGGTAATTGCACTAAACCTGTAAATACACTGTAGTCAAAGGGGATGTAGAAAGTGAACTAGCTTGGAGTGGATTAGAATGGTGCACTGGCCTTAAGTATCCCGGAGGGCTAGGGAAGCGTCTGCCCTCCAAAAAAAAAATCAAACCGAAATGCCTTGTAGATAACAAAAGATTTTTATACTATAGGACTCAGTCTTGTGCGTTTTCTGACATGACAACTCAGGAACCTTTAAAAACTAGAATTACCAGAGCCTACGAAAAAACTTGTAGATCCAGCCCACCTTAAATCCGTTCGCACCTCTCCGCCAGCGTCTTTTGTCCTGTAAATATGCTGATAAAGACAAGCAGCCTGGTATCCCATTCCCCCACCGCCGCAGAACATGCACAATGTTCTCCCAGCTCATGCCTTGATTATCTGGGAATGAAGTGCTAGAGTTTTAAAGTGGAAATAGATCGTTATTTGGAACACATGCATTTCATGTGTTCTGTTTCTACAATAATCTGTACAAACACATTGTTAAAACAGAAACGTTTTTCATATTTTAGTAGTAAATCACAAAATGTTGGCATAAACTATATGATGTGTGAAGCCTGAAGTCCAAAGATCAAATAAACACTTTCACAAAAATGACGATACAACTGCTTCCATGGCATAGTGGTACAAGCACAAGATGTTATGTGAATGAATATGAATAATATGAATAAATGTTGCATCCATGCCACAATGTTTTCCGAAATGTACTGTACAGGTCATAAAATGAATAATTCCAAATGTCATATATACCTTTGCCTTTTTTTTTTTTTGACATCATAGACCACAAGGTGCATACTAATTCAGTGTGTGAGCAGGAACACTCAAACCTGAATAAAAAAAAAATAATCAAGTGACGGTGAGATACGAAGAAGGCAGATTCACCAGCGTTTTATCCCTCCAGTTCAGAGAATGTCCAGTTCCACTGCCTCAAAACACCACTCACATCTACATTTACTCCCAGTTTCAAATAAAAACTAACAGTGTCAGATCCCTAGGGCGGTAGTATGTACCGTGACGGAGATAATAAAAGTAGGGAAAACAAAAAAAAGGTAACTTTTATAAGTCCTACAAATGTACACCGTCTGTTACATAAGCAAACCAAATGTATGTGTGTACTGTATAATATTAACAATAAGAGCAGCTCACTACTGAAAACGGCAAATATAGGAGGCAGTCGGGATCGAATCGGGAACTCTTGATTACAAGCCAGCAAATCTTACCACTACGCCACGGAAGCTTTTGTATCATCCTTGAAACTTTTGTGAAAGTGTTTATTTGATCTTTGGACTTCAGACTTCACACATCATATAGTTTATGCCAACATTTTGTTACTTACTACTAAAATATGAAAAATGTTTGTTTTAACAATGTGTTTATACAGATTATTGCAGAAACTGAACACGTGAAATGCATGTGTTCCAAATAACGATCTATTTCCACTTTAAAAAACTCTAGCACTTCATTCCCAGATAATCAAGGCATGAGCTGGGAGAACATTGTGCACATTCTGCGGTGGTGTGGGGGAATGGGATACCAGGCTGCTTGCTTTTATCAGCACATTTACAGGACAAAAGACGCTGGTGGAGAGGTGCCAAAGGATTTAAGGTGGGCCGGATCTACAAATTTTTTCGTTAGCTCTGGTAATTCCAGTGTTAAGATAGGTTTTGAGTGAAATGGCTAATTGTGCATGCATTAAGCCCACAATATCTTCCCTTATATATAATCTCTTCCCATCTGAAAGAACTAGTTTAAAATTAGAGATCTTTGTCACATACCTTGTGAGAGCATAGTGAAACTCTTGTACCACAGTTGCAGTGATGTATAGGATATTCGTTTACTCTGAAATAATCACTTGCTACAGATTAATGCCAGTGGAAGCCAATTAACCAACTGCCAGATAAAGAATCATTTAAACAATTTACAGATACTAATATTCTTAGTTACAAAAAAAAAAAATTTTGATTTACAGAATTGTTCATTCAGCATTTATCACAATGAGACCAGTTAGGGTCCTGCTATCAAGACAATAAAGAAAGCTAAACTCTTGAAAATTTAGTTTACAGTAATCTAATTCCACTGTATCTAGGATTACCAAGTAGAGATAAAACTCAGGCATAAATAGCTTATGGGCTAACATCTGACAGATTGAGAAATTTGCAGTTACAAAAGTTATGTATTTGAAAATCAACTTATAAAAGTTGCTCAAATGTGAATGTTTAAAGAATGGGCTCTATGCAGTTTAAACCTGTGTAACAAATATACTTTAACTTTCTAAACTTTAAATTCTAAACAACCAACAGTGTATTGTTAATCCTGTTTAAAAAAATTACAGTAAAATCTCATTTATCCATCACTTGATTCACCATTTGTCTCTTAACTGTCATGGCAAAAAAAAAAAAATTGCACACACCATTGCCTACCTAAAACTGCACTACTATTGCCGTGCTGTATGCTGTGAGCTATGCAGTATTCTTCCCCTGCACCATGTGTCATGCTGGATTTCGAAATCCCAATCTCAGTTATGTACCTTTAGTTTTAATACCATTTTGTAGGTTCTAATTAATCTACTATATAATGTTATAGCCGAAAAATGCCAAGTTTGTAGTGTTGGAATTGTCACAAGATACTGAGATAAACGTTTGCAAAACGAGGTTAAAGGGCCTCAAGTATTGCTTCAATCTACAGAGGAGGAAGCACAATAAAATGTGAACAATATAAAGCGTGATACCGACAAAACTGAAAAATGTGTGTCAAACACTAAAACCACTACTGGTAATATTGTATTAATATGCATGTTCTTCAGAACTGATTTTCTTTTTAAATTCTGTTATGCTTTGTTATTATATTGTGACATGCAGGAAGCTTGTGATGCACTGCTGTGGAGCAGAAAGAGTAGAATGCTATGCAAGTAATGGGACTCTGCAAGGGGCTTCTGTTCTGCAAGGGATGCACATGCCTCTTGGGACATAAGAGACAGGAGGAGTTAGGAAAAAAGGAAGGTGCAACAGAAGGACATTTTAAGTAGGGAGTCAGGAGACAAGCAGGAGTGTTTGTGGTGTAGAGAAAGACAGAACATGAGTGGTAGAAGATAAACTGATTGGTAGAGAAAGCTTTCTTTTACGGTTTTGAAAGTGTGCTCTGTAACCCAGATAACGGAGTACAAAATAGAGCACCATAAAACATAGAAAACTCCAGTACCTCCGAGATGTTTTTGCTCATTACACTAGTCATTACAAAATAAGAATTTTTTTAATACTATTTTTTAAATGTGGTTTGCTTTTTAAATAAATACAACTATTCACTAAACTTATCCACTGTATATTATTTTTAAAGTAGCTGTTCTGTTATCCGCCTTTTCTCATAATCACCATGGCCTTGGTCCCGACTCCTGACGGATATTCGTGGTTTTACTATATGGTATCAATAAATGCTAATATAAAACAAATGGTATATCTCAAACTTAATTTTCTCTTGTTATAAACCAATACAAACCAAAAGGTTTTGCCCCTGTAAATATGGCCTGCTCTAATCGTTGATTTTTTTTTATACCAGCAATATAAATAAAGTAGCATCAAAATCAAATAAATAGAAAGCTTATAAGCAATTTAAAGACTATACCTTCAGTTTTTACACTTGCTTATTACCTAATTCTTCCATGGTGTCTCCATCTCCAAGATGTTCTCTCAAGTGAACAGAAATGTGATCACAAAGCTCTTCCATGCTATTTCCTTTAAAGGTACATGATGCCCACTCACAGGCCACTACCAGTTCTGAACTCTTGCACTTCTTAGCCATCTAGAAGAAAAAACACATTTTTTTCCACTTTGCTGGGTACTACAAATGTATTCATTGGAAGTAGGAAATAAGACCAAATATTGGTTTTTGAAGATAATCTAGGAACATCATATTGGTATTTTCCTATTAAATTGATCTGACTTATTGGATAGCATTTCAAGACTATATCCAACATACTAGCATACCAATACACAGTAAAAATGTATTAATTATAATCAACAAAAGAATAACTGCTCAATGATCATTATGTTTTGGTTTGTGTTAAGTGGAGATATGGTCACTTATCAATGAATGATAGCCTCGTTACTTATTGACTGGTGCCTTTATCCAAGGCAACTTAAAATATTTGAGATACAATTTATTACATTTCTTTTGTTCTTCCAAATGGAGCACAGGCAAATGAAGTGACTTGCTCATAGTCACACAGTTGTTTGTAGCAGTACTTAAACTAGGCATGCTCTGATCGCTTGGCGCCAATTGGAATTGGCCAATGTTCACTTTAAAAAAAAAAAAAAAGAAGGACTATCTGTGATCGGTAAAAAAGGATGATCACCAAAACAGATATTTTCAGCCCCGCCTTTTTCTAAGTTATTTAGTTGCAGTGCTCCTTTAAGCGAGGTGATACTGTAGATGAGCTAGCGTTTGTCCTTTTTCCCCTTTTGGAACAAATTTCCTGGAGTGTAAAACAGCATTGAGAGGAGGTTTGATTTATCAGTGAACAAGAGATGAATGGTATATTAGGTTTTACATTAAAGAAAGTGGAGTAATAAAACTGAAAACAAACAATTGGAGAAGTCATCCTGTGCAAAAGGCTAACACCCCGGGGAAAAGGGAAAAAAAAAAAAAAACACAACAAACAACAACAACACACCTACTTTAAGGAATTAAAACCTTTATTTTGACCTTTAAATTAAAAATGGATAGTGCTGGAGTTTGGGCTGCAAAATTGTTTAAGATGCAAAAGCTTACGCTTGTAATTGAAAAAGCATGGAGACGAATTTGAAATTGCTTCTTATTAAACAATAGGCTTTTTTTGAAGATTTGTACTGTGTTTATTTGTTGCAGGGTCCCCTACAGCATAAGTTTTGGTAAGAAACAATTACTATACAATTAAAATGGTAGACCATGTTTTAGAATTACACCCAAAGAATTACAAATGTCTAACTTATACACTGAAGGAAAAAAAACAACTGTTTAGATATAGTAAATGCATATTTTAAAAGCTGTAGTGCAATTAATGATATAAAATTATTAAAACTTATAAAAGAATGGCTCCTCATTTAAAATGGCACAGAGTTAACAAATATGCTGCTGACCAGAGTCTGCTGCACTATGTTCAGTAAGCCGTCTATCAAAGAAAAAAGCATAACTTTTATATGGTAACAGTGCACCATGTTTCCTTACAACTAAGAATAAAACAAAAGTTTATACAGGGCCTTTTACTTTTAGACCCCTATAAACCTGGCCCTAGCATACCTTGTAACTGGGCTGTATCAAAATGCAATTTAGTCAAATTAAGCTTGCAGCTGATATTTAAAAGCATTTCCAGTATCTGCTCCTTTTTCAGATAGATTTAATGCCACTATTCCTGAGAAAAATTTAAATTTACTTCTACTTTCATAGCATTTGCATACAGGCCTGGGTAAAAATATTGATTTTTCCAAATAGTGTTTTTTGCTTAAACAATTGGATATTGATCTTGTGAATCTCTCTCCTACACAATTAATATAAAACCACCCCTGATAAAAATGGTATGTTCTCTTCAGCTAAAATCAGCCCCTTCAACACTTAAACCAGATGTGTGGACTTTCTGCAGGTTCAAAACAGAGTGTGGGTAAAGAACTAGATACAGTAAATGCAAAGCCACGTATAAGCGGTGCAACTCAGAAGTATTGTTGTAACACTACAAATTTGAGAAATCATTTATTCCAATGCCACCCATAAACAATCTCAGTCGACATCCAAAACGAGTAGAGCCTAAACAATCTACACTGGAGACGGTGGGTAGCCCCAGCTTCCATTTAATTCGCCTTGTGCCCAAACAACAGAATCTATAGCAGTAAAGATAGGAGACCCTATATTGTTTTCAACAAATATGTGTTTTTGAACTGCTGTATGCTATACTAAACAGAAAGCAAAATGAGTGAAGTTTTTGTACCTAGGCTTTATAAAGATCAAAGCAAAGAATCACCATATCACTCAGGTCAGTGGAGAGAGTAGCCCTAACTTGCAACAGCTGAACATCCAGGGCAGCAAATTCTCATGCGACAATCACATCTCTACATTACATCTGCATCAGTGACGGATGTTTGGCCGACAAGCATGTTGAATGCCAGTCACACCATGAGCAACCTTGCTGCCTATATGCAAAGGTGCAGAGATGACTTGCTGTTCCAAAAATCTTTCTAGGATTTACAATGCACGTTTCATTACGTGACCGCAATCAATCACAAGTATGTGTGTTGGCAAGTCCTATAAAAGTTGCTTCTCTTTAAGCACATGGCTAGCTGTGCTTAGCCACAATGCAAAAAAGTTTGCCTCGCCCGGCCACACAAGCAGGTGAATGTTGCAATTTTCAGAGCAGCCTGCAATACCAAAATGACTGTACGCAAAGGAGCTTACGTGATGTAGCTCCATAAGCTGTACCATACAGATCATATAAGCAGTGTTGTCAGTCATGATGGCAGGTTCTTTTCCTTTTATATCCCATTCATCCAATGCTGCTGTCAACAAGCATCGGCTCTAGATCCAAATTTTAAAATGTTTCCTTTTTGTCTGAGAAAGAACCGTGAAGAAACATTTGAGACAGATTATCTTGACTACTACACGTGAACAACTGAAGATATGTAACTTCTAACATGAAAAGGTTATTGAATAACATTTATCAATAGCACCCCCCTAAATGTGTCGACTCTGATCTGGCAATATATGCGTTAGGTAAATTATGGTGAATTCTGAATGAGTGCAGTGCTGTGAAAAAGCTTCTTTATTCTTTTCTTTTGATATGCAAACACTGTTCAAATAAACTGTTACTGAAATTTGTCACATTATATTAATGTTCTCTGTGTATGAATAAGTAATCTCTAAAAAGGCCACCACTTCAAATAAATCAGTGCATGCTAATTCAGTCAAGGTAAAATTGGGCATCAGTGCTAATATCCAGACTGAGTCACATGCTTATAGCAAACAAATCTGGATTTACTTATGTTAAATGTTGTCAGTATTGTTTCTGATCATCTCCAAAGATGGTCTGATTTATCAAATCTTAAGTGTATTTACAGTTATGCTCACAAGTTTACATACCCTAGCAGAATTTGTAAGAGGTGTACCATACTTTAAAGAAAACATGACTGATCAGGCAAGACATTTACTTTTAGTGGAATGCAAGTTAAACTATAAGGCATCACAAAACAGCACAACCAATAAACAAAACATAGTAAGAAGTAAATGAGATGGTGGTCCCTTAGTTCTTACTACTATTTGCTGCCCCCTTTGGCATCATTTATGGCATGCAGCCTTTTGCGATCGTTGTGGATGAGGTCCTTCATTTTCTCAGGTGGTAGAGCTGTCTATTCTTCTTGGCAAAACGCCTCCTGGTGCCGTAAATTCTTGGGTTATCTTGCATGAACTGCATGTTTTACATCTCCCCAAACTGGCTTAAAAAGGTCAGGAGACTGTGATGGCCACTCCACTATTTTCACTTTTTTCTGCGGTCTCTACCGAAGGGCCAACTTGGCCTTGCGTTTTGGATCATTGTGCTGTTGGAAGATCCAAGTGTGTCCCATGTGTTCCGGTAAGATGTTGTATTCACTTTGCCATTAATTTTCAGTAAGTTACCTGTGCCGCTGTGGCTCACACACCCCCAGAATATCAGAGAACCACCTCCATGCTTCACAGTAGGGATGGTGTACTTTTCGTCATGGGTACTGCATCCTCTCCAAACAGTGTTTATAGTTTTGACAATAAAGTTCAATTTTGGTCTCAGCACTCCAAAGGACTTTGTTCCAGAAGTTTTGAGGCTTGTCTGGATGCTGTTTGGCATATTTTAAGTGGGCCATTTTGAGGCACTGTTACGGTAAAGCTTTTTTTTTGTTGCAGCTGGACTGTGCAGCCCATTTTTGCTCAAGTACGTACCTCCTTATTGTGCATCTTGAAACACCACCATTTGCTTGCATCTCAGCTGAAGTGGCTTGTGGGTTTTTCTTGACAGCTCAACAAAAACCTGGCAGTTGTGGCGGAAATCTTAGTTGGTCTGCCAGACCGTGGCCTGGTAACAGAACCCCTAACTTTCCACTTTTTTTAGTCTGAACACTACTGACAAGCACTTTCAGAACTTTTACTGATTCACACAAAACAGCATTTTCTTGCAGGTCTTTTGCTTTCCCCAGTGCAGCTTTGCATGAATGTAAATTGACTATACACAGACACTAATTACAAGCCAAAAGGTTACAAGTGTTGACACTCTTAATTTGAACCTGTGTGTGTCAACTTGCGAGTATATCAACCCCAATATAAGGATGTGAAAACTTTTGATAACTGAAATCACTCAAATGGGCATTATGATTTAAAAAGGACACACACAATTATGTGATCACTGTCTCACCTGAGAACACTCCCTAATTAAAATGAAAGCTTTCTGCGTGATTACTCTTCTTTTCCAAACAATGGCAATATTTCACAAATTCTGGTAGAGTATCCAAAATTATAAGCATGACTGTATATCTAGATAGCAGTAGACATTAAAAACAATCATAATTGGAAGAACAAAAAATGGATTCATTTTGCGAATATATTAAATATCAATATTGTCAAAAGTCAAAAATGTTTAAAGGGGGAAAAAAGCCTCATTTAAGTAGTCTCTGCTCAACAGATCATCACTTCATATACATGACAATATACAGAGGCATGCAAAAGTTTGGGCACCCTTCCTTAGAATGTCTGTTACTCTGAATAGTTAAGTAAACAGAAGATGAACTGATCAACAAAAGGCATAAAGTTAATGACATTTCTTTTCAGCATTGTATGCATGATTAGTACATTGTTTTTATTTTGTACAATGCACAATGCAAAAGGCACACCATTCAAATGTTTGGGCCCCCTAAGATATTTGAGGTCTCAGACCTTAATTAGCTCATCAGGGCTTATGGCTTGTTCAGTCATCGTTAGGAAACCCCAGGTGATGCCAACTGCAAAGGGTTCACCAACAAAAGCACGATAGATATATGTGCCCCGACAAATCTGCGACTGACAAATGAGCGCTGAAAAACCCGCTAACTGGTTTTCGACAAAATCGCGAGAGAGGCCAAGAGAGTGGGACGCCCTTGCTGCAATCCTTCCTACATATGCAGGGTGTGATCTTAAGGATTATCTGCGTGCCGTGCTGATGGCATGCCACGTCTCATAATATTGGACTTCTAAAATAAACATTATTATATATGCTTTAAACTAGTAATTCATATTTAATGAAACTTTCGCGAATTTGTCGGCGCGCATAGGTCTATCGCGCAAACGTCGGGTCACAACTGCAAAGCTGTATAATTTGACTCTTCAAACTATGTCTCAATAATCAGCAGCCATGGGCTCCTCTAAGCAGCTACCAAGCACACTGAAAAAATAAAAATTAATGCTCACAAAGCAGGAGATGGCTATAAGAAGATATCAAAATGTTTTCAGGTAGCCGTTTCCTTAGTTTGTAACTTTAAGAAATAGCAGTTAACAGGAACAGAGGTGGTCAAGTGGAGGTCTGAAAGAACGGCTCGTTGGATTGCTAGAAAATCAAATAAAAACCATCATTTGACTGCGAAAGACCTTGGTGCAGTGTTCTACTATGTAGTGACACCTGAACAAACATGACCTTCATGGTAAACTCAGGTGAAGAAAACCTTTCCTGCATCCTTGACACAAAATTCATTACCCAAAATTTTCAAATGAACATGTAAAAGGCCGATATTGTGAAAAGAAATCATGTGGACTGATGAAGTCAAACAGAGAACTTTTTGTCCACAATGTGCAAGGGTATGTTTGGAGAAAATAATGTGTCAAATTCCAGGAAAAGAACAACCGTCCGACTATTAACCACAGGGTTGGAATGATCATACTTTGGGATTGCGTTGCAGCCAGTGGTACAGGAAACATGTCATTGGTAGAGTGATTTTAAAAATAAAAAAGCAGCAAATTCTGGTAGCAAACACCACATTTGTAAAAAGGTTCAATTTAAAAAAAGAGGATGAGCCCTACAACTAGATAATGATCCAAAACACACCTCAGAAATTACAATGGAATACCTCAAGAGGTGCAAGCTGACAGTTTTGCCTTGGACCTGTCTCCTGACCTAAACATCATTGGAGGAAAAAAAAAAAATTAAAAAAAAAAATCAAAAAAAAAAAATCCAGTGGATAGATCTCAGAAGTGCAGTGTATGCAAGACAACCCAAAAATCTTCCAGAATGAGAAACCCTTAGCAAAGATGAAAGGGTGAAAACACCCCAAGTAAGAACTGAAAGACTTAGCTGGTGACAAAAAGTTTTTACAAGGTGTGATACTTGTCAAATGGGGCGTTACTAAATACTGACAATATTGGGTGCCCAAATGTTTGCTTCAGGCCATTTTCATTTTTCTAGTATTTTGTGCCCATGAATGATAGAAATAAAAATGTGATCTTGCTTAAAATATTAAAGAAACGTGTTCTCTTTAATTGTATGCCTTTTGGTGATCACATCATTTTCTGCTCACTTAAATATTCACAGCCACAGACATTTTTAGGCAAGGTAGCCCAAACTTTTGCATGCCACTGTATTTACAGAATACTGTAAAGTCTTTTCTTGCAATATGCCACAACTCCAGCACTAGTATTGGCAAATAGAACTAGCTTACCTCAAATGTTTGGTCTTCCTTACCTGAATAACCTCAGAACAAATCTATCATAACCTGGCATCAAATTATACTCCAAACACTTATTTGACCTGCTAAACTATGAACAGTTACAGTATTGCTCACAAAATGAAGAAAACTGTTTTGCATTAAGATATGCTCCAATATACAGAAATGTTATTGAAATATCCTTCTTAAAAAAAAAAAAAAAGCGGGGGCAACAAAAAAAAAAATTTATCAGCATATAAGGAAGGGCCTTTGCTCATTTGCCCACAATTTGTATATTAGTACATTCTCATACTAAACATATACTAAAACCAAAATGCATCATCAGAAAAATCAAGAATATACTTTGTCATTCTCCAACATTTTGGAAACATACAAATCCTTACAAGTATGGTGGAAAATACTTGCCAATAAACTTGTGCGGTTTTGAGAGGTTTACAGTGTGTGTATATGTATGTATGTATGTGTATATATATATATATATATATATATATATATATATATATATATATATATATATATATATATAGACAAACACACACACCACTAAATGAATGATTAGAAACTACATGCAGCAATAGGGCACCACAGAACTGCCCACAACATTAAAAATCTGCTCATAAGAAAGCAACAAACCTCAGCTTCTCAAATGGTGAAGCACAAATGGACAAGACTCAGTTTATAACATTTTTCTTTGATGCGTTTGATGTATTCCAATGTGACAAATGTAAAATACAGCAGCTATCACTATACCTTAAGTCGTCTATGGTAAGCCAAAAATTACACAGGCCATTCTAAACATACTTGCACAGTAAATTCTCAGAAAACTTGATTGCTTTCCTGGGGTCCTTTTGGAGGTGGTTAACAGTTTGACCAGGACAAAACATGGCACAGTATCCTTAGTGGAAAACACTGGTGCAACAGAATGAAAACATGACACATCAAAATGCGTGCCCTAACTACTCTGTTAGTGCAGCAAAATTACTAGTACCATACTTGTTAAAAATTACAATGGCTGAACCCAAAGGGTGGTATCTAGAATATAACAAAACTTCAATATGTTTTACTCCTATCAGATCTCTAGAAGAGCGGGTTATTATTCCAACCAAGTAACCTATAACGAAATTCTGAGGAATAAATACTTTCACCAATTAAACAAATATAATGACAAAACAAAATGTCACCATATAAGAGAGAGTATACAAAAAGATAAAAATCACAAAAGTACACATAGTAAGTTCCAAAACAATCTGATGCAAGTCACAAATCCAAATACTCCTTGACAATACACCAAGAGGACACATTTTATAAAACAAAAAAATCGAAAAGGGAGATATAATGGAGAATTCTAAACAATAAAGGTTTATAAGCTAGGCTCAAATCTTGGGCCTTTTTCAGCACAAACAGAAACTCTATAATCAACACGTCTGAAGTATTTTTTTTTCCTAAAATACAAACCATAAGATGAAGAGTCCTTCCAAAAGGTGATCAGCCAAATTCTGTAAACCAAGATATAGCCTATTGCAATAATATGCATCTAAATAGGAACCAAGAACCAATCACAATTAAACCTAGTAGTGAATATAGTACTCTACACAGTTTATTTCAACAACTGTCTGCCAAAGAGCATGGTTCCTTTACATTTTAATAAGTGTCAAGACCCAATTTCATATAAATGCAAAACATAAGAATGCACTTTACATGGCATCAACAGAGCCCTTTTTTAATTGAGCTTCAAGACGTGAAACTGGTATCACGTTTGTTAAAACTATTCAGATGTTTGTGATGAAACTGCCACGTTTCAATAAGTGATCAAGGGTTTACGTGAACCCTACATTTTATCTGTAAACGGTTGCGCTGATCTAAAAGCATGCAAGTAAGTTAGTTAATGCCACAAGGTATTTTCAAAATGCAAATTACATCGTGATTAATTAAATAGCTATCCCACGAGAGTAGAAATCAAATACAAATCATTCACCTGAAACTAAAGCCAGCAATATTCGAGTATATACAAACGTTGCCGGTGAATCTTTACGAATCCATAATGCAGTAGGCCGCCCTAGAGACCGATGTCACGATATGATTACTAACCTGTCCTCTCAATAAGTTTAGACGTCCGATCCCTCCTTGCTCCTTTACATTAAATATCGCTAAAATAAAATATCAACCTAATTATCACTTATATCACCGTTATAACAAACAGCGTTTTCTCCACATATTATCAATAGTATTATCTACTCAAACGAGTGCCCAGAAAAGGAAAAACAATCATATTTGATCGCCGTGTGCTTCAAACCACAAAATATGGCGCCTAACGATAACTCGGATCGATATTTGTCGAAGAGGTATATTGATGGCTACACGGACTTAGGCTATTTAAAGCTGCACTGTTACGCACAGAAGATTCAATAACGAAACAACATGCAGCGGCATTTGGCCAGCTACCTAACGGGTGTGGTGTGAAGGCCTGTTTTTTTTCTGTTTTGCATAACTATGTTAGCTAAAACGTTAAATAATTTTTGGGATAATAAAAACAACATCACAGCACAATTAAATGTCAACATAACGCGAAACGAGTAACTGTGGGAAAATAAACCTTTACAGCGGACTGTAAAGTGCCACACAAAAAGCAGCTCAATTTCCCAAACACCAACTGGGTTTCTTTTATGTTACCTGGTATTTATAAACATGCGTTTGCAAGACACTCTTCTTGTCCACGACAGCAGCGATACCCCGAAAAACGAGAATTAAAAATATCCAGTAATGTAAGCTACGCGCGGTCCCATTTAACGCACATCTCTCTCTTCTTTTCTCTTACTCTTGTCTTTTCCTGTTATTTTTCCACTACTTCCTGCTTTTGTCCCAGTTTGGCGAAACACTCACATTTACCGCGTAAATGACCTCACAACTTTATAATACACGTCGGTCGATTTAATTGGGAGTTGACCTGTCTGTCACGTTTACTGTCGTTCCGGCGTTTATGAAGTGGTACGGGCTATGGGTACGGAGGAACCGTTGAGAGACGGATTCCTGTTGCTTGGAATTTTGGGAAATGTAGTTTCTTCTTTTTTAAACACTAAAGGAAGGAGTTTTCGTTTCCGCTTAAAGTTAGTAACCTCGAGTCGTGCGGTACACTTGTCGTCTTCTAATTTCAAAGTACTATTTGTTATAAAATTACATTATGAATAGCGTGCGTTTTCACTCATGATGTCGGTGTCGCTGATAAAAAGAGCACCGAGGATGGTAAAATACCGAAAATGGTTCTTATTTGTGATTAAAGATGGCACGCGCGCGCACTGGCAAATAGGGCGAACAGGGACACCACGCACAAAATCTAAACCAATCATTTTCTTTTTTTTTTTTTGAAAACTTTATTAAATCTTGTCAGAAATACAACAACAAAGAAATAACAATTAAGTAACAATTTACAAATGAGTAGATTGAATATTCAGAATTTAAATTACATTGAAATAACAATTTAAATAGGAAAAAAGGGGCATAAATTACATTCTGAAAATGTAAGGGTCATCATATGTTTTAAGGAATCAAAGAATTAATTTTTAAATACAATGATAGAGGCAACATTAAGAATCTACATTTGTGGATAAAGTATTTGGTTAAAATTAAAATTTTACTGATCAAAAAATGACTATTGTTTTAAATAAATAAAACAAATGTAATATTTTTAAAGTGTAGTGTAGATAAGATTTTTTTCATAGAGCCAACTGTTTTAAGAACTCCAAAAATCAGCTTTTTTTGCAGTAAAACAATATACAATATGTAGTTTCAACATCTGAACATTTCAACATGCAATACAAGCAGCCATTACAATTTAAACTAAATTTCAAGTTTGAAAAGTCAATAGGAGGCTGTAAATCAATTAGAATTTTGACCTGAACTGCTTTTGTTTTAGGAGGAATAGGAAAAGAAAGACATTCTGTTCTAATTTTACTAGTAACCTTTTTTGTATTACCTTTGAGCAACTGATCTCATTTACATTTTCTCAGACACACTCAATCCATCCATCCATCCATCCTCTTCCGCTTATCCGGGGTCAGGTCGCGGGGCTAGCAGCTTAAGCAGAGAGGCCCAGACTTCCCTCTCCCCGGCCACTTCTTCCAGCTCTTCCGAGAGAATCCCAAGGCGTTCCCAGGCCAGCCGGGAAACATAGTCCCTCCAGCGTGTCCTGGGTCTTCCCCGGGGCCTCCTCCCAGTTGGACATGCCCAAGCCACCTCATCTGACTCCTCTCGATGCGAAGGAGCAGCGGCTCTACTCTGAGCCCCTCCCGGATGACTGAGCTTCTCACCCTATCTTTAAGGGAAAGCCCAGACACCCTGCGGAGGAAACTCATTTCATCCGCTTGTATTTGCGATCTCGTTCTTTCGGTCACTACTCATAGCTCATGACCATAGGTGAGGGTAGAAACGTAGATCGACTGGTAAATTGAGAGCTTTGCCTTATGGCTCAGCTCCTTTTTCACCATGACAGACCGATGCAGAGCCCGCATCACTGCGGACGCTGCACCGATCCGCCTGTCGATCTCACGCTCCATTCTTGCCTCACTCTTGAACAAGACCCCGAGATACTTGAACTCCTCCACTTGGGGCAGGATCTCTCCCCCAACCCTGAGAGGGCACTCCACCCTTTTCCGGCTGTGGACCATGGTCTCGGATTTGGAGGTACTGATTCTCATCCCAGCCGCTTCACACTCAGTTGCGAACTGCTCCAGAGAGAGCTGAAGATCACGGCCTGATGAAGCAAACAGGACAACATCATCTGCAAAAAGCAGTGATCCAATCCTGAGTCCACCAAATTGGACCCCTTCAACACCCTGGCTGCGCCTAGAAATTCTGTCCATAAAGTTATGAACAGAATGGTGACAAAGGGCAGCCCTGGGGAGTCCAACTCTCACTGGAAACGGGCTCGACTTACTGCCGGCAATGTGGACCAAGCTCTGACACCGGTTGTACAGGGAATGAACAGCCCTTATCAGGGGGTCCGGTATACCATACTCCAGGAGCACCCCCCACAGGATTCCCCGAGGGACACGGTCGAACGCCTTTTCCAAGTACACAAAACACATGTAGACTGTTTGGGCAAACTCCCATGCACCCTCCAGGATTCTGCTAAGGGTGTAGAGCTGGTCCACTGTTCCGCGACCAGGACGAAAACCACACTGTTCCTCCTGAATCCGAGGTTCGACTATCCGGCGGACCCTCCTCTCCAGAACCCCCGAATAGACTTTTCCAGGGAGGCTGAGGAGTGTGATCCCTCTGTAGTTGGAACACACCCTCGGTCCCCCTTTTAAGAGGGGACCACCACCCGGTCTGCCAATCCAGAGGCACTGTCCCGATGTCCATGCGATGTTGCAGAGACGTGTCAACCAACACAGTCCTACAACATCCAGAGCCTTGAGGAACTCCGGGCGTATCTCATCCACCTCCGGGGCCCTGCCACCAAGGAGTTTTTTGACCACCTCGGTGACTTCAGTCCCAGAGATGGGAGAGCCCACCTCAGAGTCCCCAGGCTCTGCTTCCTCATTGGAAGGCATGTTAGTGGGATTCAAGAGGTCTTCAAAGTACTCTCCCCACCGACCCACAATGTCCTGATTTGAGGTCAGCAGCGCACCATCCCAATCATACAGTATACAGTGTTGACACTGCACTGCTTCCCTCTCCTGAGATGCCGGACGGTGGACCAGAATCTCCTCAAAGCCGTCCGAAAGTCATTCTCCATGGCCTCTCCAAACTCCTCCCATGCCTGAGTTTTTGCCTCAGCAACCACCGAAGCCGCATTCCGCTTGGCCTGCCGGTACCTGTCAGCTGCCTCTAGAGACTCACAGGACAATAAGGTCCTATAGGACTCCTTCTTCAGCTTGACGGCATCCCTCACCGCCGGTGTCCACCAACGGGTTCGGGGATTGCCGCCACAACAGGCACCGACCACCTTGCGGCCACAGCTCTGGTCAGCCGCCTCAACAATAGTGGCACGGAACATGGCACGGAACATGGCCCATTCGGACTCAATGTCCCCCACCTCCCTCAGGACGTGGTTGAAGTTCTGCCGGAGGTGGGAGTTGAAGCTACTTCTGACAGGGGACTCTGCTAGTCGTTCTCAGCAGACCTTCACAACACGTTTGGGCCTACCAGGTCTGACCGGTATCTTCCCCCACCATCGAAGCCAACTCACCACCAGGTGGTGATCAGTTGATAGCTCCGCCCCTCTCTTCACCCGAGTGTCCAAGACATAGTCGATCATCGAACTCAGTCGATCATCGAAATGAGGCCTAGGGTGTCCTGGTGCCAAGTGCACATATGAACACCCTTATGCTTGAACATGGTGTTCGTTATGGACAATCCGTGACGAGCACAGAAGTTCAATAACAAAATACCGCTCGGGTTCAGATCGGGGGGGCCATTCCTCTCAATCACTCAAGGTTATCCTAATCATTTTACTGTTAAAGAGTTTATGCTTTCACAGTTTGGATTTCCTAACAACAAATAGTTTAATAAAGGCACTGTGACAGAATATATAATCTAACCTTTCCACAATAAGTAGTTTTCATGTTAAACTTGTTCCTTCCCTCTCATAGTAACTTACCAAAAACGTCCACTTCGAAGCAGCAAAGGTTTCAATTTAAGACTTCTAAGTTTCTGAGGCGTGCTTATACAAAAAAAGTAAACTGTAAGTAATACATTTTATCACAGATTCCTATTTTCTTGAAGTAATGACTTGTTTCTTGCTCGCTTATCTGCTCGCAGCAGGAGCTGTGAGTAAAGTTTTGGCGGGAATAAGCTTTCATATACTGTAGCAAAAGACTGTGAGTGAAGGTAAGTGTGAACGTTTTTAGTGATTATTGTCTACAGGACAGACAGCAGTTCATTTCTGAGTATCAGCATTCAATAATGTCAATAACAGTACTTGTTGATGACTCTTGGAGGTGAAATCAAGCCCTGAACCCCAGAGAAAGACTAACAGCAAAGTAAAGTGCACAGGTGATCTTCTTTTAAAATGACCGAATCTCACAAAAACGTTTTGCTTTCTAAAAAGTGGCATGGATATGTTGTTTTGAAATGTGTGCAGTCTCAAGATGTAGATCAAAATAAATATTTTCCAAGTTTTAAATGCTTTTGTTTTCACTTTGGACCCAGTGTTCTTTACCTCCACTATAAAGCACAAGAGTGGGCTATACACATATATTTTTTAAAATGTGTAAAAAAATAATTTCAGTTAAGAACATAGCTTCATGTAGCACATTAATATATGCTGTGATTGTGAAGAAATACCAAACTGATCCTATAACTAGAAACAAGCCAAAGCTAACTAGAACCAAAGCTCAGGGAATGGCTTTCAAAACTATTTTGTGTTGTTTTCCTAGGCAATTTAAATTGAACTTCATTCAAAACCTTTATGTTCCATGACATCCCTATAAACATCCAATGTGTGGGTTAAAGCCTAAACACCCTTTTCCCGCAAAATATCTGCAAAAATATATTTCTGTTTAACTAAAATATACCAATTAGACATATATAAACAAAAGACCTGTGTCTGTATGGAGCAGTCTGCTTTCCGCCTGCTCAACCACAGCCACTAGATGGCACATGCACTTTTACATTTTTTTTGTGATTCCATCCACCTCACGTCTCACTATGAAAGTCCTGTGTGCAGCAAATGCTGCAGCTCAACAACGTGCAAGTGAATAACCTCAGTAATGGAGGGCAAGGCTTGGTGTTTTCACTAAAAACAATCTATCTGGATGTATTTTCTCGAAACAAAGATGAATAGGACTCGTATGCCAGCAATATTGCTAAGATATGGTATCGCCAGAGTCTACTTATGAAAGCCAGTGCAGCAGACATCACAGGTGGGTCCACGTCCTCTGCCCTGGGTAATTCTTAAAAGTTAGCTGTCACTTCTCCAAGTTCACAAATATAGTAAAACTGCTATGGAGTCTTTGGGTTCTGTTTTTTCCCGAACACTACACACAGCTAGTTGCTTCACGGAACATTAAAGAGAGAAAAAAATATGCTTATGAGCATATAGGTGAGTTTGCTGATGAACATTCAATAGTTTTAAAGGCAGCCCAGTAAATGAAAAGATACATTTTAAAAGAAATTCCATACCACCTGTATCATTAAATCAACTTCATTTGGGCAAGGAACATATTGTAAGTGAACAGCATGTAACAATAAATTTAAGGTTGAAGTGGAAATTGGAGGTATAGGAGGATACCAGTTGCCACTGTTGTGAATAGATAGATAGATAGACTATAGTTTAGAGTTTTATAAATAATTTAATATCATTAGGTTTCTAAAGTTCAGCCTTAGGGGCACCCTGTGGCTTAAGTGTCTTACTTCTAATTGATTTATTGATGTAATTAACTGGTCTTTTCTCTAATTGTGTCTACTCCAAAGCTCACTATTTGTGAGGAGCAGTATAAAAACAAGTACAAATTCCACAGAAGGTGAAAGAGAAGAACTATACAAAAGGATACAAGGAAACTACCATCACCAGTTCAACTGACAGCAGTAGTGCAGCACAGTGTGTAAAAACTGTGCAGAAGAAGCGGATTCCCATTTACTTGGGTGCTAATTAGTAAAAAGAACCATCTTAAATCATTAGGTTTTAAGTTCAGTCCTGAGTGTGAACCATGGTGGCTGCATGTGTTCTTCCCAAGAAACTTTGCTTTTAACTGGATTCCAACCTTCAGTAAAAAAAGCTGCTATTTTGTGTTTTTCTTCTGAGATTTCTATAGTTTGTTGATAAAATCCAGAAAAGAACTCTGAAAAACTGATCAAATATTTTTCAAACAATGACACCTAGCAGTGTACCAGCTTGACCCTCAACTCTAATGGCTTTCTTTTTAATCAATCCTGAAGCTGTAAAACTTTGTTATTAGTGGTAAATAACTGGGTTTGATAATGAGTAGATTAATGGGCAGCAGATGAAGTGTACACCGTAGATAAGACAAGGCTGCTTAGGGGGTGAAGTTACCATTGGAGGCTGTCCTGGATCTGGGCTTCGGCTATTACTTATTCCGATTTATATTAATGACAAAAAATTACATACAAGAACATAAATGAGTTATGTGTTCCCAAATATTTTAATTTGTGATTAAGTTTTTATTAGAGAGATAAAAACCAAATGGTCCTAACAAACCATACTATACTAAAGTATATTATTTGTGTGTCCCACACAGTTTTGCATGAGTAAAGATAGCCTTAAGGATGAAAATGCAAAAAAAAGAAAAAATCAAATACATTTAATTACATGGACAGCGGATCACAGCCCTACTCTACTGTACATGGCTATAGAGAAGGTGTGCAGAGGGCTGTCAATTTAAAATGCACAGAAACAGAATGGAACATTAATCCATGGTGTAGACCAGTGGTTTGGTCCTAGGGGGCCATCTGTGGCAGAAGATTTTTTTTCCAACCCACTTCTTCTCTTGTTTGGATTACCTTCAACTAATCAAGTCATTATTTCCCAGTGTATATGTTTTTTTTAAATCTATCCAGAAATTACAAACTGGTTATGCTGTAATTTAAACATGATTAATTGGGAGTTTGGGTGTGTTATATGGGTAAGAATTCATACTTTTTCTTTAATTTTTGTATTTTTTTCAATAATTATTTACTAATAAGCACACAGGTGAGTAACACTTAAATAGCTACTCCAGTGTCGTTTGTGTTGGGGTCTGCCCTATTCATCATTAATTATTTATATTCAAATAGCAATTATGAAAGCAAACTTCTCTCACTATCATAATAAAGAAATCCTGGGACAAGACGTGACTTTTTAGCCTGGGACGAGACGTGACTTTTTCAGAGAGATATTTTCACGTCCCGTGAGACGAGACTTTGTGCTAAGAGAATTAACCACACCCGGGGTCAGAAATAAAAGACAAAGAGTAGATGACAAAGTAGAACGTCAAAAAGAATTCAAAAACGTTAGGGCGATACACATGCAGAGCAGGGGCCTCATGTATAACGCCGTGCGTAGAACTCGCACTATAACATGGCGTAAGCACAAAAGCCGAAATGTGCTTACGCACAGAAAAATCCAGATGCAGGAAACTGTGCGTACTCCAACTTCCACGTTCTTCCGTTACATAAATCCCGATCAGCGTGAAAACTACGCTTCGTGCACGCGCATTATGTAACGCCCCAAATCCTCCCAGAATTACGCCTATTTGAATATGCAAATCAATATAAATCGCCCTTAAGCGCAGCCTTCTGTGAAAAGACAATGGGAAAAGCACGGGGAAAATATAAGAATTTCAGCGAATACCAAGTGGAGGCAAAGGAAAAACATACTATTTGTTCAAATAAACCGTGGTATAATCAACAAAAGGAAGTTGATCGAGTGACATAGCGTGTTGGAGAAACTTGAAAGCTCACATTCACAAAATCGCACAGTGTCGGAAATAAAAAAGTAGTCACATATCAAAGTCGCCGTGAAAAGAAGAGTTGTAAGCTCATTGTCTGAGTGTCATATGAAATTTTATTAGGGTACAGAGAAAAAAGGCACACGGTGGGGAAAAAGCACGAAATGTCAACTTCAATCTCGACATTTCCACTTTAATCACGTAGTTTATTTTGTCATTTAGTAGAACATTATAAACTTCATCTTAAAATCGTTTAATTAACCAGTTTCTCAAATCACATCGTAATTAAAGTAGCACGTTAAATGCTTTGTTTTGTATTTGATCTTCTACTCGTATGTGCTCTATGTGTGTGAATCACTACTTGCTTCTTAAACTGTCTCTCTTCCTCCAACTGGACACAGAGTCCATTACATTCGTGATATTACAGCTCTCTGAATAACTAAAATACTGAGATGTATACGTGATGTCATTTTCATGATGATAGGAGTTAAAGGACGTTATTAAACATGTGTTTCACTTCGATGAAATAATTTATTGTCGAAATTTGTCGCTGCGTTTTTAGCTGTGTTGTTATTTTCTCTTTCTGTGTTATATTCAATATATATTGGCGTGGCCGCCCCAAGAGTCCTTGCTTTTCTTTCCCCAAGTAACCGATCGACATACAATCAGCTTTGTAATAGACGTTAAGCCATCTGTAAGCTTAGCGACGATTCTTCAAAACGTTTAAAGAACATTGAAATATCTTCGTAGTACATGTTTAATTATTCTATCCTTCACGACACTCCCAGTGAAGAATATAGATTATTTAAATGAAGTTAAAGTTTTATGTGTATAATTTAACAAACATATTTTGATGCATTTCACCTTAAAAATGATATCGTCATCATATGTAAATATGCGCTTTATAAAGTGGCTCAGGTTGTGAGATATTATAACTGTAGTGCAAGTTTACAGTGGGGTGATTTTACTTATAAGTACAAATCGTTCTACAAGGAGCAATTGATTGAGTGCATTTAAAGTTCTTGGGATGAAACTGTTTCTGAACCGCGAGGTCCGTACAGGAAAGGCTTTAAAACGTTTTGCAGTGGCTGAGACAGCATGTCCTTGAAGCTGTATACCGATAATTCTCTGCTGCTGTGATTCACACTCAGATACAGTGATATAAATACTCCGAGTCGTGCAGTGAGAGTAATATGGAAAAAGATGATCCACTGTGGCAACTCCTAACGGGAGGAGCTGAAAGAAGAAGAAGAAGAAGGAGAAGAAGAAGAAGTGAGAGTAACAACGCTAAAGCAGTTATGGTATTTGGAATACTATGGCTGTTCCCTGAACCATTATATTGTTACGAGTTAATTACAATCAGATGCATTACACTAATAAACAATATGCGGTTAGTTTCTGTGTATTTATAAAGCCGCGTCATGAAAATAATGAGTAATCACACAAGAACAGTACCATTGCTTTGGCGCTGGGTGCCGCCAGTTTGCAAAACCGGCGGAGAACTGCGTCGACAAGGCATGAGGTACCGTGGAAAAGTCGTGGCTTTCGCCAAGTGTAGGTTTTATACATCGCGATTTGAACGTGGAAAAGTTCTTACGCAACATTTCTGTGCGTACGTACCGTTTATACATGAGGCCCCAGGTCAGAGATATTGAAAGTACTAAAATTCAAAAGTCTCAAAAAATGATAGTAAAGATCGCATTAGCGCAAACAAACGGAAATTATTACTTGGTGAAATTACGGAACAGTGAAAAGAAATCGAATGTATAGCATGGATTTAAACTTTAAGTAAGTTAGAGACTTGTAGATCGTCTAGTTCATGCTGCCATCAGGTAATGTTTCTTCTCAATGAAGAGGCATATCCAAGAGAATTAAAAGATCTGTTGTTTGGTGAAGCCCCCTAGTCTTAATGAACAAGAAAAAGATGGGTCAGATAATTAAATAATGGATCATTAAAGTTAACAATGAATAATTGATTGAGAAACTTGGAACAGAAACCTGCAGCCACAGAAGACCCCATGACTGAAATTAAGAACCACTGCTGTAGACAATTCTAATATAAAAAAAGGAAATTAACCAGAAATCAAAGTACTGAGCAATTTCTAGCAGGACGTGAAAGCTAATGTAGCAGCAGTTCTACCTAGAGGGTATAGCATCTACAGGAAAGAAGAGACAGAGTCAAAAGAAGAAGGGCATTTTCAGGAAAGAATGGGATTCTACAGGAAAGAATAGATGACATAAACACCTGAAAACCATGAGTGAGGTTCAATTCTAGACCACGGACAAAAAGGTACCTTGAGACAAGGAGAATCAAAGGGAACACATGGGGTTAGCCGAAAAGCCCATAGCAAAGCTTCTGCAAGTGAAGTACAAGTCTAAGTTGGTTTTGTGGTGATTGGGCCTCTTAGATGCAATAGTAATATTATTAAAAGCCACACTCCAACAACAAATGGTAAAAGATGATGGGAATCTGCACTCCAAACTAACTGAACTGATAAAGTTTGTTACAGGGTTGCATGGACTGAATACAAGCGTAGCAGAGAATGAGATGACAGAGAAACACTGAGATTTTAGAACAGGCCTAATTCAAAAATAAAGAAGAAGATGAAATGTAGAACTTAGACCTTAGCGAATGGAACTTTCAGCACCCCAAGTCATGAAAAATGCGTGGAGCATGGAGATACCATATTGCAACGAGAGTAGAAAAGAAATATGATTGCCCCTGATAAGTAAGGCATTATGAAAGATGGGAGTAAGGGAATGTAAGCTTGGGCAGGGGTACAAATGTTTATCCTCCACACACATAGGAAGCAATGCCATAGGCATAAAAGGGATTAAGGAAAGAGATCTGGAAAAAGCCAATTTGGTTGAATTCAAGCAGCAAGTTTGATCAACAGAGAACCACATTCAAGAACAACAGTGATCTTTGCGTGAATGGTCAGTGATTATAATTCCAGGTCTGGCAAGCCATCCCCACCATCTAACTTATCACAGATCAAGGAGGAATGTTTAATGGAAGGTTAAATACCATTCCAAAGAAATGTGGAGTAAAGACCTCTGACTTCATACCAGAATTTAATTGGGGGAGATAGAGTATGCTACAAACTAAATTAAACCAACAGACAATGTTTATTTTAATAATAGGCAATATGGATTGAAAAGACAGGAGTAAAGAGGGCCAGGAGTTGAGAGAGCCCTTAGTATTCTTGAAGATGCATTTATAATTAAGTCATATAGTAAAGGAAATTATCAATGTAAAGATTTTTTTGATAGACTTCTCAAATGGGACAGCCAAGGAGGGACAGGATTTATTAATTTAAAAGAAGAAGAAAAGCACACTTGGACCAACTGATTTTGTAACCCAAAATACTGTATATTCATAAAAGCTAAATAAATGAAGACGTTTAGGAGTTTGGAGGTGTACCACTGAAAGCAGCTTTGTGATTAGTACCATGCAAAGTAATTGGGAAGATTAGGTTTGACTTTAAAAAAAAAGCAAGGAATAAAGGCACTAGAAAGTTGTTAAAGAAGAGAGGGAAAGTGAGCAGCCATGTCTTGCCTACTACCAAGTTGTTTTGCCTGCCTAAGGTAAAGCCATCTCTGATGGAGGATCGCAGGAATTGTCAGGTAGAGCGATTCTTTCTTCGGATTAGCTGGCCCAGTGCTGAATCAGCTGTGGAATGGCCAATAGGGGAAGGCAGCTTGATGGCTGGGGTCTCCTGGACTCTGAACAAATCCAAATCATATTATGCGATATCATCTACTGTTGAATTCTGTTCTGTACTTGTAATATTTTTATTGCACTATTGTATTGTATTGAGGATTACTTGTGTTCTGTTCTGTGTATTGTATTGTATTGACCCCCTTCTTTTTGATACCCACTGCATGCCCAAGCCACCTGGAAAGGGGTCTCTCTTTGAACTGCCTTTCCCAAGGTTTCTTCCATTTTTTCCCTACAAGGGTTTTTTTTGGGAGTTTTTCCTTGTCTTCTTAGACAGGCAAGGCTCTGGGGAGCTGTCAAGAGGCAGGGCCTGTTAAAGCCCATTGTGGCACTTCTTGTGTGATTTGGGCCATACAAAAATAAATTGTATTGTATTGTATTGTTCCTTTGGAAATCTGAAAGGTCTACTATATATATATATATATATATATATATATATATATTATTTTATTAATTTTATTGGAATCCATACAAAACAAGTTTTTACAAAAAGAAAAATTGAGTTAAGAACAGATCGATCCCCACCCTGAGAGAGAGAGCAAGCCAAACGCGTAAATTTAAGGCTTGTAAACATACATAAATTAATAAATTCTCTGTGCTTCATGAACTTATTTTAAAATATTACTGATTAGATCCTGCCATGTTTTGAAAAAGTCTGTACGATCCTCTAACTGAGTATTTGATTTTTCCAATTTCAAATAATATAACACATCAGTTTCCCACTGACTTAAAGAGGAGAGTTTGGGTTCTTCCAGTTTATCAGAATAAGTCTGCGTGCCAACAGTGTAGTGAATGCAATCACAATTTGTTTGTCTTTCTCCACTTTAAGCCCCTCTGGAAGAACCCCAAACACAGCTGTTAATGGGTTAGGAGGGATTGTGAGCCCAAGGCTGTCTGAGAGGTAATTAAAATTTTTGTCCAGAATGATGTTAATTTGGTACAGGCCCAGAACATTTGACCTAGTGAGGCTGGGGCTTGGTTGCAGCGCTCGCAGGTTGGATCATGCCCTGGAAACATTTTGGAGAGTTTTAGTCGAGACAGATGTGCTCGATATATAATTTTGAGTTGTATAATTGTATGCTTTGCGCATATGGAGCTCGAGTGAATTCTCTGCATTGCTACTTTCCACTCCTTTTCTGATATATTAATTGAGAGATCTTTTCCCAGTGTCCTCTTGGATCTTTGAAAGGAGGGATTGTAAAATGATTTTATATATTGTAGAGATGGAGTCTAAGTCCAGCATGGGTGAGGGTGCAAGATGAGGAAAATCTGGAAGGTTCTGTTTAACAAAGTTCCTGATTTGAAGATAGTGAAAGAAATGTGTAGCTGGAATGTTAAATTTGGAATGTAATTGTTCATAGGATGCAAAGACGTTGTCTATATAAAGATCTCTAAGCAAGTTAATTCCAATTTTTTTCCAGATATTAAAAACTGCATATGTTTGTGAAGGTTGAAAGAGGTGGTTCTCTTGCAGAGGTGCCACAGAAAGAAGCTTCTCCGTCTTAAAATGCTTTCTACATTGGTTCCAGATTCTAAGTGAGTGGAGCACAATTGGGTTATTAGTGTATTGCCGATAGCGTGTGTTTATTGGAGCACAGAGCAAGGAATACAAAGAAGTACTGCAGGATTTTACTTCTATTGCGGTCCATGCCTGTGTATGTTCTTCTATTTGTGTCCAGGTTCTTATCGACTGTATATTTGCTGCCCAGTAATAAAACTGGAAGTTAGGTAGAGCCATGCCGCCTTCTGCCTTTTGTCTTTGTAGGGTCGCTCTTTTGATGCGTGGATGTTTTGAATTCCAAATAAATGAGGTTATTGTTGAATCTAATTGCTTAAAGAATGATTTATTAATGTATATTGGTATGTTTTGAAATAAAAAAAGGAGCTTAGGAAGAATATTCATCTTAACAGTGTTAATTCTTCCAGCTAGTGTGAGATGAAGGGTTGACCATCTATGCAAGTCTTGTTTAATTTTTTTCCATGCAGGCAAAATTTTGTTGATAAAGAGCTTTATGTTTACTTGTGATGTTTACCCCTAGGTATTTAAACTGTTCTGCAATGATAAAAGGTAGGGTGTCTAATCTAATATTATATGCTTGAGAATTCACGGAAAGAGTACACTTTTATTCAGATTAATTCTGAGACCAGAGAGCTTTTGAAATTCTGTGAGTGCTGCTAAGACTGCAGGCACAGAATTTTCTGGGTCCGATATATACAGTACCATGTCATCTGCATATAATGAGATTTTCTGTTCCAGTCCTTCTCTGCTAATCCCCTTTATCTGATCAGTATTTCGACAATGTATTGCCAGTGGTTCAATGGCAATTGCAAACAGCAGCAGTGACAAAGGGCATCCTTGTCTTGTGCCACGTTCTAGTTTAAAGTAGTCTGAGCAAATGTTGTTGATGCAAACTGAAGCTTCTGGGTTAGTATACAGTAATTTAATCCATGCACAAATGTTGGGCCAAACCCAAACTTCTCCAATGTAGTAAAAGGTATTTCCATTCAATCATGTCGAATGCTTTTCTGCATCCAATGATAATAATATTTCTGGGGTGTTTGATTTAGTTGGTGAGTATATTACATTAAACAGGCGTCGAAGATTTGAAGATAAGTGTCGGCCCCTAATAAATCCAGTTTGGTCTTGTGATATTACAGGGAGCACTTTCTCCATCCTTCTAGCTATGATTTTAGAGAGTATTTTAACGTCGTTATTCAGAAGTGAAATTGGTCTGTATGATGCACATTGTAATAAGTCCTTATTTTGTTTTGGAAAGACAGTGATTAGTGCTTGGCGAAAGGTTTGTGGAAGAGATTGGTTATCTCTGGCTTCTGTAAATGTTGCTAATAGGAGGGAGCTAGCTGAGCGGAGAATTTCTTGTAAAACTCTGCAGGGTAGCCATCAGGGCCTGCTGCTTTTCCACCTTGGGTGACTTTATAGCATCTAGTAATTCTGGCAACGCCAGTGGTTTATCAAGTTCCTCCACACTAGAAGCGTCTATTTGTGGTATCTGTAATGTGTGTATTGTCTTCTTTAAACTCCTTAGTATATAGGGATTTATAATAGTCTCTGAAAGTGTGCATTATATTTTTGTGTTTGATTATTTTATCTCCGTTCATGTTGGTGATTACGAGATTGCGTTGCACTTCTTGCTTGTGAATTTGTTGAGCTAAAAACTTATTAGCTTTCTCTCCATGTTCATAATAATGATGTCTGGATTTGTAAATTAGTTGTTCAGTTTCTTTAGTTGTCAAGAGGTTTAATTCTGAATGTAGAGCCTGCCTCCTCCTATGTAGAGTCTCGCTTGGTAGTCTGGCGTGTTCTTCATCTATTTTAGTAATTTCGCTTTTTATCTCTGCTGCTTTCTTGGCTTCGGATTTATTTCTGTGAGAAAGATATGAGATAATCTGTCCTCTTAAGAAGGCCTTCAGAGTTTCCCAGAGTATTCCTGCAGAGATCTCAGGTTGATGTATTTGTCTCTAGAAAGAATTTGATTTGTTTGGATATAAATTCCGTACAATTCTCGTCAGCTAATAGAAGCGGGATGAGGCCATCTCTTGGTGAGTGTATGGGGCTTAGTAATTTTAGCTCCAAGATCATAGGTGCATGGCCAGAAATAACAATAGTATCGTATTTGCAAGATTTAATCATAGGCAAGAAGTTATTGTCTATAAAGAAATAATCAATCCTTGAGTAGAAATGATGTACTGGTGAGTAAAAAGAATATGTTCTTGAATTTGGGTTTAAAAACCTCCAGGGGTCTGATAAGTTGTGATCAGTTATAAACTTTGTAATTATCTTTGCGATGTTAGATGCCGTCCCCCTGTTGGGGAAGTCCTATCTAAAGGACTGGGATAAATGATAATAGTGAGGGGATGAGTAAAGAATTCTTACCATATCGATGTAGGCCTCCCCAAACCCAACCAAAACATGAATTGTCAAAGAAGCAACAGTTTATTTGGCCAAGTTCATTTTTAGCATCTAAAAATAACAAGGTATCAACTTGGCAAGGTTGTATGCAGCATTAATAATATAGAGATGAACTTTCGTATTGAATATTGCTTTGTGCTTATGAATAAAGCCAGTCTAGTTAGCAGAAATTCATTTAGGAAATATAATGTCACAGCATGATAGGAACAGGATCCACTTAATTGCTGCACAGGAACAGAGGCTCTCATAGCTAAACCTCAGATCCAAAATGTTTATCTGAACTTGCTACAGAATAGTGAACTAAGTCTTTGTCTTTGAAAAGGTATATGAGAGGTCAGGACAGTAAGGCAGTCCTGTAGAAGTGTACTTTATAGGCTTGGAGAAAAGCTGATGACGCACAGTGAAGTAAGCTGGGAGTGTACCACCTGATTTTATAAGAGGATTGAATATGCTTTGCTAAAAGGGTTCTTTTAGAGAGGAACATGGAACTGTACGGGGCATATAAGGCTGTTGGTTTAGACAAAGATTTGTTCCAATTTTTAATTAACTTGTAATGCTATGTGAAGTTTTCAATGTAAATGGAACTTTTGACTTTTAAAGAGTGATGAGTTTTGTGCACTTTAATTCCTTGAAGCATAGTACAACTGTGACACTTTTATTTTTTAAAAAAACCATGAACAGTAAAACATAAGGTGTTTTATGTTTGGCAGAAGTTGCTGGTGTCCATCAGTTCAATCTAACTGAATTGCCGCACATGCCATAAGAATTACACTCTACTCTGTACAGGTTTGCTATGAACACTGATGACTCTAAAGACAAGGCCAGCAGGGACTGCTGAACCAGCCATAGATTCAAGTGCAGATGGAGATAGAATTGATCAGGAAGGTGCAGAGTGACCCATAATTGATACAACTTTTGAACTGAATCCTAATTGTCAAAGGGTCACAAAAGACATTGGCAGTTTTTTGTGAATGTCCAATCCTATCTCTAGGAAAAGCCAGGTCAGAATGGGAGTCCTTGAAATAGGAAATGGAAACAGCGATGGAATGTAATGCAACATCAGTTACAACAACTGGAATTGGATATAAAGGGGCATCGGTTCCACAGATTGCCGTCTATGCTAACCAAATCGTGATATTGCTTAAATTGAAAAAGACAGATACCAGTGTGCAGAATTAGCCGAATTTTGTGCATCTTGTTACACTTTGCCAGTGGTCCATTGAGGATAGGGCCATATAGTTGGTGCCATTATTAACAAGCAAGGCACAAAGTGAATATTGAACTATGGATATGAATGATGTTCTGGACTATGATAATGTCAAAGAAGCTTTGTTGAAGAAATATAAGCAGTATACAGGCAAATATTTATAACTGTTTTGAAGGAGAGACTCCATGTACATCTTAGTGTTTTTTCTTAAGTGGAGAAATGTGAACCAGAAATTACAATATATGAAGAGTTTTAATAGATGTTATACCGAGAAATGCAGACCTTTGTGAAAGTGAAGGCCAGAAACAGCTGAAGAAGCGTCTAACCTGGTTGACAAAATCAGGTGTGAATACAGAGAAAAGAAGCATAGTCATGGAAAGTAGTAGTTGAAATCTTAAATCACATCATAGCCCTTCAGATAACAGTCATCCAGAAGAGAAGGTGGTATGTTGTGCAACATCGGTCAGGAGGGACATTTTAAGCCAATGTGTTCCTTAAAGAGACAAAAATCTGCTCAGCAATGTTTCTGAACCTATAGTGGAATCAAGATAAGAGGACTGGAGATGGTGGTTGGGTAAGGAAAAAAGTTAAAGCATTATTTGGTTTTCCTTTGTGTTATTTGTTGGCTCATTGAGAAAATGACGTAAAGCAGTGGTATTAGGATTGGACTTTCCTGCCAGCTGGTGTTTGCTCACTTCATCGCAGAGTAAAAAGCAGGAAGACGCAACATGTTTTGGAGTGATATGTGTTCTTTGATGAGGAAATTGAGTCAGGCCCAGAAAAGCTACCCAAAAGCGAGAAGCAGCAAGATAAATTTAAATATAGTATGGCAACAAAGGTTAGGAGTGTTATGAGGGGGGAAGCCGAATTTGCCAGTTGCCTATTGCTGCCTCAGGGGGGTATGAAAGAATATGTTGAAACTGGGTGTGATAAGTGATCTGTGGCATTGTGCGAGTTTTAAATAAAAATTTGCATCTGAGAAATTCTAAAACTGTATGAGAAAATGCTTAACCCTGGGAGGATAGGACTAAAAATATGAATTACTGATAAGCTTATTTTTAGATCAGGAGAAGGCTTACAGCATGTTATAAAAGGGAGGTTTATTATACAAAATAAGAAGAATCAGAATGAAAGGTCATATTTCTAATTGGATTAAATTTCTTTTTGACAAATTGAACAATTATAGCCCAGATAGTAGGAACAAGATCTATGTGATTGAAAATGAAGTCCCACAAAGGAATATACTTAGTCCTACTTTGTATAATATCATAGTTAATGATATATTTTTTGAATAACAGAAGATGCTAATGTAGGTTGACTTTTATATGTAGAGATTCAATGATCTAGAAGAGTTGTAGAAATACGTATGTAGAGAAAGCAACTGAGAAAGCTTAAGGAGGTTTAGAAAACTTTTAAATTCTCAACTTCTCAAACTAAACCTATTTTTTCTGGAAAGGAAATAAAAAATTACAAACGGTGTGTTACATAAACATTTAATAATTGAAGATAGTATATTTAGGCATTGGTTTAATATTTTCAAAAATACAAATTAAAAATACAGAAAATAAGTGTAAAAAGTATTACATTTGTAGAGAGGTCTGTTAGGATATAGTTGGGTAGTGAACAAATCTAGGTCATCAGCCAAATACTTACCATACAGATTACGCCAATGTCACATTTATAGGACTTTTAGTCATGGAACATGTCCGACTTGCCAACTGCAGTTGGTGATGTCATAGCTGGACCACATTAACTTAAATGACAGAAAATCGCTGGCCATGCCACATTTACCAAACACGTGCTGATCTTCCAGCACAGTTGTGCTGCCCTTTTTGTGATGTGCTACCTGACTGAGCCTGTGCTGTACAAAAGGTTAACTGGTACAGCAAGTTCAGCCTCAATCTTGGCTCCTTTTCTTTCTTTTTTCCCATTCTGTTGTGGTACTAAAACACAAGACATCAGTCAGAAAAGTCTCTCTTCTGTTTGTTAGGTCCAAAACCCCGATGTTCCTTATTCATCGCCACATCTTTCCATGCATTGTACTTCCATCGCAGCATTCAATGGTTGTCCACTCTCCTGCAAACTGAGCCTATCCTTATGACTAAAGACAAAATTAAACCTCTTTGATTTTGCCAGGGCAAGTCATAGACTAGTTGATGCAAGTCTTCTGGGTATGTCACATTATGTGACTCGTTTCATGGAAGGATGCCACCCACTGCCTGCGACTTTATGAAAACAGAGGCTATGACTGAAAATTGCTGCAAAAGTCATGTAATGTGATGTGATATAGCCTTTAAATGTCGTTCAAGCTCAAGCTTTATATTTATGTATGGGAGCTTTTCCAACATCTCCAGTTATAACTTTACAGGGGAGGCAGTGTAGATCTCTTTGCAACTAAAAAGAATGAAACTAAATGCTAATTTTTGGTCCCAATAAAAGGCACACAGTAACGTTCATTGATAAATTGCTATATTGAACTATAGTAGGGAATGTGGTTCTAAGAGAATCTTTGTTGAACATGGCAATTGGATTATAGGATTATGTAAAGTTACAAAATATCTTAAGAGCAATATTCAAGCAATTGTCCAGGGGTGGTCAGCTCCAATCCGCAGTGGCTACAGGTTTTCATTCTGACTGTTTTCTTAATTAATGATTAGTTTTTGCTGCTAATAACTTAATTTAAGACCCTTTAAATCAGGGCTGACCAACATCGGTCCTGGAGGGCTGCAGTGGCTTCAGGCTTTTGTTACAACCCAGTTGCTTCATGAGGTTCATTATGAATTCATTCATTCATTAGGAATGAATCACGTATTGCTCAAGTGACATTTTTCTGATTCAGTTTAGTTGTCTTGCTTGTTAAGATTTTGAGCCCTAAATTGCTTATTTTACTGTTAAACAGCTGTATTCATTGTTTTAAGTGATCCTTATTAGTAAGAAGATGCAAATGACAAAAGAACCAGAGGTTCTACATCTAGCTTGTCTCCATTTCCACCCGTGTTTATTCATCATTCATTTGCTTTAAGTACTCAGAAGGAAACTGAAAAACTGAAAATTACTAATCTGTTTTAGGCTTCAAATCACTTGGATGATACATGTATCATTAGAAAGGAAAAAAATCTATGATTTAAGAATTAACTGACGTGGTAATAGTTAATACACTAACAAGCCATGAAATTAAATAAGACCTGCTATTGGTAAGGATTGGCTTCTAATTAAGCAACTGAGTTGGAACAAAAATTTGAAGCCACTGCGGCTCTCCAGGGTCAAAGTTGGCCACCTCTGCAATAGTCCCTCCAATGCTTCTAGGTAAGCCTACTGAGGATGGAGCCCTGTTAGAGCTGACAGGGAAAATGAGTGTTAATACAAAATATTACTTCAAGAAGTAAGGTCACAGGATGAATTCAAATCTTTACAAAGCTCAAAAGACAAATCATTAAGAGAACACAAAAGCTGTCATTTAAGCTTTGAATATTGGAGTAAGGAATGGGAGTATAGTATCTAATTATTTAACAGTATATACTGCAGAATTATTAAAACTAATTGTTGCTTTAGAATAGATCAAAGAAGTAAAAGTACCTTGTGTAATTATTTATTCAGATTCATACTCTGTGATGCTGCTGAGTGGTCATCTATGCAAGATACACTTATAAAAAGTTTCACATATATGTCACAATGTAAGTCAGATGCACATCTTTATAGGATTTCTTTGGGCTCCCGCACATGTTGAGGTGAAAGTAGGAAATGAGATAGTTGACAAGATTTCTAAAAATGCAGTGAAGAAGGATAACATTAAAACATAAGTGGCCAAAGGATATTATGACCTTTGCAATATTAAAGTATTGCCATATTCACAAGAGGTCTTTTGGAGGCGAATGGTAACACGTTGACATGTATAAGGTGCTTCTGAAATTTCTTAAGACTCTGGACTGCAGAAAAGAATTTAACTCATAATACAGAATAAAGAATTCAGCTTCCATATACCAGATGGCAGTTTACAAAATGAGTTTCAAATCTGTCATTTAAAAGAAGAAGAGACAGATGATGCCCTTTGCTTTTTCATTAGCTTCTTGACATACTCATCGGCTCTCTGCTTTTATGAAAGGTTTGTGGTTCTTTTACCATTAATTTAGCTTGTGCTGGTTTTTGAACTTTTGGCTTTTGCATTTTGGATTAAGTGCTACAGATTTTTGGATTTGGAATTTCCTTATTTTATCCTCTTTATTTTTGTATTAGTTAATTCAAATTTTGTGTTAGTGTTAAAATTTATTACTTTTGGATCTATTTTTGAATGTATGTTTTTGTTTATTAACTTTATTAATACATTTCTTTAATCAGAAGTTTTGTTGTGTGGCCAGGGCTGTTTTTGACAGTTCCACTCCCATTGGACAGGATCCATCATCACAAACTCATATACAGCAATTTTGTTAGTATATATAGGCAAGATTGTTTCAACTAAAACATAGCTTTTATTGAAATAAAAAATAAATCTTAATTTGTCTTCTGTACACAAATTCAACATATAAACCTGGACAACAGTTTACCTTAGCATAAAGGTTCATATACTCAAAATTATATTATAAACCAGAACAATAAAATTCCAATAAAATATTATTCAGTGCCTGGATTTATTTCACTGAATTTTGAGTCATAGGAAGCACTTTTTTACTGGAATCATCCTTACCAATGGACGTTAAGAGAAAGGTGTCTTGATACTTCTCCCCAATTTAAGGTGTCAATTTTCTTAATGTCAGAGAAACAGTTTTAAAACAAGAGAGAGCATGAAAATCTTGTTTGAATTGCAAAGTCAACATAACATTACATGGTCTCTAATCAGTGAAAGGGCACCTTAAGGCTGTTGGGTACCTCAAGTGGAGATGAACAATGGTTAGCTTATACAAACTTACAAAGTATTGCTGTTGCATAGAAAACAAACAAAACATACCTTGTGCGGATCCAAGCTGGAGGAACACACCACACGTTGGCGATTACCAAAAAAGTGAATGGGTGGGGCAGGTATATTTAGGTAGCAAACATGGAAGAAATTCCCAAATACGTACATTAAGCTGCAGTGATGTATGTTTCAATTTCATGATTAAAGAATATTAAAGTAATTTTTACTTTACATGACAAAAAGAAAATGGTTCACTTCTGTTTAGTCTAATGCTATATTTTCAAAACGTATCCTACTCTTTTCATTAAAGTTAGATCGTAAGAGGCTATTTGAAAAATAATTCAATTAGTATGAAAAAATGAATTACTTTCTCAAAAACTGCCAGTATTTGGAGTGAAGACAACACCAAAGTGAAAATGCACTAAGCGTGAATGCTTTTTATCTGTACATATCGCCTTGACCGTGTTCAGGTTATATAGCAGTTGTGGGATTTTTTTTTTTTACTACTGTACCTTTGGTCTTTGTTACCCAGTTCATCAGTTAAGAGAACATTTTTAAAGAGGTGCCTATAAAGTGTCAAATTTGACTGTACTCCGGCCTAAAATGTCCCACTGATCCAATATATATTTTCAGTAATCTCTTTTTATTACTCTGTGGTGTAAATAATGAAACTTCTTTCCTGATATATGCTGTATGATGGGTACTTTGTCATTATGTTAACTAATGGAAGTGACCAGCAGCAGAGCCCAATCAACTTTCAGAGTGACCTTACAAGCAAACCAAAGACACCTGAACACAATTTAGAGTGTCATAGCAAAAGCAGTGAATTTTCACCTAGCAAATGTGTTTATTTATTAAACAATGGAAACAAATCCACACCTTTCAATCTGCTTTCTACCTTTCTAGCATAATTAGTGTGTTTAAATAACAAAAATCCTATATAAATGTTTTCAAGTTGCAACATACCCAAATGTGTAAAAGCCACGGGCATGCTTTTTCAAGGCACAGTATTATTTTTTCACTTTAGTAGTCATTTTCTTGATAAATTATGGTATAAACAACTACTTTATATATTACATAAGTAAATCATTTTATAAATAACTTAAAATCCATAATTATTTGTAAACAAATTTGTTTTAAATCGTGTCATCAGTAATTCTTGTGAAAAGCACTATTACTATTGGAAAGCAGTACCTTGTACACTTTTGTTTTAATTTATTGCTAAATCTTTAGCAGTTAGGTTTGTCTAATTCTTTTTGCAGTCTAGGAAATATTTAAGACTGACTCTTACAAATTTGACTTTAGAAAAAAACAGTTTGTTTATTTCCATGCCACACCTAAACAAACAGCAGAATTACTGATGATGTGGCCATCTCATTTCCCAGTTAGAATAAGTCTACTATATACACAATGTATAATGAATACAGGTACATGTTCCCTGCACATTTTGCAGTAAAAACTGCACATTTATAGTTGCATTTGTGTAGGTACACAGTAGAGTTCCCAACAGAAAGAAATCTGTTTCTTAAAAACACACTCCTTGCTCACATTATTTTCTTTGATTAATGTTGTAAGCTCTGATTTTTAATCAAATGTATCCAAGTTCCATAGGAAGTGCATATTAACCCCACTATATTGTACCGAGGAATTGGCAATAAGCAGCTGGAATCAGTTGTGTTCAGGATTTTTATTCCTGATTGTCATTAAATTTTGTGGGCACATAAATGGTCATTTTTATAAGGCTGTATTCCCCACATACATATATTGCAGTACTCTCATTTGGTAATACACTGGCATGTGCTTCATTAATATCTTTTGATTTAAGTATTTTCTGAAATTAAATATTACTGGGATAGCCCAGGAAAAATATGAAAACAATAAAAAAAAAAAATAAATAATAAAAAAAAAATCCAATAATCAGCCAAAGACCTCATTCTTACTGACAGGTATTTTAGAAATTACACTACATTCATCATGTAATGCTGCCTCAGTGAATTATTAAAAGTTACTCATTGCCTTTAATTTTAATTTATTAAAGTTCTACGTATGCCAACTGAACATAAACCAGAATTTTGAAGGACAAATGTTTTCGATTGGTTTTAATAAAGTTTAAACCTTTAAATGGAAGAAATTAAACCTTGATTCCTAAAATTTCTGAAAAAAAATCTTAAATCATGAAACTACCATAACATTTTTGTCCAGGGCCAGCAAGCAGGATCAGAAATAAACCAGCAGCTTCAGACATAATTAACTCATAAAAAACAATGGTTTCAAAACCATTATTAATTATGTAAATATATGCATATTGAAACAATTTTAGGAATGAGTTGAAATTAGTCACCTAAGAAAAACTAGTGTGTCTAATCCGTCACACTAAAACACTGATCCTACAGTACGTTTTTGTTTAATCTGTGTAAATACTCTGATTGAAAAGTGAAATGTTACTGCATCTGCTTCATATTTTCCTAAATCTCAATCACTACAAAGCCTCAATTTATCACCATCATCATTTTCAGTTTTACTTTCAAACATAATTGGATCTATCCAAGAACGTAAAGAAAGACCTTAATAACCAAACATCTGCTGCTGCTGTTGCTGCTGCTGTTGAGGCTGTGTCTGCTGTTGCACATCTGGTGGTGCAGGCTGAACAACATCTTGGGTTTGGGGCTGCAGTGGTGTGTGAGGACTTCCCTCAGATGGTGTGACTGGCCTCCAAGTAAGAGCAGGCTGTTCTGTGAGCTGACTGCTCAAAGGGTTCACAAATGTTGCCAAGTTGATAAAATGAGCCACTGTTTGGGATGGAACACCAGCCTCCTGTTGGGAAGGCAGTTGAAGATCAGCTGGTCTGTTGTGTAGCATGGCCGACCCACTTACAGTATCAAATGTCACCGTTAAGATGGAGTTATCCAGGGTGATCTGACGATCTGCTGACGTAAGATGGCTCACAGCCACAGGCTGCAAGCTGGTAAACTGTGTGCCAGCTGGAGTAGTAATTGGAGTGACTGCAATATTAGTAAGACCCACAGAACTTGAGGATGCAGTGGTTACAATCGGATCTGCTAAGGTTACCACAACCTGGAAAAAGAAATTACATCAGATTACAATCAAGCCTACTATTAATCTAAAAAGTGGAGCATCTCCAATTTTGAGGTTTCCACTGTATTGCACACACAACTACAAGATAGCATTAAGTGCACACAACTCTTTAAATAAAGTAAACCTTTTTTTTCAGGTTAAACAAAATGTATAGAGAGATTACGCAACACAAGAATAAAAGTCAGAAGATATGAATGAAGAATCCAAAAAAGCTTCCAAAATCCAAAATAACTGTTAATACAAAAGAGTCCGCTCTTTCAAACTTGCTTAATGCAAATCAGGGTCACAGCACCCTCAGTCAGAAGGCATGAACCATCCTCACACAAAACACCTACCTATCAGCACAGAAGTTCCATCATGACAAGTACACGCAAACTATAGCTAAGTGTTGTTTTTGGAAAGGCACATGATGCAATAACTATAACAAATTATAACAAATCACATTAGACACATTTTTTAAATCAGTTGATACATCTATGACTATATCAACTATTTTTAAACTGGGTAAAAAACGGGTGGCATGTGCTGAAATTTCTCATTCACTACAAAACAGATTCAATAAGGCATATACTGTAATTGATTGTTTCAGATTATTTGTTTTGTTTCAGATTAATTGTTCCCATAATGGTATGGCACATCAGTGCAGCATATTATCATACATACAGGAAAAAGGCCGGGCAAAAACTGTACATATGTTTATAATGAAAGTCATGCCCATTTTCTGTTCAAAAGGAGTGAGGACTCCGGAGCCAGCAACTACTGATTACATTACCCATCTCTTGGAAGGACTGTAGTCCTTGCATAAAAAGTGAGCTAACTGTTAAGCTGAACTGACAGCCTTGTAAGGGGCCCAGCTATAGCCAAAAATCTGTGGCATATTTGTAACACTAATTGCCAAAAGTGTCATATATGTTTCTCCACTTTCTTATCACAATGTAATTGAACACCAAATTCACAATTTACTATATAATACAAAATAAATAGGAGACAAGATTGACTGGTTATGTTAATGTCACTAATCAATGCATATTTTAACTTTTATCTATTAATGCTTTAAAGAAATGTGTTGTAGATTTAATATTGAATATTTATTAATATTTTATATTTAGTTACAGTCTGTATTTGCCAGCATCATATTTCTAAAGTCTTGGAAACTTTTACAAACAAGGAACACTATGAATGTAGATTTGTATACGTTTTACATTTTTGCCCAATCCAGGGTTGGCTTGTGCCAAATGGTGCCAGGGCCTGAGCGAGCTCCTGTATCCGTCAAGTGTAATAACAGATTAAGGATGGAACGGATGCAAATTTTGCAACTCTTATCAATGTAGCCCTCCAAATGGTAGGATTTTAATAGAGCTCTACTCCTACACAAAATGTAATACTGCCACCTCGAGATGCTTTCAATGCACTGCATTTTCTGAAAGCAAATAGCATTTTAACATTTGTAGGTTTTCCTTGTCTTGAGGTCATCTACATGGCTATAATGTTATTAATTCTGCGAGTTGCAAATACCAAAGAAGAATGTTCCTATTCTTCTCAAACACTACTTTAAGTCACACAGGAGAGATTAAAAGCATCAGGATAATTCAAGATCTTTCTCCTCATTTTATGAAGTAAAAAAGTCCTGCATATGTATATTCATCTGATGTTTTTTAACAAAGTAATTTGCAAAGAAGTGCATCTGAAATTCAGACCATTTTTGAAGTTCTGGAATTTAATGAATACAACTATAATTGAAAATTGAAGCTTTCAGGTTTGTCAGGATCAGCATAATTGTTGGAGCAGGAAGAACACAAACTGAAGTAGCAAAAAACTGTGCATACCCAAACACACTAATTCAACATAAACCATACAATGGAATACTGTAGTGCATTCTTTATGAACAACCACATACTGGAACAAAAATTGTACTTAATTTCGACACTGGCAAAAAAAAATTAAAACAGAGTAAAAAAAGATATCTGTGCCTTCAGCCAGAACGTTGACATAGACATATGCCCAAGCAGTTCAAAGGGGAACCTGTGCTACTTGAATGTGCTACTGACTTCTTGTCTCTATGCTGTCTTTTCTGGTGAAGGAACAGATCAAGTCTATGATATCTCTGTGACTTCTAAAAGGCACCAAGAAGCTTTTCAAGCGAAACCAAAAACACAGACCAACGAGGGATAAGAACACATTCTCTCTACATAGCTGTCTTTGATCCACAATTTAGAAAGCTCATTGTCACCTTACAATGTATTGAGCTAAGTTTATCATTTAGAAGCTGGTTCACAAAGAAAGATACATCTCTTTGTAAGCAAAATGAGAATTAAGGAAAGAATGTCAGCTCTAGAACAGTCAACTTACCAAGATCTGATATGAGAAATAAGAATAAAATAAAAAATAAGTATATTGTGAAAAATACAATTCCATTATACTTTTAAAAATGAGCTCTTGCCAAAAAAAAAATAAACACAACATCCTTCAACTACTAATATAAAAGATGTTTTTCCCACTATAGACAAGCTAAGTAAAATATTGACAATGTCTAATTGCAACATCTGAAAGTGTTTTCTCCTCTAGTTGTGTGTTTGAGGCTACCAGGACAGGCTTGAGCTCCAACAGCTTGCCATTTTTGGGTTTAGAAGATGGATCACTGTAAATAATCCTTTTTAAGATTCCTTCAAATGTGTTTTTGCTATAGAGGAACAAATTATGAAGAACAACAAAAGTATATATTTTAAGGCTAGAAGCTTTATATACGTACTGATAATATTACATGTTCAGAGAACCTCACAATGACAATGATTAAACAAGTACAGTATTAAGAAAAATTGTATAACCCATTTGATGAGTATAACATAAAACTAACTAACTACTGCGGGCCTACCTTATAATGTACTTCTAGGTTATTTTTATAAAACATATACATTAAGTTTTTCGAATATGTTTAAAATCATGTGAAAACACTTTATTTACATACTGACCTGCTGAATGCTTTGCACAGCTGAATTGGTCTCATCGCCAACTGCTCCAGTAAAGGTAGTCTCCTTCTCTGTGTACTGGGTGTATGAAGTGTCTTCTGGAACTGTCAGCACGGCCTCCTCAGGCACAGAGATCCCACTTTCCTCTGTAGTCTTTTGCTTCTTTTTATGTGATTTTGGGGTTCTTATCTGCTTTTGGCCATGCAGAGGAATCTTTTCTAAGGTGTGCTGGGGCTTGAAATGGACAAAGGATCATAAAAATAAAAAAATAGCATCACATATGCATTAAAAAGTTTATAATCATTATTATTGTTTTTAGATTCTGTAAGTTTGACAGTAAGCTATAAACTATTTTCCCCATAATGTTTCAATAAGACAAAAGTGTAAACACTTTGCATATTCAAGATTCTATTAAAGGAGTATTAACTCTCATTGCTCAAGAATATGCTAAAAGTTTACTCCCTTCCCTTATTTATGAAAGACATCAGTTTGAAACTTAAGGGAGATTTAGTTTTGAGAGCAACAAGAAGAAGTATCTGGGGTTGTCTGAAAAAGGAAATCTGCCTGAATCCCTTTCCATAATGGTCTGTCACTATTTGTGAATAGCAGCACTCTGGTTCTACTCTATACTATTTACACCTCAGAATGCTTGGACTGCAGCTCAATCCAGGTGCATTCTCAGAGGAATTGTCATATGTTTCCTATGTTGACATCAGTGTTCTTCCATGATCCACCAATATACAGCTGACTAGTAATGTAAATTGAACCAGCAAGCGTTGTGTGTTTGTTCCAGTAAAATGGCATCCACCCAGGGTTGTCATCTACTTAGGGACAGGTACAACAGTGGATGCAGAAGGTTCAGAGAACCAAAAACTGAACAATGGAGAGCTACAACAACTACATTCTGTGACTGAATTTCATTTCAATGTGTGCTTTTATTTTAGTAACTTTACGTTGTTTTTTCGTATTATTAAGTTCATAATTGTATTGTATTCTTTTACTAAATATACTTAGAAACATATTGTATTGCATCTTACCTGTTAGGAGAATTGCCTTTAAAGCAAGCTTAGTGATACTGCTTACCACAAAAGGTGATACATAAAAAACAATTCTGACTTTGTCTCTTTTTTTTGGGTTCTAGTGTTAAACAACCATTTAAAAAAAAAACAAATTGTCATGGATGAATCCTGTTCCATCTGGCTAAACCTTTCTTCAGCGCTTTGACAATATGAGTCATAAATGCACTATTGTGACTGGTTTCTAATCTATTGTTACACACGAAGGCAATGGTTATTCTTGATTTGTTCTTTTATAAATGTATAGGTGGCTTCTGCTGTTCACATATGGCTCTTGAGGGAAGCAATAATTATCATTTCCAACATCAAATTATATCCTAAAATAGATGCAAACACACACTGCACACCATCTATTACATTTGCTAACCACTTTCTATAATTTCGATCTTGCTTCCATTCTTCCTTAAAATGACAATATCTTCCAGATACTCTGCTCTACAGCTGACTTTCTTAATTTCCTGAAACAACAAAACATAATATCTAATGTTATCTGCATATCAAAAATGACAATAATAATTAACTAATACCTGCACTTACTCTAAATATTATATAAAAATAAGGCTACAATGTTTGCCATTTGTTTTTCGAAAAGGCAGCAATATTCATGACAAGTTCATATATTTTTATATAAGTAATGTTAAATAAAAATAATGTCACTAAACATGGAATGTGTTTTTAAACAAAATAGATTCTAGCAAAAAAAAAAAGAAAAGTTTATAAAATCATAATGCTATCTTCATTACATGAACATTGACATACATACTCAAACTATAAACAAGCATATTACTGTACATAAGTTTTCTGTATATAAAATGTAAAAGTTAACACTCTTAAAAACACACAGGAATATTCATTCCTCACACAAGAACAGCCAATGATCCTCAGAATAAAGGCAGCTATATCTGTGTTAATGTCAGACAGCGCTGCTCAGGACAGTGTGGTTTGCTCTGTATTCACATCATATCGAGTATATAAACTGATCTCATACACTCCTTCATGGAACATAAAGATATTTTTAGTTTATACAGAACTACATGAGGTGCACTACAAGTCTGTCATGATACATGTCTCCTTTTCAAATCATACCTTATATTTAACTCAGGTGCAACAAAGTGAGTTTACTCAAACTTCAGAGTGACTAGTGTTTAATAATCAGCTAAGATCATACTCATATTGCCTTTAGATCATACTTTCTTTTGTTTGGATTACTAGCAGAGAAAGACTGGCATATGAGGGTACTGAAGAAGACATCTATTCTTGAAAAGTTCTTTAAAATCTACAGTGGTATGTTGCAGTGCAAAACAGAGAGAATTTGAATTTGCTGAAGAAACTGAAATTGCAGTATGAGTCCACACATAATTTGGAATTACAGTACTCTAAACCTCTCACTCCACCCCTATCTCATAATGGGAAAGAGAATTCAGAGATACTTCAGACTTTCACAGTTTATTGTTTATTTTTTTAAGCTGATTAATGTTAGTTTGCAGTTAAGCCAATTAAATGATTATTTGCCTGCAATAGACAACTGTAAGATGTTTTTGAAACTGCCATGTGCTAAATATTTTCCTATGGAATGTCAAATTAGAAATTTAATTTATGTTAAATTAGCAATTATAATAATTTTGCCAAAATGTGAAAAAAAGTAATTTTAGTTCTTATTAGCAATCTATCAATGCAGAATAATTCTTTAGCCTTAAGTTGTGCATAATTCATCTTCACCCATTTCTCTTTCTATCTCTACAAAATGCTGTACCTGATAATATGTAAACGTTTCTTTTCTTCAGGATATACAGAAAATCTTACATACTTCAAATTTTTCTAACAATGTAAATAAATGTGCTGTAATTATTAACCAGATAATGTGCTTGTTAAGTTAGTGAATGCTGTTTTAATGCAGATTTTGTTCTTCTATAGCACTATCAATTCCAAACAAAATAAAGAGGAATTTCACATTTAAGGAGTGTTACTGCTGATTCACAATCCTGGCTATCTGGCAAAAATAAGTGTTAAAATGAAAAAGTGAGAGATGGATGAGTAAACAACAAAATTTTAAAATACTAGTCAATCTGAATAATTAATCTGTAAAAAAATAGCATTTTAACTGAGTATGTGTCCTAGCTATATCCAAAGGAAAAAAAGCAGGGAAAAAATGTAATCATTCTTTTTCACTGTGGACAGAGTAATAATATTGATACCTTATAATGTCTACAATTTTGTGGTCAGCAAGGAGGCATTAGCCTTATTTAAAAAAAATCTAAATGCATTCTAATCATTGATTTCAATGGAGTGAATGTGGTTTTCTAAGCAAAGATTTTAATGAAACTTGATGGTATAAAAATACCTGCACAATGCTAATGGTGGAGGCATCAATAGTTGTACTTTCTTGAAGCTCTGTTATCTCATCAATTCTCACTGAAATTACCTGCAATTATCAAAGCAAATCAAAGTTTTTCAAAATACTGTTTATGTGCAAAGGTATCTTTACATACAAATACACCATATTTAAATGCATCAACAATGATACAAAAAAAATACATTTGTGCATTAGTGAGACCTACCTCAGGATGTTTCCTTCTTATATGGCGATTCATTGAAGCCCTTGTAGACACCTTTGTTCCACACAAGTGGCAGCTTTGGGCCTCAACCTTTTCATGAGTTAGTTGTATGTGTTTTTGTAGCATATATTCAGTTACATATTTCTTGTCACAAACAGAGCATGTCCAAGTCTTCCCAACTGTGATTTAAGAAACAAGCAAGCTGTTACTAGCAAATATCTATTCCAGTGACTTTACTATAAGGAAAAAGTGTAGGTATGTGAAAGTTATTGAGTAATCAACTACATTTAAACAAAATGAAACTGACTAGGCGTAAAGAACTAAAATAAATGAATGATAGTCTTCAGTCAATTTGCACTCATTTAGAAAAACAGAAGAAAAAAAATCATATTTTGAATCATTGTTTTATAACACAATTGATGAACAGTCTTTTGGATTATGGCAAATCTGACATGTAAAGATGCAAATAAAATAAAACACATCAAAACCAATTCAGTCCAAGGGGAAAATGCAGTGATTTCTTATGATGTTAGAATCACCTGGAAAATAAAAGTTAATTATCAATACATTTTTTGTCCATAATATTCTAAAGGATCCTTTTTATTAATGCACTAAAATACAGTGGTATATTTCCATACCTCCTGTGTGCACAACTAGCTCTTCTTACCATGACTGCTTTAACACTAGAATTACCAGAGCCCACAAAAAAACTCCTAGATCCGCCCCACCTTAAATCGCTTCTTAAATCCGTTCACACCTCTCAGGCAGCATCTTTTGTCATCTAAATGTGCTGATAAAGACAAGCTGCAAGCAGCCGGCTATTCCATCCTCCCACTGACTTAGAATGTGCACGAACTTCTCCCAGCTCATGCCTTGATTGATTATCTGGGAGTGAATTGCTGGAAAATAATAGATCATTATTTGGAACACACGCATTTCATGTGTGTTCCGTTTCTACAGTAACCTGTGTAAACACATTGTTAAAACAGAAACTTTTTCATATTTTAGTAATAAATGTTACAAAATGTAGGCAGAAATTATAGTGTTTTTATTAATGTGAAGCATGAAATCCAAACATCAAATAAACACTTTCACAAAAGGTTCAAGAATGATACAACAGTTTACGTGGCTTAGTGGTAAGATTTGCTGACTCAAAGCGCAGCGGGCTTACCGTCCCTTAGAGACCCAAGTTTGATTCCCCATTGAGGAGAAAGTGTTTTTTCTTTTTAACCTCAAACGGACATAAAATTTATAAATTGGTATGCACTGTCAGTTGTGTCCTTATAACTGTTATTTTTAAGATCCATAACACACAGACAGACAGAGCACTGCGTAATAGAGAGACAAGACATGCAGACAAGTCACTAGATTTATAAATAAACAGGGAAGGCACATGTACTGAAATAATGACAAGAAACTGGATGCATCAGTAAAAGCTGAAATGGCGGTGTTTCAGAGCAACGGCACACGCGGGTGTTGTTTAGAACAAGTGTATTAGTATCTAATGACTGTACTGCCTACTTCTTGCCTGGACGACCGCACGCTGGACACGTTGTGCTTTCTATGCTCTTATAACCGTAACTAACTAGATCGGGGTGCCCAATACGTTGATCACGATCGAGCGGTAGATCAGAAAGGTAGTAAAGGTAGATTGCGTTGCATTCAAAAAAAATTTTTTTTAAATGTTAGTCTATCATATATCCTCCCTATGGCATTTGCCACTTGATTGACATACAGGGCGGCCAGTCTGAGATCTCTTTTCTTCTAACACACTGGTCAACCCACATGCACCCATAGAATCAGACTGTGATTCAGACTACGAATGCCATGAATGTAATTACCCAGATCTACATGCTGTCAAATAAACGAACCACACACCATGGCATAACGTAAAGAGGCTTTGACGCTAACGTCCGAGGTTCTATTCCCGAGAGGGGGTGTAGTGAGTCTGTACGCCTGATGAACCCAGAATTAGGGCGAAACACGTGTCGCATACTCTTTGCATTATCTTACAGTAAAACTATGCAATATATATAGATAGCATTTTTAATGTAGGTAGATCATTTCGACCTGGTCATTTTAAAAGTAGCTTGCAAGCTGAAAAAGTGTGGGAACACCTGAACTAGATACATGTACTTGACTTGACAGCATGAACTGCTTGTAGATAAGGTTAGTTTTTTATTGGTGTCAACATATTGCAGTAGTTTTATTAAAAATAAGTGTCGTCGTTCTAAAACCGTACACATGCGAGATGCCCGTGCACTTTGTCATCCCCGGGAGCACAGGATTCCCGGGAATGACATACGGGATTCCCGAATTCCTGGGAATGGATAAACCCATCCGGGAATGGATTCCCTAGTTGTATCATTCTTGAACTTTTTGTGAAAGTGTTTATTTTATGTTTGAACTTCATGCTTCACATATTTTATAGTTTATGCCTATATTTTGTAACATTTATTACTAAAATATGAAAAAGTTTCTGTTTTAACAATGTGTTTACACAGATTACTGTAGAAACGGAACACATGAAATGCGTGTGTTCCAAATAACGATCTATTATTTCCACTCTAAAACTCCACTTCAGTCCCAGATAATCAATCAAGACGTGAGCTGGAAGAAGCTCGCGCATGTTCTAAGTCGGTGGGGGGATGGAATAGCCAGCTGTTTGCAGCTTGTCTTTATTGGCACATTTACAGGACAAAGGACGCTGGCGGAGAGGTGTGATGGGATTTAAGGTGGGCCGTATCTATGTATTTTCGTAGGCTCTGGTAATTCTAGTGTTAACAACACATTGCTCCTACTCCAAAATGCAAGTACGGAGTATTAAAATCACATTAATACTTATTTTTTAGAAATTTGTTAGTAAAATAAATAAATGGCATTAGGTACATGTAGTAGCAACTGATTAACAATGCATTTCTCTGGATTATAAAATTGACCTATTGTCTTAATTTGTACATTCCTAGACATAGAGACAAACATGAAAAAATATAAAAGCATGAAGGAGTTAGTTTGTTTTCTGCCTTGTAACAGCATCCTCAATTACCTGATCTATTATTATAAGTACCTTAAAAATGCTTTATGCTACTGTTTACAGGAGGTTCTTTATAAACTGGACAAATACTAATGGAATTATAACCTTTTAAAGCCTGCACTTAAAGACAAAATATTTTGGCCTTCTTTGTAATTTTAAATTGCAATCTCATCAACTATGAATTATTCACACACACTACTCAAATTATATTCAGTTTAAAAAATGCAAGATGCACAACCACAAAATGCAGTGTTGCTATAGCAAATAACAGACATATTCTTAAAAAAAACCTATAAATGTAAATTAAAGTTGTTTTTTTACAGCAGAATGCCTTACAAGTCATATAAAGTAATATACTGTATAATTTTTTTCTGGATATCTATGTGTGGTGTGTTTTCAGCAAAGTTTAAGTTATTGCTGAGCACATCATCAGTACCATTTGTGCAATTTTCCTTTAAGATTTAGTATGTTTGTTTGCATGTATCTGTCTAAAACAAGTAAACTGCCTGGCGGGTGGCAGCGACTGTAAACGTGTTTGAAGGACACATTGTGTAGGAAGCAAATAATTGGACCAATCACCACAGTAGCCCCTGCCCCCATAGCATGGCAACCAATCCCCCCATACTGTATGTGTTGAGGAAAGAGCATATAGCTGGGATATCACAACTAGGGTCACTGCCATTTAAAATGTACCCTTCCGTAATTTGTTAACTGTGTACTTTTCTACTAATAATATGTCATTTAAGACTTTTGATTTTTGGTAAGATATTTTGGATAAAAGCATATGAAAGATAAATGACCATAATGACATACTAGTCACTGATTATTTTAATATGATATTTAGTACATTCAGCATGTAACTCATAAAAAGACATAGTCCCAGTTTGGATAACAAACTACTTATAGCTATTTGCAACTTTTTTTCACCTATCATGAACAGCCTGCAAATTTCTTGTAGTAACATTATATATGCAACAGGTAGAAAGAGACACATAATTGACAGTGAATGCTCTTTCATTTTTACTTGATTATTTCTGTTTGTATGCATGAGGATCCAATATTAAGCTTTATATAAACATGCCTTCAAACACCAGCCTTCCTGAACTTTAGCACATATATTTAATTGAATCTGACTTGGACGAAACCATCCTGAAGTTCTGCAACAACACATCATGAAATGTGTTCCAATTCACTGATGGCAACAGAAAGCTATTCAAGCTAAATTATTAACAGGCTGATCCTGGAATAGACATGAATATACACCAACAATTTGTACACGTGTCCCAGCTTCTGTTGAGTACTTAAAAACCCTCTTTTTGGGATAATACTCTATCTCATTTCATTTGTTAATTGTCGTTTCTTGCCATTATTACTGGAATATTGTCCAAGTAGTACGTCAGAGGGTATTGTAATATAGTCTGCTCCACCGCTCCTTTAAGACAGAAATTTAAGAAATCTGTAGGTTGTACACTTAAGTGGGCTATTACCCAAATCTGATATTACTTTTTGGGCTGGGAATACACCCTGGTTGCCAAGCACTGTTCACTTAAGTTGATAAACTAGTATAACTGCTTCAATCCAAATGACCAAATTCTTCCTTGAGCTTCAGTCATATTAGTTTAGGGTAGTGTAAAAGATGCTCAAAATGCTAATTCAGAAGCTCTCTTCAGTAGATAACTTATAAGCATGTTCCACTCTGCCTACTAATATAGAACTAAAAGGAATGTCTTATTGTAAATGTGATCATTGAGATGATTTTCTGCAGTGTGTGAAATATCCAATGGCAATAGTCTTATCATAGGTATGATCATTGGGATGATCTTACACAGTGTACAAAATATACAGTGGTAATCGGATGTTCTAGTTAGTGTCCCAGTGCTAGCGGAACACCATAATCTTAATCTGTTAATAGGAAATTTATAATAAATTAGCCACGGAGAATGCTATAACTTAGTATATGCCTATTTTAATTGACTGAACTTCATCACACACTATTTTGCACTCTACACATCAAAATCACACCGCCTTGTACTTCTGACTTGCCTTAAGCAAAATAGCCACTTTTCATGACATACACTCACCTAAAGGATTATTAGAAACACCTGTTCAATTTCTCATTAATGCAATTATCTAATCAACCAATCACATGGCAGTTGCTTCAATGCATTTAGGGGTGTGGTTCTGGTCAAGACAATCTCCTGAACTCCAAACTGAATGTCAGAATGGGAAAGAAAGGTGATTTAAGCAGGCTGGTCTGAGTATTTCACAATCTGCTCCGTTACTGGGATTTTCACGCACAACCATTTCTAGGGTTTACAAAGAATGGTGTGAAAAGGGAAAAACATCCAGTATGCGGCAGTCCTGTGGGCGAAAATGCCTTGTTGATGCTAGAGGTCAGAGGAGAATGGGCCGACTGATTCAAGCTGATAGAAGAGCAACTTTGACTGAAATAACCACTCGTTACAACTGAGGTATGCAGCAAAGCATTTGTGAAGCCACAACGCGCACAACCTTGAGGCGGATGGGCTACAACAGCAGAAGACCCCACCGGGTACCACTCATCTCCACTACAAATAGGAAAAAGAGGCTACAATTTGCACGAGCTCACCAAAATTGGACAGTTGAAGACTGGAAAAATGTTGCCTGGTCTGATGAGTCTCAATTTCTGTTGAGACATTCAAATGGTAGAGTCAGAATTTGGCGTAAACAGAATGAGAACATGGATCCATCATGCCTTGTTACCACTGTGCAGGCTGGTGGTGGTGGTGTAATGTTGTGGGGAATGTTTTCTTGGCACACTTTAGGCCCCTTAGTGCCAATTGGGCATCGTTAAAATGCCACGGGCTACCTGAGCATTGTTTCTGACCATGTCCATCCCTTCATGACCACCAAGTACCCATCCTCTGATGGCTACTTCCAGCAGGATAATGCACCATGTCACAAAGCTCGAATCATTTCAAATTGGTTTCTTGAACATGACAATGAGTTCACTGTACTAAAATGGCCCCCACAGTCACCAGATCTCAACCCAATAGAGCATCTTTGGGATATGGTGGAACGGGAGCTTCATGCCCTGGATGTGCATCCCACAAATCCCCATCAACTGCAAGATGCTATCCTATCAATATGGGCCAACATTTCTAAAGAATGCTTTCAGCACCTTGTTGAATCAATGTCACGTAGAATTAAGGCAGTTCTGAAAGCGAAAGGGGGTCAAACACCGTATTAGTATGGTGTTCCTAATAATCCTTTAGGTGAGTGTACATGCACTTAAAAAACTGTGAGTGATAACTATTACAGGAATGTTCTAGTCCCTTCTCCATGAAAATTAATTCTCTTCAATTTTTTTTATTGATTATATTAAAAGCAGCTAACATTACATACAATCGAATCAAGCTTAAAAGAAATAAATTCAACCCCGAGAGAAAAAGAGAAAGGCCAACAACCAGAGTAAAACTTCAAGAGTAGAAAAGAGGGAAGAGAATCCTTTTCCCCAATATACAGTAAATGCTTATTCTAAAATGGTATTGATTAGATCCTGCCAAGTTTTAAAAGCTTTGAACAAATCCGCTAAGTGAGAATTTTATTTTTTTTCCCATTTCAAATAGTATATAATATCAGTTACTCACTGACTTAAAAAAGAGGTGGGCTAGGATACTTCCAGTTGAGCAAGATAAATCTACGTGCTAGTAGTGAGGTAAAGGCCAAACACAGCAGTTAATAGATTAGGAGGGATTGTGACACCAAGGCTGTCTGATAGGTATTTAAAAATTTTGGTCCAGAATGATGTTAATTTGGTACATTCACTTTGTCCCAGTGAGACTGGAGCTAGATTGCAACATTCACAGGTTGAATCTTGCCCTGGAAACATTTTATACAATTTTAAACAAGGTAAACACAGTCAATGAAAGATTTTAACTTGAATAATTGCATGCCTTGCGCACATGGAGCTAGAGTGAATTCTGTGCATGGCTGCCTTCACTCTTTTTCTGAAATGTTGAGTATGAGATCCTTTTCCCACTGTACTCTGTGATCATTGAAAGAAAGAGGCATTAAAATGTTTTTATATATTATAGTAATGCTGTCTGAGTTTGCAAGACTGAACAATATCTCTTCTTGAATAGAAATAGGTGGGAGGTGAGAAAAATTGGGCAGATTCCTTTTAGCAAAGTTTCTAATTTGTAAGTAGTGAAAAAATTGTGTTGATGAGAGGTTAAATTTGAAGTGTAATTGTTTGTAGGATGCAAAAATATTACTTATATACAAATCTCTAAATGATTTAATCCCATATGTTTTCCAAACAATAAAAACTGTCTACGTTTTAGAGGGTAGAAAAAGGAGGTTATCGTGTTGAGGTGTAAACAGATACAAGCTTCTCTATCTTGAAGTGCTTCCTACATTGGTTCCATATTCTGAGTGAAAGAAGGACAAATGGGTTGTCAGTATATTGACGATAACTGGTATTTACTGGAGTACAAAGCAAGGAATATATAAGAAGTTCTGCAGGATTTTATTTCTATTGCAGACGAAGCTTGTGTGTGTTCATCTATGTGTGTTAATGTCCAGGGTTTTATAGCTTGTATATCTGCCACCCAGTAATAAAACTGAAAGTTACATAATCCCATGCCACTTTCTGCTTTAGGTCCTTGTAGAGTCACCGTTTGGGTGCATGGATGTTTCAAATTCCAAGTAAACAAGGTTATGATTGAACCTACTCTCACACACATGCGAGTAGGAGGCAGCTAAAGGGCCAGAGTAATTAGATTGATAGATAGATACTTTATTAATCCCAAGGGGAAATTTACATAATCCAGCAGCAGCATACTGATAAAAACAATACTAAATTAAAGATTGATAACAATGAAAGTATAACAGACAGACAATGATTTTGTATAATATTAACGTTTACCCCCCCGGGTGGAATTGAAGAGTCGCATAGTGTGTGGGAGGAACGATCTCCTCAGTCTGTCAGTGGAGGACAGTGACAGCAGTCTGTTGCTGAAGCTGCTCCTCTGTCTGGAGATGATCCTGTTCAGTGGATGCAGTGGATTTTCCATTATTGACAGGAGCTTGCTCAGCGCCCGTCGCTCTGCCACGGATATCAAAACTGTCCAGCTCTGTGTCTACAATAGAGCCTGCCTTCCTCACCAGTTTGTCTAGGCGTGAGGCATCCCTCTTCTTTATGATGCCTCCCAGGCACACCACCGCATAGAAGAGGGTGCTCGCCACAACCGCCTGATAGAACATCTGCAGCATCTTATTGCAGATGTTGAAAGACGCCAGCCTTCTAAGGAAGTATAGTTGGCTCTGTCCTTTCTTACACAGAGCATCAGTATTGGCAGTCCAGTCCAATTTATCATCCAGCTGCACTCCCAGGTATTTATAGGTCTGCAACCTCTGCACACAGTCACCTCTGATGATCACGGGGTCCATGAGGGGCCTGGTCCTCCTAAACTCCACCACCAGCTCCTTGGTTTTGCTGGTGTTTAGTTGTAGGTGGTTTGAGTCACACCATTTAACAAAGTCTTTGATTAGTTTCCTATACTTAATTGATGTATATGGGGATGGTTTGGAATAGAAAAAGAAGCCTGGAAATGATATTCTTCTTGAGATGGAGGGTAGACCACCTATGCACATCTTGTTTAAGGTTTTCCATGCAGAATGCAAAATTTCATTGAAAAAGAGTTTTAAAATTACTTGTGATGTTTACCCCTAGGTATTTAAACTGATCTGCAATGATAAAAGGGAAGGTGTCGAATCTAATGTTGTATGCTAGAGTGTTCACTGGAAGAAGCACACTTTTATTCAAATTAATTTTGAATCCATATATCTTTTGAAATTCTGCTAGTACTGTTAGGACTGCAATCACAGAATTTTGAGGTTCTGATATATATAGTACCATATCATCTGCATATAGTACATATATTTTCTGTTCAAGTCCTTCTCTGATAATCTCCTTTATCTTAGATGCATTTCAATGGTGAACTCCCAATGATTCAATGGAGATTGCAAAGAGCAGTGGTGACAAGGGGCATCCTTGTCTAGTACCACATTCTAGTTTGAAGTAGTCTGAAATAAGGTTGTTAATACAAACTGGTATACAGTAGTTTGATCCAAGCACATATGTTTGGGCCAAGCCCAAATTTGTACAATATGGTGCTTTTTCTGCATCCAAAGATAATATGACTTCCAGGATGTTAGACTTTATGGGTGAATATATTATATTAAACAGGCGTTCAAGATTGGAAGCTAAATGTCTGCCTTTAATAAATCCAGTTTGGTCTTGTGATATTACCGAAGGAAATACTTTCTCAATCCTTCTAGCTAGAACTTTGGAAAGTATCTTAACATTGTTATTCAGAAGTGAGATTGGTCTGAATGATGCACATTGTAATAAGTCCTTATTTTTCTTAGGAAAGATGGTAATTACAGTAACACTTGGCATAAAGTTTGAGGTAGAATTTTATTGTCTCTGGCTTCTAGAAATGTTGCTAATAATAGGGGAGCTACTGTAACTAAACTGAAAGTTTTTTTTGTAAAATTCAGAAGGATAGCCTTTAGAACCTGCTGCTTTCACACTCTGAAGTAAGTTTATAGTGTCTAGTAATTCTGAGAGCGTCGGAGGTTTAACCAATTCCTCTGCACTGAGAGTATCTAGGTGTAGTATCTGTAATACTTGGAAAAAAAAAACAAAAAAAACAAAAAAAACATTACATTGTGTCTGGTCTTCTTTAAATTGAGTACAATATAAGGATTTATAGAACTCTCTAATTTTGTGCATTATATTTTTATGGTCAATGATTTTTTCTTTTGTTTAGCGGGTGTGACATGTCAGCAGAGTCAAGTTAGACATTTTCAGAATTTTTGACACGCCAAGTCCAAAAGGTTCACCATCACTCTGTTAAATAGTCCCCTTTGGGGGGAGTTATAATTTTAATGAAAATGTAAAAATGGTCAAGAAGGAAATATAATGTACAATTACAGCAAAAGCCTCATTGCGAATGGACCAAACTGCAGGTAAAATCTTCTTTGCCTTGCCAGGTCAAAATGTGACTCATGATTGTGTTTCAAAGAGTGTTGGGATCAGTTTTCTTAGCTCTTTTTCTGTTTCATCACTTGTTTTGAATAGCCACTCTCAGTTTAGCAAGATACAAGAGGCTGCATCTGATTGCGGCTTTGCATAGGCACTGTTTAAAGTTGTAAAATGTGACATGTTTAGCAGCTGTCGAAAGTGAGGAATCAGATAAAATACAAATGCAAAGAAGCAACATCAAATTTATTTAGATTGTAGTTTGTCGAAACAAACAACAAGGCTTCCAGGTTTTGAGGCATTTGATCCACGTATGAGGTAAGCCGCCAATATATCTAGGTGTATGATTTAAAGTCCTCTCCAATTATTTTAGAGAATAATTCATCTATGAATTTCACTGGTTTTAGATTTTCACATATTTCATGCAGACCTTCAATTCTGATTTTTTTTTCTTTTGTAACCATCTTCCAGCGCAGTTAGTTTGACTCTAAACACTGCATTCGGATTTTGTAACTGTTGCTTTTCTGTCAGTGGCAGATGACAATTTTTCAACTATTTCAATACTGAGTCATGAATGTTTGCTTAACGTTTTCAAGCTTAGCAGCAAGTCCTCTAATTTTATTCTCAACCTTACCTGCATTTTCCTGTATTTTTTCTAGTATGCCTTTAAAGGTCACCTCAAAGAGATTACGTAAACGTTTCTCCAGGTCTTTAATATCCTGAAGCAGCTTCTTGTTTGTCATGTTTATGTAATTTATCCATCAATCCATTATCCAACCCGCTATATCCTAACTACAGGGTCACGGGGGTCTGCTGGAGCCAATCCCAGCCAACACAGGGCGCAAGGCAGGAAATATACCCCAGGTAGGGCGCCAGCCCACCGCAGTTTATGTCATTTATCTTTCCTTATATACTTAACATACTTTATATTAATCTTTATCTTTATTTTTGTTGCTTGACCTTATGGGTATGAAATTCACATGTCTAACATGTCTGTCTGTTCAGTCCAGAGTAAAGATGAAGTCAACTTAATATATGATCCACATTATATCTTCGTATCTTTGACTTTCATCCACAGTCTGCTGACTCAGGAGGAAAGGGCAGACTCCCCAAACTGTGGGTGGGGGTGGTTGGCTAGAGAAAAAGTGAGATACTGACCATTAAAATAAGAGCCTGCAAAGCATTTAGTAGCAGTGCTGAAAGACACTGTAGCAGCATACGATGCTAATAAGTTTAAGGTCAGGAAGCTTCTCTTTCTAGCTCAGTTTGTTAAACGAGGTGTTGCCTGATCCAGTGATTGGTGTTCGAAGTCGGATGGACTGAGATAAAGAGAAAGAAGAAAAGAAAGTGCTCTTGTATTGTACTGTGTGCTGGGACTATACAGGGGGAATGATTGGGAAACATTTAACCTGTAAATAAAAATGCTTTGTTATGTTTTGAATTTGTGCCTTGTGCCTTTCTATGTCGGGTTTACATAGCTGCTGCGCCGCCTGGAGGCCATTATATATATATATATATATTTATTATAAAAAAAATCTTGGGAGGGAGACGAGATGTGATCTTCTCGGAAGACAACTTGACGTACTGCAAGAGACACTGTAACGTCACGCACGACAAGGCAGTGAGACAACATTTAAAACAAGTTCACGGACATCTAACCTAGTAGTTGTTTGAATGCTTTTGGCAGACACACTTCATGTGCTCCCAGCTCTTAAAACAACGACAAGCAGAACACGCAGCGCACCAGCAGATGATCTGACTGCTTCTCTTTAGCATGTGTTCAAACATTACCCCCTTCACAACGCGAGCAGGGGAGACACGAAGTACCAAAAGGACAGCTGCTGTACAGGCTTTGAAATGATCGACGTGCTGTGCAACAAGCAGAACACGCAGCTCATCAGCAGCAGCTCGCCAGCAGATGATCCGACCAATTCTCCTTAGCGTGCATTAAGCCAGGCCCCCCCCCAAGCCCCCTCTTCACAGTGCAATTGGCAGAAAAGCAATGTGGCAAAAGGACAGCTGTTGTACAGGCTTTTAAATGATCGACACGGAGCGCGACAAACAGAACACGCAGCTCACCAGCAGCAGGAGCACAATGACAGCAGCTGATCCGATGGCATCTCCTTAGCGTGTGTTCAAAATCCCCCCCATGCACCCCCTCTCCCTTCACAATGTGCGCAACATTATACGTCCTGCGAGAAAGAGATTTAACCACGCCCGGGGCAGGAAATAAAGGACAAGTATTGTTTTTACAAAATTTTTCAATTCCAATTCAATTTTCAATTCTCATGAAAATATTTTCTTTAAATTGTACATCCGATAAACCAAACCTGGGGGTGGGCAAGCAAAGCCCATATATATATATATATATATATATATATATATATATATATATATATATATATATATATATATATATATATATATATATATATACATACACACACACAGTATCATTTATCCTCTATAGATAGGTTAATATACATACTTGTGTGAATCAGTTTGTGTGTTTCCATTGTATTTCTCTCACTAAACGTCTTTCCACATAGTTCACACATGAAGTCTTTTATTCCTGTGACAAAAAACAAATCATATATTCTAAAAATTAATATATCAATTTACAAACAAAAATCATGTCAATAACAAGCAGAAACATACTTTAAAAAATGCAGAGACAACAATCGACACTGCACAAGATGTGGATAAGAAAAACTGCATATTGATATAGAAAGGATACTTCCACATTCAATTATTAAAACTACAGATCACTCCACATAAAATGTGCTACACTGAAGAACTGTATTAAAGAGTAAAAGTTAAGGAAATGCAGGGTATGGAGCAGAAAAAGTTATTTTAAAATGTTAAAGAAAAAAGTAACCAAATAAAAAGAAAGAAACGTTTGTCTTAAACTATAACAGGTGAAAGCTGAAAAATGTACAAACGTCTATCCAAACTTAAATTTTAAACTTACATCATTAGACTGTATCAAATCTACATAAACATCCATAATGCTAAGCCAGAGATATCATAAAGATCATTGGAATGATAAATATTTACTGTATTTGCTATTTATAATATATTTTACAGTTCTTTTAATATAGTATTACTGTGATATACCATATTACTTATTAAAGGCTGCAGTTGATTAACATCTTATTGTTACATTTAAGCGTATCCATTTAACCTCTCACTCTTTTCAGCAGATCATTAGAGCTCGCTTTAAGACCACTTTAACAAGTCATTATATTTGCTCTTAATGTCAGGGCAATCAGACAATTGAACTGGCAAATTAAAATGACACCATGTATGTTATAATCAAAACTACACAAGTAAAAAGAAAAAGATAATATTCCTGATTACAATGTATTGTATCATATTTAATCTTTTTGAAAAGTCTTACACCATATTATTGTACAAAATCTGGGTTAACATGAAGGTACAAGTTCTTCTATGCACAAAAACTATTTTGTATAATTTTTATCTTAAAGTAACTTGGTAACTCTTTTATGCAACTATATCTGAAATGGTATAGTCAACTCAACAATTCTTATTCCTTATTAGGCCACCTCAAATTTGTGTAAATTTGCTTGTTTCATTAAATCTCTTTTCCAATTATTTCGAAAGGGTATGACTTAAAATGCATGTTGCTGCACCCACCACATGATGAACCACCTGGATTCGGACCCCAATGCTTGCAATGAATGTACAAAAAAGATTTTTCAGGTAACCATATCTGCTTAATGAACAGCTCTCTATGTAAATTAGACCAATCCACTATAAATTAATTAACATTAAATGGAAATAAAGTTTGTATATTTATTTGGACCATTTTGCAGAGAGACAGAATGTTAAAGGAAAAAAGGAATGCAACAAAATGTAGCAACCCTTATCAACCCAGTGATAAAAACCATTAAGTCATAAGAGTGAAGAGTACACATATTAAAATAACCTAGATTATTTGAGGTTTTGTTTAAATAGACTCTGACAATATCTGCTCATCATTCTATGCTATTTTTATGTGATAAACTCAACAGAGATCATAGCTTATTTGATCTCTAGACCATGCCTTATTTGAAAAAGCATCCATTATCTGGGTATGTATGACTATCATGAGACAATCTTATGACCATGAAAGATAGCAGGATGTAGAAGGAGAGATACACTAACCAGTGTGGCGTTTATAATGCTTGAGCATGTTGACCTTTTGTGCAAATTTACGGTTACATTCCTTGCACTCATATTCTTTTATCCCTTTATGCAGCTTCATGTGATGGCGTAAAGCATGTTTTGTCTTCATTCCTGGTTAAAAACAAAAAAAACGTGTTATTGTTGAAGTCATAATTTTATTACATAAAAAGATACAAGGATTCTTCAGAAGTACATTATATCATAAAAAAGCTCTTCCAAATGTCGGTTGTTGGTTTCTTTGGTCTGTTTGGTGATTTCTGTGTTTGGTATAACTAATAATGAAGTATGTCTCAAGTGAAACAAATATTCATGAAAGGGAAAAAAAAAAAACACAAAGTAAGCCAATCAAGAATGTAATTGTAATATTTCTGCTTTAATAGGTGTCAGAAAAGTGTATGCTGCACTGACTGTCTCTTACTCCTGACTTCAGGCATGTTCTTGGTTGTGCAATGAGATTGTAACAAACAATACAGCATTAAAAATAGGAAGGGTTTTAAATAACCCTGTTTTATACTTTTCTGAGTGTAACTACAGTGCTGTAACAGTCCACTGAAAGACAAACAGGGTTCAGGCACAATCCCCCTTGGGGATCTTACCGTCCTTCCTTTTGCTTGCAGGTATGCCATAGGGTACTTTTAAAGTTCCTTTCACAGGAACACTCCAGCCATCAATACATGTAGTGTTAAAGCAAGGACTCGGGCTAGAAATGCACTGTCACCTTTCCATGTTGACTAACATCTCTATATATAATTCACTAAGTCGCCCGACCATGGAATATGCATGACAGAGCCCCGCCCTCCAACTCACAGAGCCCCACCCACCAACTCCAAGACCATGGGATATGCACGACAGAGCGCCACCCGCCAACTCTAACCCTCCTCCCGCATCATGGGATACGCACAACAGAGCCCTGCCTGCCAAGTCTAATCTTCCTTCCGCGTCCACCCTCACTCTCGAGGCATGCGTACTGCCTGCTCACGTGCCTGTATGCAACACCTCACCAAACACAGCCTCAGTCGCTTTCGTCTCTTCTACAGTCCATATGAACCTCTGAGCCACACTGACTTTACATTGTTCTTTTCGATTCCGGCTGCTTTTCTACATATATAACCAACCAAGTCGCCCGACCATGGGATACACACAACAGAGCCACGCCCACCCGCTCTAACACTCCTCCCGCGTCATGGGGAATGCACGACAAAGCCCCGCCCGCCATCTCTAATCCTCCTTCCGCGTCCACAACCCTTCACTAAATCATACAAACACATGCATGAAATTGCTCAGTCCAATCCAACAGCATCTGTACGAATGCTTTTCGATGAAAACCCTAGGCAGGATTTACGATGATACAATGCCCAGACATGTCACACCAATGTTGCAGCGATTTTCGTCGGAAAAGATGGCCGCCTGCCGAAAGGGACATTTGCATCTGTCCCATAGGCAACTCCTGTAAACAGATTTCCACGCTCAATATGAATTGCGATCCTATGGTTTACCCACTTTTATTCCCTTACGGAGACATTGGCTGGCACAAAGTTTTACATGTTCTCGATAAAAGAACTGCCAAGCGAAGAAGGCTTACTCAATGCCAATTTTATGCGTACAGATTAACAATGAGGAATACATTTGGTATTTTGCACTCCAGCGGCGAACTATTCCAACAGCACGTTGTAGATGCATATGTTAAAACAGAGGGTGCGCGTCTCAACTATCTAGGATTAGATCAACAAGATTTGTGTGTGGAACAATACAAAGGACTGTCAGACGCACTGTAAGCAAACGCTGAAAATAACAACATACGTGTAGACAAAATGATCATATTACCGTCCACATTTCCTGTAAGTCCAAGATACATGCAACAAAACTATCAGGATATCATGGCCATAGTACGTAAATTCGGATAGCCTCATTTGTTTATCACTTTCACATGTAATCGTGCTTGGCCTGAATTTCTATATGCGCTGTCGAATACCCAAAGACCGGAGCACAGACCTGATATTGTAGTACGAGTCTTTTGGATTAAGCTGCAGGAATTACTTAGAGACATTCTACAACAACATTATTGATTATATTTACGGAATCAAATTTCAGAAGCGCTGCCTTCCTCATACCCACATGCTGTTTACTCTTCACAATAATTATAGCAACCAGTCTTCAGCCACAGTCAGTTGTACATGGCTTTTTCTAGGGTTAGATCTTTCGATTCATATCTGTCATCAACACCAAAACACCTATTCACAACTGTGTCTTTCAAGAAGTATCTATTTCTTCTTGATTTCTGAATTCCTTTCTCATCGTTTTCCGTTCCTATTCTTACACCGCTGTATGCTACGGCGGGCTTCAGCTAGTGTGTATATAATGTTGTTAATTACTTGAATAAATAGAGCTGTACAGCCCAACATTTGTTAATGGTTTACTGTGTGGCTTTTCTTCTAATTAATTAAGCCACAATCACTGGCAAAACAAATTAGACAAATCAATACTGTTTTGACAAAGATGAGCGAGAGCCCATTTTAAAATTTGATATCTGTTTATTTCTGAAGCAATACCGTGAATATATTCTGTTGGTTAAGTGGTCTTAGGGGATATTTATTTTGTTTAGGTATGAGAATTAAGTGAGTGTCATAAAAATTATATGATACGAAACACCTAGTCAGATTAGCTCCCGAGCTGAAAAATAGCAAATCAATAACCTAGGCAGAGGAGTTGAAAGCAACTATGAATTAATACAAAAGCATTAGTACCGACTGAACTCTGCACTATTTTTGGCCTAGTCGGTCTTAAATATTGGAGACATCAGTCATAGCTTTATGAATGAAATAAAAAACACTGCAATTGTGCCCTTCAATTTTAAGACAGATTTATTTAGAAAGTAATAAATCTCTTTTTGAATGAATATCATCCAGCTAACACTGTCATTACTGTCTCATAAAATCAATAATTTCAATAATCAATAAATCAATAGCTTCACCTTTTTATATATAATAACTTGTGACAAGATATTATATATAAAAAGGTGAAGCTCTTCACTCAGGTGAAGAGAGGGGCAGAGCTGTCAACTGATCACCACCTGGTGGTCAGTTGGCTTCGATGGTGGGGGAAGATGCCGGTCAGGCCTGGTAGGCCCAAACCTGTTGTGAGGGTCGGCTGGGAACGGCTGGCAGTCCCCTGTCAGAAGTAGCTTCAACTCCCACCTCCAGCAGAACTTCGACCACATCCCGAGGTAGGTGGGGGACATTGAGTCCAAATGGGCCATGTTCCGTGCCTCTATTGTTGAGGCGGCTGATCGGAGCTGTGGCCGCAAGGTGGTCGGTGCCTGTCGTGGCGGCAATCCCCGAACCCGTTGGTGGACACTGGCGGTGAGGGATGCTGTCAAGCTGAAGAAGGAGTCCTATAGGACTTTTTTGTCCTGTGGGTCTCTGGAGGCAGCTGGTAGGTACCGCAGGCCAAGCAGAATGCAGCTTCGGTGGTTGCTGAGGCAAAAACTCGGGCATGGGAGGAGTTTGGGGAGGCCATGGAGAATGACTTTCGGATGGCTTTGAGGAGATTCTGGTCCACCATCCGGCATCTCAGGAGGGGGAAACAGTGCAGTGTCAACCCTGTATATGGTGGGGATGGTGCGCTGCTGACCTCGACTTCGGACGCTTGGGTCGGTGGGGGAGTACTTCGAAGACCTCCTCAATCCCACTAACATGCCTTCCAATGAGGAAGCAGAGCCTGGGGACTCTGAGGTGGGCTCTCCCATCTCTGGGACTGAAGTCACCGAGGTGGTCAAAAAACTCCTTGGTGGCAGGGCCCCGGGGGTGGATGAGATACGCCCGAGTTCCTTAAGGCTCTGGATGTTGTAGGACTGTCTTGGTTGACACGCCTCTGCAACATCGCATGGACATGGGGACAGTGCCTCTGGATTGGCAGACCAGGGTGGTGGTCCCCCTCTTTAAAAAGGGGGACCGGAGGGTGTGTTCCAACTATGGAGGGATCACACTCCTCAGCCTCCCTGGAAAAGTCTATTCGGGGGTTCTGGAGAGGAGGGTCCGTCGGACAGTCAAACCTCGGATTCAGGAGGAACAGTGTGGTTTTCGGCCCTGGTCGTGAACAGTGGACCAGCTCTTCACCCTTAGCAGAATCCTGGAGGGTGCATGGGAGTTTGCCCAACCAGTCTACATGTGTTTTGTGGACTTGGAAAAGGCATTCAACCGTGTCCCTCGGGGAACCCTGTCGGGGGTGCTTTGGGAGTATGGGGTACCGGACCCCCTGATAAGAGCTGTTCGGTCCCTGTACAACCAGTGTCAGAGCTTGTTCCGCATTGCTGGCAGTAAGTTGAACCCGTTTCCGGTGAGATTTGGACTCCGCCAGGGCTGCCCTTTGTCACCATTCTGTTCATAACTTTTATGGACAGAATTTCTAGGCGCAGCCAGGTGTTGAAGGGGTCGGTTTGGTGGACTCAGGATTGGGTCACTGCTTTTGCAGATGATGTTGTCCTGTTTGCTTCATCAGGCCGTGATCTTCAGCTCTCTGGATTGGTTCGCAGCTGAGTGTGAAGCGGCTGGGATGAGAATCAGCACCTCCAAATCCGAGACCATGGTCCTCAGCCGGAAAAGGGTGGAGTGCCCTCTCGGGGTTGGGGGAGAGATCCTGCCCCAAGTGGAGGAGTTCAATTATCTCAGAGTCTTGTTCACAAGTGAGGGAAGAATGAAGCGTGAGATTGACAGGCAGATCGGTGCGGCATCCACAGTGATGCAGGCTCTGCATCGGTCTGTCGTGGTGAAAAAAGAGCTGAGCCGTAAGGCAAAGCTCTCAATTCACCAATCGATCTACGTTCCTACCCTCACCTATGGTCATGAGCTATGGGTAGCGACCAAAAGAACGAGATCGCGAATATAAGCAGCTGAAATGAGTTTCCTTCGCAGGGTGTCTGGGCTTTCCCTTAAGGATAGGGTGAGAAGCTCAGTCATCCGGGAGGGGCTCAGAGTAGAGCCGCTACTCCTCGGCATCGAGAGGAGTCAGATGAGGTGGCTCGGAGCATCTTATCAGGATGCCTCCTGGATGACTCCCTGGCGAGGTGTTCCGGGCACGTCCAACCGGGAGGAGGCCCTGGGGAAGACCCAGGATACGCTGGAGGGACTACGTCACCCGGCTGGCCTGGGAACACCTTGGGATTCTCCCGGAAGAGCTGGAAAAAGTGGCTGGGGAGAGGGAAGTCTGGGCCTCTCTGCTTAAGCTGCTGCCCCCGCGACCTGACCCCGAACAAGCGGAAGAGAATGAATGGATAGATGGATGAACTTGTGACAAAAATGAAGGCTACTAAAAATTATGTAGTTAAAATTGTACAGAATATGATAACTATAAGGAAAGAAAACATAAAAATTAAACACACAATATTAAGTTAATAGTGTGGTTCTTGTTACTATTTAGATATGACCTACAGGCACTCTGGTGTGATACTACAGTAGATGATGATATTGTGTTTTTGCAAAACATCACTGGAATTGGTTATACTGCTGGACTGGAGAACAACACATACAAGATGAAGATGGTTTATATGATGCTAGTTAACAAATAAACTAAGTGCCTTATAGAGACAGTCTTCTCCAGGCAGAGGAGTAGCTTCAGTGACAGACTTTTGTCACTGTCCTGCTCCACTGACAGACTGAGGAGATCGTTCCTCCCCCACACTATGCGACTCTTCAATTCCACCCGGGAGTAAATGCTAACATTAATTTTATTTTAATTCTTTTCATTTTTATTACTATTTAATTTAATATTGTTTCTTTGTATCAGTATACTGCTGCTGGATTATGTGAATTTCCCCTTGGGATTAATAAAGTATCTATCTATCTATCTATCTATCTATCTATCTATCTATCTATCTATCTATCTATCTATCTATCTTTTAGTCTGTTTCAATTTTATTTGCATTTGCCTTTTTCACTTATAGTGGTTGTTCTGTTAGAATGCAGAAATAATTCATACTATTCACCTTCACCCCACACCCTATACACCATGTGGTTGTGAGATGTTATCTTAAAAATAAACGCAAATATTAAAACAAACAACAAAATAGAAAATGGAACAGAAATCATAGTAATTTGAAAATGGGGTACTACTGAAGTATTTTTTGAAATTTTATTTAAAATGACTTTTTATTACCTTTTGCATTTATTAAACCCATTGCAGTTTGACATGTTTCCAATTCAGAAGTGTAACTTACTTTAAATTCCACGTTTTAATACATTTATGATGTATTTACAATTATGCAACTTATGAATTATTTTCATTTTCAATCCCACAAAAGTAAATTTCATTACAGCAATTAAATACATTCATATACTGACATGTTCAGTTTAAGATCATTAAACAGTCCACATTTTAAAGCAAAAACAGCAAGAAAAATTTTGGTACCTTTTCCACATTCTGCACACAGATAATCTCTGATATTATCGTGGACTCGCAGGTGTTCTTTTAACATGTCTTTTCTTGCAAATGATTTACCACACTGTTCGCAGCCATGACTCTTCACACCTACAGCATTTGACATACATATTCATTAGGAATTTGAATAAAATGAATAATCATGGTATAAAGTGTAGGTTTCTGACAAGAAAACCAAAAATATTGGTCTCTACCCTTAAATCAATAGACACAATAATTTAATATTTTAAATCTGTTGCCACAACTCAATTTGCATTTACATTACACACAATATATTTTCAAATGTTTTTGATATTACACTGTGATCATTAACAACGCATTCAAAATGGAAAAGAATTAGTTGGTTCCACTTAACACTTTCCCTGCTCTTAGCTTGTTTGTTTAAAGAAAAATTAATTTTGAAAAAAAGTATGGGAATATGAATATTTACAACAATATATTTTTTTATTATTTTATACTGTGTAAATACAATTTTAATTTTATAAATAAAAAAACAAAGAATCAGCATTTGTACACACTATGATTAATAAGAGTTCTAGCAGAAGCTGCAGAAATTAAGAAAGAATATATACAAATGTTCCATTCTAGCTTTACAAAAAAACACTAGAGGTGTGTGAATTCTTATCCATAGAACAGTCTCATTTGTAGTATCAGATGTTGTATCAGATCCTGAAGGGAGATACATAATTGTCATGGGTAATTTATTTAAGTGTAAAGTGATTTTGATAAATGTTTATGCACCCAATGTGAACACTCATAAAATTATAAAGGCTGGGAACTTTAATTGTGTTTTAAATCCAGACCTAGATAGGTCTCCTGTGACAGGGGTGATGACATCTAACACTGCAAAGACAATTACGCAGTTTGTAACTGACCACAACTTATCAGACCCCTGGAGATTTCTACACCCAAACTCAACAGCATATTCCTTCTACTCACCAGTGCATCATTGCTACTCAAAAATTGATTATTTCTTTGTAGATAACAATTTCTTGCCTACAATTAAATCCTGCAAGTACGATGCTATTGTTATTTCCGACCATGCCTCTCTGATCTTGGAGCTAAAATCATTAGGCCCCACATACTCATCTCGCAAATGGTGTTTTAACCCACTTTTATTAGCAGATGAGAACTGTACAGAATATATCCTCAGCGGTCTCTGCAAGAATACTCTGGGAAACCCTGAATGCCTTCTTAAGAGGACAGATTATATCATATCTTTCCCACAGAAATAAATTGGAAACCAAGAAGGTATCAAAGCTAACCAGCGAAATTAGTAGAATAGATTAAGAACATGCCAGGTGTCTAAGTGAGACTCTTCATAGGAAAAGGCAGGCTCTGCATTCAGAACTCAACCTCCTGACAACTAAAGAAACTGAACAACTCATTTTTAAATCAAGATATCATTACTATGAATATGGAGAGAAAGTTAATAAGTTCTTAGCTCAACAAATCCACAAGCAAGAAGTTTGCAATGCAACCCCAGCAATCACCAACACAAACGGAGACAAAATCATTGACCATAAAACTATAATTCACACATTTAGAGATTACTATAATTCCTTATATTCTACAGAGTTTAAAGAAGACAAGATACAATCTAATGCATTTCTGGATGCGTTACAGATACCACAAATAGATACTCTTAGTGCAGAAGAATTAGATAAACTGTTGGCACTATCAGAATTACTAGATGCTATAAACTCACTTTGATAGCAGCAGGCCCTGATGGCTACCCTGCCGAATTTTATAAGAAGTTCTCCACTCAGCTAGCTCCCCTTTTATTAGCAACATTCACAGAAGTTGGAGACAATAAAATTCAACCTCAAACTTTTTGCCAAGCATTAATCACCATCTTTCCTAAACAAAATAAGGACGTATTACAATGTGCATCATACAGACCAATTTTACTTCTGAATAGTGATGTTAAGATGCTCTCCAAAGTCCTAGCTAGAAGGATGGAGAAAGTGCTGCCTTCGGTAATATCACAAGATCAAACTGAATTTATTAAAGGTAGACACTTAGCGTTCAATCTTCGACGCCTGTTTAATATATTATATTCACCTGCAAAGTTAAACATCCCAGAGATATTACTATCCTTGGATGAAGAAAAAGCATTTCATATGACTGAATGGAACTACCTTTTCACTACATTGGAGAAATTTGGGTTTGGCCCGAGTATTTTGTGCATGGATCAAACTACTGTATACCAATCCAGAAACTTCAGTTTATATTAACATTAATTCAGACTACTTTAAACTAGAACGTGGTACCAGACAAGGATGACCCTTGTCACCACTACTTTTTGCAATTGCCATTGAGCCACTGGCAGTTCACTGTTGAAATGCTTATGAGATAAAGGGGATTATCAGAGAAGGACTTGAACAGAAAATTTCTCTATATACAGATGATATGGTACTGTATATGTCAGACCCACAAAATACTCTGCCTACAGTCCTAACAGCACTAACAGAATATCAAAAGATTTCTGGTCTCAGAATGAATGTGAATAAAAGTGTGCTCTTTCCAGTGAATTATCAAGCACACAATATTAGGTTGGACACTTTCACTTTTATCATCGATCAGTTTAAATATCTAGGGGTAAACATCACAAGTAAACATAAAGCCCTTTATCAACAAAATTTTGCTGTCTGTATGGAAACAAATTAAGCAAGACTTGCATAGATGGTCAACTCTTCAACTCACTTTAGCTGGAAGAATTAACATTGTTAAGATGAATATCATCCCTAAGCTTATCTTCTTATTTCAAAACATTCCAATATACATCAATAAAACTTTTTTTAAGAAATTAGATTCAACCATAACCACATTTATGTGGAATTCAAAACATCTTCGTATCCAAAGAGCGACCCTACAAAGGCAGAAGGTCAATTTTATTACTGGGCAGCAAACATACAAACTATAAAAACCTGGACATGGACACAAATAGATTAACCTGTACAGGCTTGGTCTGCAATAGAAAAAAATCCTGCAGTACTTCTTTAAATTCCTTGCTTTGTGCCCCAATAAATGCAAGTTATTGCCAATATACTAACAACCCAATTGTGCTTCACTCACTCTGAATATGGAACCAATGTAGGAAGCATTTTAAGATAGAGAATCTTTTATCGGTGGCACATCTGCATGAGAACCACCTTTTTCAACCCTCGCAAACATACTTAGAGATCTGTACATAGACAATGTCTTCACATCCTATGAACAATTACATTCCAAATTTAACTTTCCAGCAACACATTTCTTTCACTACCTTCAAATTAGAAACTTTGTTAAACAGAACCTGCGCAATTTTCCTCACCTCCCACCTCCCTCTATGCTGGAAAAAATATTGCTCATTTTCGAGGACTTAGACAGCATTTCTGTAATACAGAAATTCTCAAACTTTAAATATTTTCGACCGGAGTTTTCATAACAGTTTTAATCGCACCCCCTTGACGTTTTTTTCAAAGGAGTCCACTAATACCAATTTGTGCTTTTTTAATTAATGATATATAATAGATGCATATTTTATTATACCTATTTAACTTTTATCAACATTTATCTAACTCTATATTTATTTTTCTAGTATCAGAATGTAGTTTAAACTAATTTGTTTGGATTTCAGTAGATGTATTTTTCATATTTTTGATTGTTTTCTTTTTTACACATCTTCTTGCTCCCCTTTTTTGTTACTTCGTGCCCCCCTAGGGGCCCTCCCCACAGTTTGAGAACTACTGCTGTAATATATAAAACCATTTTACAGTCCCTCCCTTTCAAAGATCCAAGAGGACAGTAGGAAAAAGATCCCTCACTCAACATCTCAGAAAAGGAGTGGAAGGTAGCAATGCAGAGAATTCACTCAAGCTCCATACGAGCAAATTAAACAATTATTCAACTCAAAATTATATAATCAAGAACATTTGTCTCGTTTAAAATTGTCCAAAATGTTTCGAGAGCAAGATCCAACCTGCGAATGCTGCAATGTTTTGACTCTACACAAAATTAACATCATTCTGGACCAACATTTTTAAATGCCTTTCAGACAGCCTTGGTATCATAATCTCCCCTAACCCATTAACAGCTGTGTTTGTGTGTTTGGTGTACTCCCAGATGGGCTTAAAGTGGAGAAGGGCAAACAAACTGTGATTGTCTTTACTACACTATTGGCATGTAGACATATCTTGCTAAACTGGAAGAATCCTAACTCTCCTCTTTTATGTCAGTGGGTAACTGATGTTTTATACTATTTGAAACTGGAAAAAACTCTAATTCTCACTTACAGGATCTGTACAGAATTTTTTTTTAAAACCTGGCAGGACCTAATCAATAACATTTTAGAATAAGCTTTTAAAGCACTGAGGAAGCAGATTCTCTCCCCATTTCTTTTTTTTTTTCTCCATGTATCTTTATTCACTTATTAATTCATCTATTTACTTATTTTTACTAGCTTTAAGTTTCATTCTGCTGCCCATGCACTCTTTCTCAGGGATTGGTGTGTTCAGTCCTATTTTTGTAAAATTGATCTATTTCTATGGAATGTTGTTTGATTTCAATAAAATCAATAAAATTTAAAAACACATACACACACACAGTATATACAGTGCCCTTCATAATGTTTGGGACAAAGACACATTTTTCTTTGATTTACCCCTCTGCTCCACAGTTTAAAATTAGAAATAAAACAATTCAAACATGACTGAAGTGCACATTGCAAACTTTAATTTAAGGGTATTTGATACATTTCAGTCACACCATGTAGAAATTACACCACTATTTATACATGGCCCCTCATTTCAAAGCACCATAATGTTTGGGACATAGTAATGGTTGGTATATTAAAACAGTCACATTTAGTGCTTTGTTGCATATCCCTTGCATGTAATGACTGCTTGAAGTCTGCAATTCATAGACAACACCAGGAGCTGAGGATCTTCTCTGTTAAAGCTCTACCAAACCTGTAATGCAGCCATTTTCAACCCCTGGTTGTCACCTTAAATTTTCTCTTCAGCATATGGAAGAAATGCTCAGTTGGTTTTAAATTGGGTGACTGGCTTGGCCATTCAAAAATGTTCCAATTTTTGTAACTTTAAAAAACTTCTGTGTTGCCTTAGATCAGGGGTGGGCAAATTCAGTCCTGGAGGGCCGCAGAGGCTGCAGGTTTTTGCTCCAACCCAGTTGCTTAATTAGAAAACAATCCGTGGCAATAATTTAATTTGATGGCTTGTTAGTGCTTTAACTCTGCCATATCAGGCCATTCTCATATCCTAGATGTTCTTCCCCTTTGTAAGGATATCATCTAAATTATCTGAAGGCTAAAATGGAGTAATACTCAATCTTTCACTTTTTTCTCTTCACTTTCCTTCCAAGTATTTAATTAAAACCAATAGTGCTTGATAAAAACACACAGGTGTAAATGGTAACAAGCTAAATGGAGAAAAGCTGCTTTCTTTTGTCATTTGAATCTTATTGCTAATAAAAAGCCATTAAAAACCAAGAGAACAGCTGTTTAACACTAAAACAAGCAATAAGGGTTCAGAATCGTAACGAGCGAGACAACTAAAGTGAAGCACAAGTGTTACTTGAGCAATAAAGGCTTCTTATTAAGCAATTGGGTTGGAACAAAAACCTGCAGCCACTGCGGCCCTCCAGGACTGAATCTGCTCACCCCTGCCTTAGATGTATGTTTGGATCATTATCTTGTTGTAGGATAAGGTGTCGTCCAATGAGTTTGTAGTCATTTATTCAAATTTGAGTAGATGTTTCTATACACTTCAGAATTCACTGTGCCATTGCCAACCAGCAGTTACATCATCAATTACGATAAACGTGCCAGTACCTGTAGCAGCCATACATGCCCAAGCCATAACACCTCTACATATGTATATGTATACATATATACAGTATAACCGAAAAGGTGGTATTCCTTCGATCTTGGGCAGTTCCTTTTCATATTCATATTTTATTCTTGCCATCATTCTGATATGTGTTACTACTTACCACAAGACCTTTTCCCAGAATTCTGCAGGCTATTTGAAGTACTTTTTCTTAAACTGCAACTTCACCATCCTGGTTTTGTGGTTAACTAGTGGTTTGCATCTTGCAGTGTTGCCCCTGTACTTCTGTTCATGTTCAGGTTTTCTGTGAATAGTAGTCTCTGACACACCACATCTGCATCATGAAGACTGTTTCTGATCCATCAAACAGACGTTTGCGGCATTTTCTTTACCATAGTGCGCATTCTTTTGTTGTCAGCAGTTGAGGTCTTCCTTGGCCTACCAGTCCCATTGGAATTGCTAAGCTCACCAGTGTGTTCTTTCTTCTTAATGAAATTCCAGACAGTTGATTAAGGTAACCCTAAGGTTTTACCAGTGTCTTGAATGGTATAATTCTCAATTTTCAATCTCAAAATGTTTTCTTTGACTTTTTTGGGCACAGCTATTGTCCTCATGTTGAACAATAGCAATTACAGACTCCAAAGGTAGTGAGCTGGTAGAAGTAAAACTAATTTGCATGTTATTCTAGGAATTACCTTTTAAAATAAATGTCATTACTGACCACAGCAGCATTTCAACACATTCAAAATGAGTCAATTATAAAACTAAGATAAGTGTTATAGCAACAAAAGCAAAAAAAGACATATATTACAATTTAGATATTCATAATTGAATGGAAAGTTTTAAAGGACTTTAGCTGGCATCACATTACTCAGTGTACTGTGATTCAATGGAATTATTAGGTCACTATCTAATTTTTTTTTTATCAATGAAACACTTTATTTTGTGTCCAAAGCAGCCTTTCATTTCTTGATCTGTTCTCTAGAGCTTCCTTATAAGCAGCCACCACCAACAAGAGGAACCAGAAAGCAATTAACTGTTTAATCTCTAAACCCCAATAGGGAGGAAGATGCTTAAAGGTGAAGTTACAGTTCTCCACAAACATTATATGATCTAATGAAAAAGAAGTCAGAGAAAGACACGCTTTGCATTATTGATCTCTTACTACTCGTCACACATAGCAAGACTACAGCCATTTTTCACAGAAGAAACCTATGAGTAGTCACATTTGATTGGTCCGGCACATTACACACAGTTGTTTATCCATTTTCTTGCTTTTTGCTGTTCTTTGTTTGGTGCTACTTGAAGCTATACCACAAATTGTTGCTCACTGTCAGTCTCTTTTAAACAAAATGGGGCCCTCTGAATCTTTTCATGTCTAACAAATGGAATTTATTTAGCAGACACCTTTGTCCAAGGTGACTTGCAAACAATCAATAGCCAAAAATATATATTTAAATGATGAGCCAGACAGTACTAATGACAGAGAACAAAACTTTGCACTTGAACACAAAAAGGTTAGTACAGCAGTTGGTTCCCAAAGCTACATGAAAACTAGCAGACTATAATGTCACAGCCTGTTTACAGTTGGTACAGCTGTAGATCATGGTGTAGAACAAAAAGGTAGAAGCCTAAGCAACCTTAAGATGTTTTGTGTAAGAGATGCTTGTAACTTCATAATTTGTGGGTGTAGTGTGTTAACTGTACATCCAACTTGAGTATAATGAAGTTCCACAAACAAAAAAAATAATAAAATAAAAGGGACTGAGTAGATAAACAGCATCACAGGAGTTTTTTCATGATTAATTACAGTAATCCCTCCTCGATCGCGGGGGTTGCATTCCAGAACCCCTCCGCGAAGTAGAAACCATATGTTTGTATGGTTATTTTTATATATTTTAAGCCCTTATAAACTCTCCCACACTGTTTATAAATATTCCCCGCACAGTTATACAGCATAAACCCTTTGTATTCTCTTAGATATTAGGTAAGATTCATTGAAATTATGTATGTAAACACACTGTTTATATACAGTAAAGCCTAAATATTATTTTAAAGATAGCAAGTGTCTCCGATATCACATATGTTACAGCCATTACGATAGACAGGCCACCAGCAATAAATACGTACAATGCAAGAAAAATTGTTTACAGTAAATGTGCGTACAGTGACACTAAACGTACGTACATGTACTAAGTACTGTAAGTAGAAAATTAATTATGGTTACTCACCAACAATGACACAATGATTTGTCCGATAATGATGAGTTTAGTTTTACTGCACAACAAAGGACAGCGTTACAGCTCTTCCAAAGGAGCCTCTTCAGGCGACTGTGTAGCACCGCCATTGTTCTTCTTCCGGCAGTCTTCAATCCAAATCCCTAAAGCAGATTCTGTCCAGACTACTGCCTTATTACATCCACTTACAACTCGTTTTGCACCCTGGTTAAAAGGACACTGCGGCCGTAGATCTTATATTTCTGTCCTACTTTTTAAATAAAAAGAATCATAGCCTCATTGATGCCGTAATGGCGTCCTACAGCGGTGTAGCTTTTCCCTTACTTCAGCATATCCAAAACAGTTACCTTTCGGCAATCGTTAACATTTTCTGTCGCTGTTTGGGAACGGCCCCTGAAGCAGTAGCAGGAGCAGATCGTTTTGGAGCCATAATGAAGGGCTGGTCTATGCACAAAGATGAGCACAAAAGTTGACTCTTTACACAGCGAAACACGTTGATGCTGAATGAGCGAGATGAGACTTCCTGGTTAACGCCGCGGAATTGAATTTGCCGCTTCGTCGCTGAGCCATTCAGCACACAGGAACTTAACTGCGTGCTCTGATTGGTTAGCTTCTCAGCCATCCGTCAATAGCGTCCCTTGTATGAAATCAACTGGGCAAACCAACTGAGGAAGCATGTACAGGAAGTAAAAAGACCCATTGTCCGCAGAATCCGCAAAGCAGTGAAAAATCCACGTTATATATTTAGATATGCTTACATATAAAAATCCGTGATAGAGTGAAGCCACGAAAGTCGAAGTGCGATATAGCGAGGGATTACTGTATAATGAAATTTTCACAAATATTGGAACACCAGTACCATCACCTGACAAGGTTGAAGTTTAAGTATGAAAGTTTAATAATATGTTATAAAAATTGCAATCTAATGATCTTGCAGTCGTGATGCCTGTTATATGAGAATACCTAGGTAGCATCTAGACATTTTTAACCAACAGTCATTTTTTTAATCCACAGAGATTTGTGCAAGTTCACTTTTAATAGTAAATAGTTGAATCTTTATTATTGGGTCCAAAGATAATCTAAGTAAATATTGATGACAATTATAAAAAGGTTGAGTAATGTTAAAAAAAATTGTATTCCAAAGGCATTCACAGTGATTCAGAAATCTAAATAACACAGCTATGAATATACATACATATACAAAAAAAATCAGTGTTTATTTTTAAAGGAAACTTGATTACTCTGAAGTTCTACAACATTAGTTTAGTTTCATATAACCAGCTTTACAGCATAGTATGTACATAATGGAAATCTGAACAGTCAGGCTAAGAAATGGACCACTGAATAAATCTGGAATTCTGATTATATTTTCCAGGACAGATAAAGTTTGAGAAAACCTAAAAACTAGATTGCAAATGTAAAGAAACCTTGCAGTAGTATAACATATTTAACACACCCTCTTGTAGCATGTAGCTATGCTCTGAAGTAACAGCATTACAGATAGACAAAAGATTAAACTGTTTTATTCCTGAAAGATGAAATAATATATTTTGAAGAATTTTCTTGGCTTGCTATACATTCACAGAATAACTCAAAACTTTGTTGTTCGTATCTCTCACTTAAATATTTAAGGTGGTTAGGTTTATACAGTGTCTTACCTGTGTGTATTATTTTATGCCTTTCCAAGTTACCTATACTGTTAAAAATTCTTCCGCAGATTTCACAAGGATGAATATACCTGAAAGTGTAATTTATATTGAAGACCTTTTTTAAAAAAAACATTGCCAAGACATCCATAAAAATACAGCCAAACGAAGTACAGTACACATCAAATTTCAAGAATAATTCCATTAACTCTGTGAACATCTGATAACAATTTCTAAACTTCGGTCAAGTATACTGTATGTCAAATAATACATTTTATCCAAAATATTGACATTACATCAAAAATTGACTTTCTATGCAAAATAAATCAAAAACATATCTAAAACATGAAATAGTTAAACTTAGTTTATGGCAAATTAACATATATATTTAGTTTTTTGGATAGTGCATGTACATAGATTATTATCTTCTACAGCACAGAGATAAGAAAGGCAGTGTTTTCATGCTGAGGTTCAGATAATGCCACAAAGGTCCTCCAGTAACTGCTTGCTCTATCCTTTGAAATCAACACAGCTTGCAAACCTGAATCTATTATTTACTTCCAGTAGAAGCCCATCTTATTAAAATAACGTATTTATGATTTTGAGGTTGAGAATAATGTAACATTTTCAAGAGTTCAGAATACTAGAACTAATACTTCCTAATTTTCTCAATACTTATTTGCTAGGATGAAGATGATATTTTAAAGATGAATAAATGTAATATAGGACATTGTTCAGATGAATAAAGGCAGTATATATACTATTAATGCAAATACTTTGATAATATGTCTAATAGCAGCTGTTGGCAAAAAACAAAAATGCTACTGCACCATGTGTAGAAACAGAGTTGTCAAGTCAATTATTACTGGACTAAATTTTTTTCCAAAAAGGTTGACTATTATATAATTCAAGAAACTTTACACTGAACTAATTTATAAATGCAATAATACCAGGGTTTGCTTTAAAATACTGCTTGTTATAAAAAGCATTAGTTACTCACCGCTGCACATTAGGATCAGGAAGATTCTCCCTGTGTATCACCATATGGGCATTGTAGGTGGCTTTTAAAGCAAACCTCCGATTACAGATATTGCAGCCATATCCTTTCTCCTTGTGAAGTTCCATAATATGCTTCAAATAATCTTTCCCTTTAGCAAAGGTTACCTTAAGCACAATAAATTTCATGTTAGAACATCAAAATAAAAACAAAAAAACTATATTAAGAACAGCAATGTTTATGGATATTTCATAATGAAATGTGACTTATTTTGCACAATAGAGTATAAATGGTGGGGCAATTAAACAAATACTAACCAATCATACAGTTTCAATTAATTATTAGTGTAAGTCATGTAAGTACATCAAAGTAAAAGGAAAATTCCTACAATAAAAAAATTATGATTTATTTGCCTTCTGAGTTAACTTTGATTTTATCCATGTATATTTTAAACAAAGAAAAGGCACTTACCCTGTAATTTGCAATACATGATTCTGAAGTGGTTATCTGGTTTATTTATTTTAAACATTACAAATCTTAATGTAACCCATACCCTCACAAGACACTGGTGCAGGTCTATACCATATAAACTTGACATTTGTGCCTATAACACACAACCACATTTTTGTTAAATCTGTGACTACACAGTCTCTAGAAGTAACATAAATGCTAAATTGAGCTTTTGGTATAATTTAAATAACTTTATTGCTAATGGAAGGCGTAACTGTAGTGGTACATATGATATCACTAACAGGCAATAAAATTAACTTTTATGACTAAACTAGGACTAAACTCAGAACAAAGTGAAATGGCTAGGAATAGGAAATGAAACTATTTGATGTTTGATGCCACAAGTGATATGCCAAAATAAAGCTTAAAATCTAAGTATTGAGCATTGCCAATACATTTAGTTTTATATTGGAAGTCACGGGTAGAAAGCTCCAGTAAGTCACTGTAGCAGTCCTGACTGCTGTATACAGTAAAAGTTGCACTGTATTTTTAAAATTTGTTTTGCATTCTAAGCAATGAATGAATCAGGTCAATGTTCACAATGAGCATTGTCTTTTTTATAATCAAGGATTTTGTACACACTTGTGAGCAATGTACTTTCGATATAGGGTATGAATAAAAAAAAAAAAAAAGGACTGATAAAATGTAATCTTCTTTTCAACAACAAAAACTGAAATAAGCTCTATTTATTTTGGCTTGATTTATGGTTCTAGGTACAATCAATCTGTTCTGGAAAAATCAGTCTTCAGAAAATCAGATTGTCTTTTTGGGTACTTATGTACTAAATGGATGGCACGGATGGCTAGTTCCCTTTTCTATTATTGTGACGCAAATCTGATTTTCGTATTTAACATTAGGCACCCAAAGGGGACATTAACATTAGGGACCTATAGACAACTATGCTCCACCCCCACTAACTTTAAGGTTAGTATTTGTGGTTGGAGTAGGTCAGTCTAATAATTTAAACTCCAAAAATTAAGCAACACTATAGTAGTACACAAGTCCCCTTTTTTGCTGCCAAATTTAGAGGCATTGGCTTTTGTGGAATGACAGAAATGAATGGTTCTCATGAGGAACTAAAAATAAGATTACAATGGTGGAAAGGGGCATACAGTGTACGAAACTGCATAACTTATCGAATAAACATTGTGAATAATAGTAGAAAAACACTATATCACTTCATACTACTTCTATCCATTTGTCTTAAGGAGTTGTTAATATACGAAGGCTGTCTTGTCATCAAGTCATTCAGCCTTTGGACTTTTTTTCAAATCAAGACACCTGGCAGTTGGACAATTAGAAAGAGTGGTAGACAAGAATGCTTATATTCATTTTGTACAAGAGAAACTTGTTTTGACAAAAATGATGATAACAACATGCTCCTTATCTCTACAGCTTCTTGCAAATTCTAAGTTAAATCAACATTAAAAGCTAAGCATGACCCATGCAAAGTACATTATTATCATTGTAAATCACCACTCTGAAGTCATTGTTGCTTGTACTTTTAAACATATTCTTTCAGTCACTACCCTAAGTTTGTGACTAGGGTCAAGGATGAGAATAAACACTGATCAGTAAATTCATAGCTTTGTATGCATACTTAGCTCCTTCGTCACCACCACTACCCAGGTTAATGTCTGGAAAACTGCATCTATACTGATTCATTCTCACAATCACTTCTCCCCTCACTATATGCAAATATACAGTTGTGCCAGAAAGTTTGTGAACCCTTTAGAATTTTCAACATTTCTGCTTAAAAATGACCTAAAACATCATCATATTTTCACTCAAGTCTTAAAAGTAGATAAAGAGAAACCAGTTAAAACAAATGAGACAAAAATATTATACTTGGACATTTATTTATTAAGGAAAATGAGCGATTATTACATATTTGTGAGTGGCAAAAGTATGTGAACCTTTGCTTTCAGTATCTGGTGTGACCCCACCTTTGCAGGAATAACTGCAACTAAACGTTTCCGGTAACTTTTGCTCATTCCTGCACACTGGCTTGGAGGAATTTTAGCCCATTCCTCCATACAGAACAGCTTCAACTCTGGGATGTTGGTGGGTTTCCTCACATTAACTGCTCGCTTCAGGTCCTTCCACAACATTTTGTTTGAATTAAGGTCAGAACTTTGACTTGGCCATTCCAAAACATTAACTTTATTCTTCTTTAACCATTCTTTGGTAGAACGACTTGTGTGCTTAGGGTCGTTGTCTTGCTGCATGACCCACCTTCTCTTGAGATTCAGCTCATGGACAGATGTCCTGACATTTTCCTTTAGAATTCTCTGATATAATTCAGAATTCATTGCTCCATCAATGAAGGCAAGCCGTCCTGGCCCAGATGCAGCAAAACAGGCCCAAACCATGATACTACCACCACCATGTTTCACAGATGGGATAAGATTCTTATGCTGAAATGCAGTGTTTTCCTTTCTCCAAACATAACGCTTTTCATTTAAACCAAAAAGTTCTATTTTGGTTTCATCCGTCCACAAAACATTTCTCTAATAGCCTTTTCTGGTTTGTCCACATGATCTTTAGCAAACTGCAGACAAGCAGCAATGTTTTTTTTTTTTTGGAAAGCAGTGGCTTTTTCCTTGCAACCCTGCCATGCACACCGTTGTGGTTCAGCGTTATCCTGATGGTGGACTCATGAGCATGAACATTAGCCAATGTGAGAGAGGCCTTCAGTTGCTTAGAAGTTACCCTAGGGTCCTTTGTGACCTCGCCGACTATTACACACCTTGCTCTTGGAGTGATCTTTGTTGGTCAACCACTCCTGGAGAGGGTAACAATGGTCTTGAATTTCCTCCATTTGTACACAATCTGTCTGACTGTGGATTGGTGGAGTCCAAACTCTTTAGAGATGGTTTTGTAACCTTTTCCAGCCTGATGAGCATCAACAATTCTTTTTTTGAGATCCTCAGAAATCTCCTTTGTTCGTGCCATACACTTCCACAAATGTGTTGTGAAGAGCAGACTTTGATAGATCCCTGTTCTTTAAATAACACAGGGTGCCCACTCACACCTGATTGTCATCCAACTGATTGAAAACACCTGACTCTAATTTCACATTCAAACTAACTGCTAATCCTAGAGGTTCACATACTTTTGCCACTCACAAATATGTAATATTCGATCATTTTCCTCAATAAATAAATGACCAAGTGTAATATTTTTGTCTCATTTGTTTAACTGGTTTCTCTTTATCTACTTTTAGGACTTGAGTGAAAATCTGATGATGTTTTAGGTCAAATTTATGCAGAAATAGAGAAAATTCTAAAGGTTTTCTATATATATATACATATACAGGTGCTGGTCATAAAATTAGAATATCATGACAAAGTTGATTTATTTCAGTAATTCCATTAAAAAAGTAAAACTTGTATATTAGATTCATTTATTACAGACAGACTGATGTATTTCAAATGTTTATTTCTTTTAATTTTGATGATTATAACTGACGTCAGTCATAAATATATATAAATAATATAAATAAAAGAATATATATATTTATATCTATAATAATAAAAGGCAAAGCCCTCACTGACTGACTGACTCACTAACTGACTCATCACTAATTCTCCAACTTCCCATGTAGGTAGAAGGCTGAAATTTGGCAGGCTTATTCCTTACAGCTTACTTACAAAAGTTAAGCAGGTTTCATTTAGAAATTCTACACGTAACGGTCATAAAGGTCGATAACTGTCGACAACGTCCGCCATGTTGAACTTTCTTATTTATGGCCCCATCTTCACGAAATTTGGTAAGCGGCTTCCCTGCGCTGACCAGAACCGATGTACGTACTTATTTCGGTGGTATGACGCCACTGTCGGCCGCCATATTGAACTTTCCAACGTCACTAATTCTCCAACTTCCCGTGTAGGTAGAAGGCTGAAATTTGGCAGGATCATTCTTTAATGCTTACTTACAAACGTTAAGCAGGTTTCATTTCGAAATTCTACACGTAACGGTCATAACGGTCAACAACTTCCGCCATGTTGAACTTTCTTATTCATGGCCCCATCTTCACGAAATTTGGTAGGCGGCTTCCCTGCGCTAACCGAAACCAATGTACATACTTATTTCAGTGGTATGACGCCACTGTCTGCCGCCATATTGAAGTTTCCAACGTCACTAATTCTCCAACTTCCCATGTAGGTAGAAGGCTGAAATTTGGTACTTATTTCGGTGGTATGATGCCACTGTCGTCCGCCATATTGAACTTTTCAACGATCTTTGTTACTTATGGGCCCATCTTCAAGAAATTTGGTACGCGGGTTCCCAACGCTAACTGAATCCTACTTACGCATATATATCGTCCATAGCCTGCACCTCGGTCACCGTGTGAGGCGGCGTTGGGTCCTCCATCCCAACACCTCCCACGTTGTTGGCTGCCTGCCTATATAAGGCCGTCCGTCGCTCCAGTCTCTACATTCCCTTCATTGCTTCGCCACGGGATTCACGTCTCCCTGCTGATAACTACAGCCTTTTTATTTAATCCACGGCTTCTCCGCTGTTTTATTGTTCATTTATTACGATTATAGTTATTGTGTAGTTATTTTAGACTTACTTTACATTGTTCAGGTACCCATTTCCTTTATCATTCCAACCGTACCCCCATTAACATGTCTATCGAGGTGATCACCATCGATCAAAGAACTGTCACTTACCGAGTGGTTTCCATGCCCGGAGATGGTGCCTGCCTTTTCCATTCTCTGTGTTACATATTGCACGGCCATATCAGGCTCACTCTTGATATCCGAAGGAACATTGTGTCTTATGTATTGAATGACTGGGACAGGATCAAGGTGTGGACTGATGACGGTACAGGAGATAATTATACTACACAGGAGCACTATAACAGTGAAATGCTTCAGCCCTTCACCTATTGTTCTGCATTTGAGTTGATGGCTGCCGCTGAATTGTTCGGTTGTCGCTTTCAAGTGTACCGAAATGGCCAAATATTTTACACCTTTGAACTGCCAATGCCTCTTAAACATCTTATATTCACAGGTGACGATTTGAGTAGTGGACACTTTGATGTTTAAACTTTTAAAAGCTGGATGCGAAGTTATCAATGAAATCGGTTTTATGCTTACGCTTGATAGATGCCGAATGTCACTTCAACACAACAAGTCCTGCAAATACTAACGTAATTGAAACAAACCATGAAACTCAAACCGATTATGACAGCAGCAATCCAAGCTGGCAAGATTGCTTTTCACATGGCCAACTATACGTTGCATGCTCAAGAGTAAGCTCAGCGCACAGCTTGGTCATATTACAACCGGAGGGCCGAACTGACAACATGGCATACAAAGAGATCCTTAACAAATAATTATTGGTGTAATTTCCCTTAGTTTATAAAGGTTTACTTTTCTTCTTGATAAAAATTTTAAGGCAGTAATTCGCCGCTGCGAAGTGTGGGTATTTTGCTAGTATATATATATATATATATATATATATATATATATATATATATATATATATATATATATATATATATATATATATATATATATATATATAAACACAGTTTCACTGAACACACATCAGAATGACTAAAAAGGAGGAAAATTTAAACAAAACAAAGCTGAACAATTTGTTGGCTGAAACTACTCAGTGTTAGTTAGAGAGTGTTAGAGAGTGGATGTACAGCATTGTTCATAACAACACTCAGCTTTGTTTTAATTCTCTCCATTGCTGCTACCTCCAGTGAGTCCAAAGAACAAAGAATTCTTATTTTATCACCAGCAGTGCATCTTTGTGAACATGTCAACATTCTTTTAAAAGCACTTGATGACCATTAAATAGATATAAATTTGATCAAGGTTTTATAATAATAGACCTAATTGTCTATTAAAAGGTGAGTCTAGAGTACAGAATCCATACAACTAGAGCACCCATGTACACAGTTAGCATTTTTCTTTTAAACTTTTTCATTTAGTGAGGTCCTAGAAGAACTTTGCTTGTTGGGGCAAACTTTTATTATTGACTTCAAGTCCTATATATCATACACTCTTTCATATATAACTGTTTTTTCCCTCCTCATCTTTTCTGACTGTTTCTTCACTAGTTTTGCATTTGGCTACAGTCAGTGTCACTACTGGTAGCATGAGGCGATACCTGGACCCTACAGAGGTTGCACAGGTAGTCCAACTTCTCAGGATGGCACATCAATACGTGTCATTGCCAGAAGGTTTGCTGTGTCTCCCTGCACAGTCTCAAGGGCATGGAGGAGATTCTAGGAGACAAGCAGTTACTCTAGGAGAGCTGGAGAGGGCCATAGAAGGTCCATAACCCATCAGCAGGACCAGTATCTGCTCCTTTGGGCAAGGAGGAACAGGATGAGCACTGCCAGAGCCCTACAAAATGACCTCCAGCAGGCCACTGGTGTGAATGTCTCTGACCAAACAACCAGAAAGACTTCATGAGGGTGACCCAAGGGCCCCATGTCCTCTAATGGGCCCTGAGCTCACTGCCCAGCAGCATGCAGCTCGATTGGCATTCACCATAGAATACCAGAATTGGCAGATGCACCACTGGTGCCCTGTGCTTTTTACAGATGAGAGCAGGTTCACCCTGAACACGTGACAGAAGTGAAAGGGTCTGGAGAAGCCATGGAGAACATTATGCTGCCTGTAACATCATTCAGCATGAGCAGTTTGGTGGTGCGTTAATGATTGTCTGGGGAGGCATATCCATGGAGGGTCACACAGACCGCTACAGGCTTGACAAAGGCACCTTGGCTGCCAGTAGGTATCAGGATGAAATCCTTGGACCCATTGTCAGACCCTATGCTGGTACAGTGGCTCCTGGTGCACGACAATTCCTGGCCTCATGTGGTGAGAGTATGCAGGCAGTTCCTGGAGGATGAAGGAATTGATACCATTGACTGGCCACCACACTTTCCTGACCTAAATCCAATAGAACACCTCTGGGACATTATGTTTTGGTCCATCCAATGCCACCAGGTTGCACCTCAGACTGTCCAGGAGCTCAGTGATGCCCTGGTCCAGATCTGGGAGGAGGTCCCCCACAACACCATCTGTCATCTCATTAGAAGCATGCACCGATGTTGGGGATTTTTGGGGCGTCTTTGAATTCAGGGCTCTGTAGGTTGATCATTTTCATTTCCATCAAACGATGTGGCATCCTTTCGTTCCTAACACATTACCCAGTCGATATCCAGGAGGATTTCTTTTTCCCATTGAGATCTGATGTGTTTTCAAAGTGTTCCTTTAATTTTTTTGAGCAGTTTATATATATGTGGTAAGTCTACTCAGTTAACACTGATTGTGGCTTTTTCCTGAATTTAATAACAATTGTAGGGGAGATTTCATAGTAGGTTGCATAAAGAATGATGTGATCATCATGGATTAGCTGATTTATCTTAACATGTGCAGAAGATAAATTTCTACTGACATTTTCTCTCCAGTCAATGAAAATAAACACTACTTAAAATCAATTTAAAAAAAACCAAAACTTCAGCCATTATTATATCACTTTCACATGAATTAATTACTACCACAGTAACTCAAGATGTTTTCATTATGTAACAATACGATTTTCATATCAAGTCTGTCAGAAAAATCACTTTGTCAGGTTTGTGACATTTGCTGTGATGTGATTTATGTTTTTATCAGTACCTGAATGATATATTTTTGGATAACAACAATGTCATATACTTAATACTTTCATTTTCCAAATCTTTCCCTCATTTGTATATTTGCCCCAAATTAAAGGCTACCTTTGTAAAATTAAAGTTGTCAATTTAAGATTATTATATCAGAAATGCTATAAAACAGTCTTTTTCTTTTATTTTCAAGCTGCTTTGATCAGATTTTGTTGTTACTTATGCCTGTGTATTCATATAGAATTAGTCACTGAATTGAACTAACTGGAAAAAAAATATTCCTTCCATTCAGTAATAATTCAGCATCATAACATTCAAATATACTGTATGTTATTTCATATGGGCGGCACGGTGGCGCAGTGGTAGCGCTGCTGCCTCGCAGTTAGGAGACCCAGGTTAAGCTTCCGGGTCCTCCCTGCGTGGAGTTTGCATGTTCTCCCCGTGTCTGTGTGGGTTTCCTCCCACAATCCAAAGACATGCAGGTTAGGTGGATTGGCGATTCTAAATTGGCCCTAGTGTGTGCTTGGTGTGCGGGTGTGTTTGGTGTGTCCTGCGGTGGGTTGGCACCCTGCCCAGGATTGGTTCCTGCCTTGTGCCCTGTGTTGGCTGGGATTGGCTCCAGCAGACCCCCGTGACCCTGTATTCGGATTCAGCGGGTTAGAAAATGGATGGATGGTTATTTCATTTATGCTTTAGTCACATCTGCTATACTATTAAACTAATTAACATTACTTTAGTTAAAAACAACTGAATAATACAAATTTGCAGTATTTGCTCATTTGTTTTCAGGAATTAAGTGTGTCATTTCAGTAGCCCTACATGTTTCTGAGATTATATGATTCCATTAAAAGTGCACGTTGTATTGCTGGGGAGATTTGCCTTATAATATTATAAGCTGAGCCACTGGTCAATGTGGAAGTTTTGAAACACTACATACATTTTATTTTGGAATGATACAGGGATGTGTGTGAGGTTGGATCTAATCTTGCACCCAGTTTAGCCAGAATAGGCACTGACTCCCAGTGATCCTGAACTGGACATGGTTGTCAGATATAGTTGTTTATTCAGCCATCCTTTTTCTAAGTTCATAAGGATAAATTCAAAACATACATCCTTTTATCATGGCTATATCTGATAGTGTATTAAAACTAAATAATCTTGCCACTCACTTATCTGACAGTTAATCGGTCATATCATTGAGCTCTCAAAGCATGCAATAATCATGTCTTTACTTTTCAACTAATTCTATAATGGCATAAAATTACCAAAATTAAACCTTGTGTTGCTTTAAAAGCAGAGTAGGACTTTTCCACTTTGCTAAATTAAACCATGCAGTATTTAAAAAAAAATCTCTGCTGGTGAAAAGAAAGTTATTAATCAAAAGATGTGTACCTGCAAATTAGTTTTAGTTAGTGGGTTGACAAAGAGAATGTGGATGCTTGAACATCATATTTTACCATAATAATGATACACAAACCAACTGTTATTCCTTTACTATATAAACAAATACACAACAACCACAACTTCATATGCAACATCCAAAACTGTTTATCACCTTAAAGGTTTGTGAGAGTGGCTTGTCTAACTTGCTAAAGGTACAGAAGTAGTCATATTTTCATTAGTTTCTGAAAAATATTCTTCAATGGCCAAAGCTAACCTAAATAAATCTGAACATATTGTATGTTATGGGAAATTGCTTTTGCTGGTTTAGAATTATAGACTATTTTAGGCTTATTTTTACCTAGTTACCAATATAATAATATAATAATAAGGTCATGTCTTTAACAATATCTGCTGGAAAATAATCTGAGAAGCTTAAGTTAATGCCAATCAAATAGTAGAACTTAATCTCATACATAAAATGCTCCACTAGTCCAATAATCTCTTCAGCGTAGGGAGTCTATCTAATCTAATCAAATATGGAGTTAATTACTAAAAGGAAATACACTAATGTAGAATGGTATGCAAGGTGAAAGTTTGCCCCTAATTCGCTAAATTGCTAAGGTTTTCTAGTACGTCTAATAATGAGCTTATGCATATTTGAAATTCTAGAAACCCTGAGTGATCAACGAAATGTCAAAGTTATGTTGGACAGAGAATTGTTTACAAGAGTCTATCACAATACCAACACACCCACTCATTTAGTTACCTGACATCTTTTGCAGCTGTACTTATGAATCTCTACTTCATCATCCTCTTTATCTTCTTCAAAATTGTCTTCATCATCATCATCAACTGAAATGCCAATTTTGCCAATGAACTCCTCTCTTTGTTGTTCATCCATAAGAGCAATATCCTGAGTTACAAAGGAGGATGTACCAATTTTAGCTTGTTACTAATAGCATTATTGTTTCTAATTGCATTGAATCTTTTAATTTAGTTCCAGCATACTTTCAAAACCCCAGTTCTTTAGGTCAAAGACATAAAATGTTTGGTCTAGGGCTGCAACAACTAGTGATCATTATAAATAATAGTTGATTATTAAAAACGTTGGAAAAGATCACTTTCATCGATTAGTTGATTACATTATTAAGTTGCACACTGTGTGCTGTGCAATTGCAGCATTACTTCATTCAGTTGTGAACACATTTGAAAAAAAGCAGATGGCATGCAATTACCAAAAAAGACAGTGTAACCTAGGATTTCCAGAGTTTGGAAGAACTTCATTTTGAATGCAGAAAGAAAAACATTGTGAGTTGCAAAATTTGTGGTTATGACCTCGCATGGCATGGGAACACAACAGAGATACACAAACATTTAAACAAGAAGGAGTAAGACACTCTGTCATCATTGTAAGTTGAATGTTACTTTAGCACTATGTGATATACATGATATGAATACAACCTCTGCTAGGCTAGCATAATGACATAATTTCCTGCCCCCAATAATGCAAATAAAACAGTAACATATGAGTTTCATGATAGGTGTATAAAAAATGTGTCATTAGCCACTAGTTAGTAAACATTCAGATTTTAACTTGCAATATCTGCTAAATTACAGTGCTGCATTACACGCTTGCATTCACATGTAACATTAACATGTGTCTTTACAAAAAAATGGGTGTGAAGAAATGCAAGTCCCTGTCTGAGCAGAAAACTTTTTTTTTTCTTTTCAGTCTTGTGTGCAAATTAAATCAAAATCTCAGTGAGATTGCTGCTGTGAATCTCACAGTATATCAACCATGACTGAAAGCAGTATCATGCATTCTGAGTCAAAAGACAGGAGCGAGGTGGAAAAGCAAAAGTTCAAGCCTAGTTGGCTATTGGACTTCAAATGACATTTAAACAATCTGGAGGATGACGCGAGAATGTGCAAGTGCTGCTGTAGCAAGCCTATTTTAGCTGGTAAAACAGATATTATGGCAAGATCACAGTTTTAAAACGTGAAAATCTAAGAGCACATTTCAGTAAAGGAAATACCGCAAATAGTCTGAACATTTCCCCAGCATATGACAACTAATTTCAAACATTACTGTAGACTTTAACAAAAAATAAAAAGTTTTTGTTGTCATGATGGTACAACAGATTCTTCTGTGTTGGAATATTTGGATATATTTACATGATGCTTTGCGAGAAACTGAAAAAAATAAACAAAAACTTAAAATACGTGTTCAATTTTGAATACATAAGGGAAATTGCGAGTGTAGTTCATTTATTGAAAACTGCTCATTTTTTTTAAGGAAATCTTGCGTGCGTGTATGTTTCATTGCACAACCAAAGCCAGTAGTGCTACTAAGTGTTTTATTTCTTTTTATTACTATTTATTTTCAATTTATTATTATATACATGCTGTATAAAAATCTGTATTTTTTTTAAAATATCTACAAGTAGTTCATTTAAAAAATACATTTCTGAAATTTTATACAAATCTCTTTATTTGGTGAAAAGTTCATACACTATTCATTTAATATCAAATTATTTTTTTAACAATCCAACTAATCGATTAATTGGCAGAAAAATTACTAGATTAATTGATTATCAAAATAATTGTTAGTTGTAGCCCTAGTTTTGACCTTACTTAAATAAATGTGACTTAAGTATTTCATGTTGCTGTTAACACACAGGCAAAGCATTAAGAAAATATTTCTTCTACATGCAGTAACAAAGTTTTTTAAATAAAAGCAATATTTATAAGGAGTACAAATCAGAGGGGTCCCAGGGGAGTCTGGGACTGCCTAATCAAACCTTGGTTTCACTAAAAGAATGAAAGTCAGAATTGGAGATTGAGTTGATAATTACTCTCAAAAGATGTCATGACATTAGAGCAGCTGTGTAGACACATGTGGGCAATTGCCCACTCACTCCAACTATCCAAAATTACCTGACGAGTAATCACAGAAGCAATTCAATGCTCTGCTAAGTAATGTTATTTATAGCATAAACAGAAACTAAATATTAATAAATACGAACAAGCACAATTACCTGCATATAACCTGACAATAGACTTGGGATGTTGTGATGTTTGTTATTCTTGCAAGCATTTCAAAATCAGTCAATGATACTCTTGTTCAATGATGAAATGTGCAGGTGACTTTTTTCTTCTTCAAACTGTGTACAAAAAAAATGCTACTCTAGCATCTAAAAATGTGAACAAACGTGTGTGCCTTAGCAACTGGTTGAATGTTATGAATGAAAAATAATGATTACAGTAGGCTTGAGCAATGTTACTGACATGTCCAAAATATTGTGTTTTGTCTGTCATAATTTTGACAATAAATGGAATTTCTAAAATCCTCTGGGAATTATTTCCAGTATATCATGATACTGACATTAATTATTATATTTATAGCTGTTCTGATGATGTAGTAACTATACATGTTTACATAATTAAGATCTGATTTATAAAATTAAAAGTCCCATTTTAGCTCAAAATATCTCAAGGGTTAAAGCTCAAGTAAAATTTGGTCATGGTTCAAAATATATGGCCAAAGAAAAACAATGAGGCCACAACTCTCCATGGTATTTAAAAAACACTAAATAATACTATTATTTAACGTGTTTACATCACAATAACTTCACTAATTTAAAAATGTTCTGCATTAATAACATCACAAAAAAAAATTAAAATTAGTCTTGAATGGTGTTAATCTGAAATACAATTTGCGCTTTAGTTTAATTTCATGCCCCTAACATTTTTGAAATGCAACTTTACAAGCGTTTTTGTTAATCCACTAAGGAGTAAACCAGCTAATGTAAAAGGATAAAGACAAATGTGAAACACCCATATTCAATGTCATATCTGTCTGTGTCTACATGTAGCAACGTGGATCCTAGTGTGCTGAACTCTTTGAAATTTGGTTCACTTATTTGTGAAGGAAATTTCTCAGGATTGTTAATTTTTCAGTGAGATAACTGAAAACAGAATGATTTTTTTAATGAAAAAAATAAATTTTTTGAAATTTTAAAAACTGAGCTATATGGTATTGACTTTTTTTAAATAGTCTTAAAATAACTAGTAGAGAGGAGATGAATGTGGGAAATAGTGCATTTGCACTTAAATACCAAGCACATATTGTTGTCATTATTTAAAAAGCACTGTCAAATTTTTAAAATTGTCTATCTTAAATTGTGTGACCTCAATTACCAGTTAATTTATTTCTTTCAAATTCAATGTGAAACATATTATTTCACTTTTATATTTCCCTCTTTTACCCATTACGATACCCACTCCTGGTGGCAAAACAGCAGTCTTGCACATGGTTGAAAACGTTCCATCACGTCAACAACCTGCAGAAAATGCTGCAATACCAAATCACTTATCCTGATGCTTGAAGTCGTAAGGAGGTAAAATGATCCTCGTAAATAATAAAAAAAAAAAGGCAAAAAAAAAAAAAAAAAAAGTAATTTAACTTATCTAGAAATGAATGGGGGATGGCAACCACCAAGTATCTTTTTGTAAGCCATTATACATTCAGTGAAAAAAGTACTGTGTTTTATGTTATACTAAAAACAACTTCGAAAAAACGAATGCAGGCTATTTTCCACAACATTCAAAGCTCCATGAGCAGACTGTGAATGTTATACCATGATTGCATTTTGTAACTTTTTCATAGGTTACAAATATACTACACTTGGCAGTATAAGCTCTCATTTTTTTATTTCAGTTAAGTACATTTTATTAATTTTGAATATCATTCATTTTATCAACATTAAGAACAACTACTTGACATAATTTTAGGCCATTCTGCCCTTAGTTTCCTTAAATAATAAACATATATCCATCCATCCATTATCCAACCCACTATATCCTAACTACAGGGTCATGGGGGTCTGCTGGAGCTAATCCCAGCCAACACAGGGTTCAAGGCAGGAAACAAACCCTGGGCAGGGCGCCAGCCCACCACAGGGCGCACGCACACACCCACACACCAAGCACACACTTGGGACAATTTAGGATCGCCAATGAGCCTAACCTGCATGTCTTTTGACTGTGGGAGAAAACAATAAACATGTACTGTATATGTAAGAATAAATGTATGTTTATTAGGGTATATTTATGTAGTTTCATATGTAAACAAATCTATTTTCTACAGACCTTAAAATGCACATGAATATGATCCCGTAACACATCCACGCGGTAGAACTTACGACCACAAATCTCACAAGTGTATTTTTTATCTCCATGAGTTAAGAGATGTTTGTTCATGTTACTCCTGCACGAAAATACCTGAACAGAGAGGGAAAAAATGAAATTACTTCAGATAATTTAAAAAAGATAAGGAAATAATAGTGGTAAAATGGGAGGTGTCCGCCACTTTCACAAGCTAATATGGCATTTAAATAATTCTACGATTACCTTTCCACATACAGGACAGGCTGAAGGCTCTTTCCTGTATTTACTAACTTCTTCGCCATTTGCTTCAAGTTCTTCCCTTTTCATATGTTTTGGACCTTGTGAATTAAAAGTGCACAATTTAAAGCAAGTTAAACATACAAATAACAAACAGCATTTGGTTATTGTATACAAATTGTACTACTAGTTTACAGACAAACCAAAATAGTCTGCATTTAAAAAAACGGTGTAAGACATAGACACTTATTTCCTATTACCTTAATGAATGTGCTTAGATATATCATACTGATTTCTTATCAGGTGCGATTCGGAAATTAAAATACAAGTGTATTTTTTAAAATCTGTTTTTTTGTGTATATTAAATTGACATATATGATTAAAAAATTCCAGCCATATATGATTTCTGCAGAACATACTTTTTTAATTCAATTTAATGACTGGTCTAAAGTTTAACAGTATTTTGGCTGTATGTCTTTCAGTAAAAGAACAGCTGATAATTCCATAATTCACATTTTCTCTCAAAGTGAAATATTGTGGCAAGTTAACATAGAGACTTTGATTAAAAAAACACCAAGAGATCAATACCTACCCACAATATGCCTCCTTTGATGGTCTTGCATAACATCCTTTCTGTAAAACATTTTATTGCAGATCTCGCAAGCATACATTTTTTCTCCGTGCTTTTTCTTATGCTTGGAAAGGTTGCTATTTGTAGAGAAAAATCTAGAACAAATCTCACACTGAAATGTTTTGTCATCTAAATAAAGAATAATAAATAAATAATGCACCTTAACAGGACTAACTCAAGTAATTAATCAGAAGCTTCACAAAATCATAAACTCTGTGTATTTTGCTAAAAAACATTTACATTAACATAAAACAGATCCTAACCAGCAAAATACAATAATTCAAGAAATCAGGAAATAGCACTTTAAAAAGCAATGAGTACTACATGCTAATTAAATAATAATAATAATTCTTCTCCTCCTTGAACCGTCACCGTATCGGGGTTTGCGTGTCCCAATGATCCTAGGAGCTATGCTGTCCGGGGCTTTATGCCCCTGGTAGGGCCACCCAAGGCAAACTGGTCCTAGGTGAGGGATGAGACAAAGAGCGGTTCAACAAACCTCCAATGAAGAAAAACTTTGGACAACGTTTTCCCTTGCCGGGCGCTGGTCACCGGGCCCCTCTGGAGCCAGGCCTGGAGGTGGGGCTCGATGGCGGCGCCTGGTGGCGGGCCTGCACCCATGGGGCTCGGCCGGGCACAGCCCGAAGAGGTAACGTGGGTCCTCCTCCCCATGGGCTCACCACCTATGGGAGGGGCCAAGGAGGTTGGGTGCAGTGTGAGTTGGGTGGTGGCGAAGGCAGGGACCTTGGCGGTCTGATCCTCGGCTACAGAAACTGGCTCTTGGGGCGTGGAATGTCACCTCTCTGAAGGGAAGGAGCCTGAGCTAGTGCGAGGTCGAGAGGTTCCGCTAGATATAGTCGGACTCACCTCGACGCACAGCTTGGACTCTGGAACCAATCTCCTTGAGAGGGGCTGGACTCTCTACCACTCTGGAGTTGCCCCCGGTGAGAGGCGCCGAGCAGGTGTGGGCATACTTATTGCCCCCCGACTTGGAGCCTGTGCATTGGGGTTTACCCCGTGGAGAGAGGGTGGCCTCCCTCCGCCTCGGGTGGGGAAGGGTCCTGACTGTTGTTTGTGCATATGCCAACAGCAGTTTGGAGTATCCACCCTTTTGGAGTCTCTGGAGGGTTGCTAGAGGGCATACCTTCTGGGGATTCCCTCGTTTTGCTGGGAGACTTCAATGCTCACGTGGGCAATGACAGTGAGACCTGGAAGGGCGTGATTGGGAGGAATGGCCCCGATCTGAACCCGGGCGGTGTTTTGTTATTGGACTTCTGTGCTCGTCATGGATTGTCCATAACGAACACCATGTTCAAGCATAAGGGTGTTCATATGTGCACTTGGCACCAGGACACCCTAGGCCTCAGGTCGATGATCGACTTTGTGGTCGTGTCGCCGGACTTGCGCCATATGTCTTGGACACTTTCGGGTGAAGAGAGGGGCGGAGCTGTCAACTGATCACCACCTGGTGGTGAGTTGGCTTCGATGGTGGGGGAAGATGCCGGTCAGACCTGGTAGGCCCAAACGTGTTGTGAGGGTCTGCTGGGAACGGCTGGCAGAGTCCCCTGTCAGAAGTAGCTTCAACTCCCACCTCCGGCAGAACTTCAACCACGTCCCGAGGGAGGTGGGGACATTGAGTTTGAATGGGCCATGTTCCGTGCCTCTATTGTTGAGGCGGCTGACCGGAGCTGTGGCCGCAAGGTGGTCGGTGCCTGTCGTGGCGGCAATCCCGAACCCGTTGGTGGACACCGCGTGAGGGATGCCGTCAAGCTGAAGAAGGAGTCCTATAGGACTTTTTGTCCTGTGGGTCTCTGGAGGCAGCTGATAGGTACCGCAGGCCAAGCGGAACGCGGCTTCGTTGTTGCTGAGGCAAAACTTCGGGCATGGGAGGAGTTTGGAGAGGCCATGGAGAACGACTTTGGACGGCTTCGAGGAGATTCTGGTCCACCGTCCGGCGTCTCAGGAGGGGGAAGCAGTGCAGTGTCAACACCGTATATGGTGGGGATGGTGCGCTGCTGACCTCACTTCGGGTTATGGGTCGGTGGGAGGAGTACTTGAAGACCTCCTCAATCCCACTAACATGCCTTCCAATGAGGAAGCAGAGCCTGGGGACTCTGAGGTGGGCTCTCCCATCTCTGGGACTGAAGTCACCGAGGTGGTCAAAAAACTCCTTGGTGGCAGGGCCCTGGGGGTGGATGAGATCGCCGAGTTCCTTAAGGCTCTGGATGTTGTAGGACTGTCTTGGTTGACACGTCTCTGCAACATCGCATGGACATCGGGACAGTGCCTCTGGATTGGCAGACCGGGGTGGTGGTCCCCTCTTTAAAAGGGGACGGAGGGTGTGTTCCAACTATAGAGGGATCACACTCCTCAGCCTCCCTGGAAAAGTCTATTCGGGGTTCTGGAGAGGAGGGTCCGTCGGATAGTCGAACCTCGGATTCAGGAGGAACAGTGTGGTTTTCGTCCTGGTCGCGAACAGTGGACCAGCTCTTCACCCTTAGCAGAGTCCTGGAGGGTGCATGGGAGTTTGCCCGACCGGTCTACATGTGTTTTGTGGACTTGGAAAAGGCATTCGACCGTGTCCCTCGGGAATCCTGTGGGGGTGCTCGGGAGTATGGGGTACGGACCCCTGATAAGAGCTGTTCGGTCTCTGTACAACCGGTGTCAGAGCTTGGTCCGCATTGCCGGCAGTAAGTCGAGCCCGTTTCCAGTGAGAGTTGGACTCCGCCAGGGCTGCCCTTTGTCACCGATTCTGTTCATAACTTTTATGGACAGAATTTCTAGGCGCAGCCAGGGTGTTGAAGGGGTCGGTTTGGTGGACTCAGGATTGGGTCACTGCTTTTGCAGATGATGTTGTCCTGTTTGCTTCATCAGGCCGTGATCTTCAGCTCTCTGGATCGGTTCGCAGCTGAGTGTGAAGCGGCTGGGATGAGAATCAGCACCTCCAAATCCGAGCATGGTCCTCAGCGGAAAAGGGTGGAGTGCCCTCTCAGGGTTGGGGAGAGATCCTGCCCCAAGTGGAGGAGTTCAAGTATCTCGGGGTCTTGTTCACAGTGAGGGAAGAATGGAGCGTGAGATCGACAGGCGGATCGGTGCGGCATCAGTGATGCGGCTCTGCATCGGTCTGTCGTGGTGAAAAAGGAGCTGAGCCGTAAGGCAAAGCTCTCAATTTACCAGTCGATCTACGCTCCTACCCTCACCTATGGTCATGAGCTATGGGTAGTGACCAAAGAACGAGATTGCGAATACAAGCGGCTGAAATGAGTTTCCTCCGCAGGGTGTCTGGGCTTTCCCTTAAAGATAGGGTGAGAAGCTCAGTCATCCGGGAGGGGCTCAGAGTAGAGCCGCTGCTCCTCCGCATCGAGAGGAGTCAGATGAGGTGGCTCGGGCATCTGATCAGGATGCCTCCTGGACGCCTCCCTGGTGAGGTGTTCCGGGCACGTCCAACCGGGAGGAGGCCCGGGGAAGACCCAGGACACGCTGGAGGGACTATGTCTCCCGGCTGGCCTGGGAACGCCTTTGGGATTCTCCCGAAGAGCTGGAAGAAGTGGCCGGGGAGAGGGAAGTCTGGGCCTCTCTGCTTAAGCTGCTGCCCCTGCGACCCGACCTCGGATAAGCGGAAGAGGATGGATGGATGGATAATAATTCTTTACATTTATGTAGTGCTTTTTATTTTCATATTGAGAGGGGAGCCACTTCAACCACCACTAATGTGTAGCATCCACCTGGATGATGCAACAGTAGCCATTTTTGGGCCAGTACGTTCACCAAACATTAGCTGCAACCAAAGCTTTTCCTACAAGGTCTCCCATCCAAGTGCTGGCCAGGCATGAACATGCTTAGCTTCATGTCAAAGACAATAACGTTAACTCATAAAGACACATTGATGCTGTGCATTTAAACAAAACAAGACAACACCCAGAATTCTGTGCCTATAGGCAATCACGGTGACAAAAAAAGAAGCCCTAAATGAAAACTTAAGAAAAGATTCTTATTTTAAAATGAAGACAGATAAACATCCCACTAACCTGTTCTACAATTGTGGAACTTAAGAGCACTTTCCACTCTAAACGCCTTCTCACATATAACACATTTGAACCTATAGTCCAAGTCAACCTGCGGTCAATTACAAAAAAAGAATAAAAAATACTACATTTGTAAAGAAACTAGTATAATCAATATTTGCTTCAATTATCCTCAATGTCTACTTAAACTCTAATGTCAGTTGTTTCTTCTCAGTGTAACAAAGTTGCTCCTGTAAAGCTAATCAAAGTAGTGATATAGTAAGTAACATGAAAAACTATTTCAAAGTTTACAGTTTAAACAAATTTACTGAATTTTGCATTGCTCATATCTAGAATTTTGTATTATATAATCAATAACTTTATTAAAAATAAAATAAATTGACATACAATTATTTTGTGTAAACAATATTGTAATTGTATCCCACAGTGCTCTTTCTTTCAAGACAATTGCACACATACAGTCAAAGTAAAAAGTATGTGAACCCTTTGGAATTATCTGGTTTACTGCATGAATTGGTCATAAAAAGTGATCTGATCTTCATTTAAGTCACAGGTACTGATATACACAATGAGCTTAAGCCAGTGACACACAAAAAAATCTACTCTTTCATGTCTATTTTACAAACACATTCAACGTTCACAGTGGTAGTGGAAAAAGTAAGTGAACCTTGGGATTTAATAACTGGTTGGCCCTCCTTTGGCAGCAATGACCTCTAGCAAGCGCTTCCTGTAACTGCAGATCAGCAGATCAGACCTGCACATCGTGTGGGGGGGATTTTAGCCCATTCTTCCCTGTAGAACTGCCTTAACTCTTCCATATTCTTTGGTTGTCTTCTGTGTATGGCTCTCTTCAAGTCATTCCACAGCATCTCAGTAGGATTGAGATTTGGGCTCTGACTGGGCCACTCCAAAAGGCGGAGTTTGTTCTTCTGAAGCCATTTTGCTGTGGATTTGCTGTTATGTTTGGGGTCATTGTCCTGTTGCATCACCCAGCCTTGAGCTTAAATTGATGGACAGACACCCTCACATTATCCTGGAGAATTTGTTGATAAACTTGTGAATTCATTTTCCCCTCAATGATGGCAAGCTGTCCAGACCCTGATACAGCAAAGCAGGCCCAAATCATGATGTTCCCTCCACCATACTTTACTGTAGGGATGATGTTTTGATGTTGATATGCAGTGCCCTTTTTACGCCAAATGAAGTTCTGCTTGTTCCTCCCAAATAGTTCAATTTTAGTTTCATCACTCCACAAAACATTTTCCCAGTACCATTGTGGAGTGTCCAAGTGCTCTTTTGCAAACTTCAGGCATTCAGCAATGTTCTTTTTTGATAGCAGTGGCTCCCTTCTTGGTGTCCTGCCATGGACTCCTTTCTTGTTCAATGTTTTGTGTATAGTTGACTAATGAACAGAGATGTTAGCCAGTTCTAATGACTTCTTCAAGTCCTTTGCTGTCACTCTAGGGTTCTTCTTTCCTCACTGATGATTTTGCGTTGTGCTCTTGGGGTCATCTAGGCAGGGCGCCCACTTCTAGGCAGAATAGCCACAATACAAAATTGTCTCCATTTATAGACAACTTGCCTAACAGTAGACTGATGAATATCTAAAATTTTTCAGATGACTTTGAAACCCTTTCCAGTCTTATGTAGATTAACAATTCTCAATTGTAACTCTGTGCAAGGCATGATTCCCATTTTGTCAAAAGCGTGTTTTTTATCAATCAAATTAATTCTAGGCCATACCTCTGAACTCGTTTCATTAAATGGACTCCAGGTGTGCTAAATTCTGACTGCAATGAGCTTTTTAAAAAGTCATTAGCTTAGGGTTCACTTACTTTTTCCAACCTTCAGTTTCACAGTTTGAATGATTTATTCAATATGATAATTCTTTTAATAACTCTTTGCATTTATATTATTATATTTTCTCACTACTCAAAGCACTCAGCAATTGCAGGTTAAGGGCATTGCTCAAGGGGCCAACAGAGCAGAGTTCCTTTTGGCATTTATGGGATTCGAACTTGCAACCTTCCGATTGCCAGTGCAGATCCCTAGCCTCAGAGCCACCAAAATTTGGTCAAACATTCTCTGAAAATCTGTGTATCTTTAGTTATAGGAGACTGTGTTTGTTCATTATTGCGACTAACATATAGATAATTCCTAGGGGTTCACATACCTTTTACTTTGACTGTAAATAGTTGTGTTTAGCCAGCTCAAAAGCACATAAGCGCACAAGCTCTGATTTTTTGGAGAGGTTAAGCAACAACAACTGATACTTTTACCACAGATTACTTTAGTTTATCTGGGTTCAGTGGGGAAGGTGAAATGGTCAAATGGCACAAGGTTGAAAACATTCATCCATGAGCATGCTAATAATATAAACTTGTTGACGTCATACTCATGACAGAACTGCTAGTCACCTATTTCCCTACTCGAGCTTCAAATTAATTTGAACCTAGATCTTCAAGTGTCACATGTATACTCTCTTAAGGCCTCCTTGTTAATTTTCTTATGTTTGTACTACACCCATTTAATAAAATTAAGTTAAACTAGTTAGGGACACCAAGAAACATTAACTTCTTCAAATAATCAGATAATTAAAAATATTAGGACATAAAAGCAAAAACCATACCTCAGTTTTACTGTGTTTATAAGAGATATGCTGCTTCAGGCTTTCTTTGCGACTAAACATCTTGTCACATTCATCACATTTGAATAGCTTGTCACCTACAATGCAATCATTGTCACAAGTTATTTCTTAATGACTATGTCATATTACTAAATGACAAAAGTGTCATGTTTTTCATTTAGATTTTACAGCTCCAATATATTTTTCATCCATGCTTTATATTAGAGGAATATATTTTTATGGTCATTTTATATCAGAAAGTAGCATTAAGTAGCATTCCTTCAGACAGAATTAAAAAAAATAATTTCCATTCAGATAATTTCATTTTAATATAAATTATTAAAATGAATAAATAATATTATTAGTGAATAATAATAATTAATAACAATAATAATGTAAAATAAAAATGTATTTTTTATTTTAATATAAAATGAACTATTTTAATACTTTCATATACAGTAATATTGCACACTACAAACATACAGGTATGGTTTTATATTATGATCAAACAAAGACAACAAAACTATAGTAGGAAGTAGGAATACTGTTTGTATTGCTTAAAAATTAAAAATGGTTAACTGAAAAGCTAAAATCCTAAAATACTGTGTATCTGAATTACAGCTTTAGTCAGAAAACATTAATAAAGCAATTGTCTCAACAGTTTATTACATACAGTAAACAAATTTAATCCACAAACACTTAAGCAGTATTGTATTTCTTAAATGATAAAAAAAAAGACATCAATTGCTTAACCCTTAAAATATTTTCAAATGCTGAGTGGATGCTGTATTATTCTTATTAGGTGCCCTGGACATTGAATTTTTCTTATGAAACCTATTTTATATTGATTGACCATCTTGACCTGTAGTACAGTGCTGTGGAAAATACAGTGCATCCGGAAAGTATTCGCATCACATCACTTTTTCCACATTTTGTTATGTTACAGCCTTATTCCAAAATGGATTAAATTCATTTTTTTCCTCATAATTCTACACACAACACCCCATAACGACAAAAGGAAAAAAGTTTACTTGAGATTTTTGTAAATTTATTAAAAATAAAAAAACTGAGAAAGCACAGGTACATAAGTATTCACAGCCTTTGCCATGAAGCTTCAAATTGAGCGCAGGTGCATCCTGTTTCCCCTGATCATCCTTGAGATGTTCCTGCAGCTTAATTGGAGTCCACCTGTGGTAAATTCAGTTGATTTGACATGATTTGGAAAGGCACACACCTGTCTATATAAGGTCCCACAGATGACAGTTCATGTCAGAGCACAAACCAAGCATGAAGTCAAAGGAATTGTCTGTAGACCTTCAAGACAGGATTGTCTCGATGCACAAATCTGGGGAAGGTTACAGAAAAATTTCTGCTGCTTTGAAGGTCCCAATGAGCACAGTGGCCTCCATCATCCGTAAGTGGAAGAAGTTCAAAACCACCAGGACTCTTCCTAGAGCTGGCCAGCCATCTAAACTGAGCGATCGGGGGAGAAGGGCCTTAGTTAGGGAGGTGACCAAGAACCTAATGGTCACTCTGTCAGAGCTCCAGAGGTCCTCTGTAGAGAGAGGAGAACCTTCTAGAAGTACAACCATCTCTGTAGCAATCCACCAATCAGGCCTGTATGATAGAGTGGCCAGACAGATGCCACTCCTTAGTAAAAGGCACATGGCAGCCCACCTGGAGTTTGCCAAAAGGCACCTGAAGGACTCTCAGACCATGAGAAACAAAATTCTCTGGTCTGATGAGACAAAGATTGAACTCTTTGGTGTGAATGCCAGGCGTCATGTTTGGAGGAAACCAGGCACCGGTCATCACCAGGCCAATACCATCCCTACAATGACGCATGGTGGTGGCAGCATCATGCTGTGGGGATGTTTTTCAGCGGCAGGAACTGGGAGACTAGTCAGGATAAAGGAAAAGATGACTGCAGCAATGTACAGAGACATCCTGGATGAAAACCTGCTCCAGAGCGCTCTTGACCTCAGACTGGGGCGATGGTTCATCTTTCAGCAGGACAACGACCCTAAGCACACAGCCAAGATATCAAAGGAGTGGCTTCAGGAAACCTCTGTGAATGTCCTTGAGAGGCCCAGCCAAAGCCCAGACTTGAATCCGATTGAACATCTCTGGAGAGATCTTAAAATGGCTGTGCACTGAAGCTTCCCATCCAACCAGATGGAGCTTGAGAGGTGCTGCAAAGAGGAATGGGCGAAACTGGCCAAGGATAGGTGTACCAAGCTTGTGCCATCATATTCAAAAAGACTTGAGGCTGTAATTGCTGCCAAAGGTGCATCGACAAAGTATTGAGCAAAGGCTGTGAATACTTATGTACATGTGATTGCTCAGTTTTTTTATTTTTAATAAATTTGCAGAAACCTCAAGTAAACTTTTTTCATGTCATTATGGGGTGTTGTGTGTAGAAGTCTGAGGAAAAAAATGAATTTAATCCATTTTGGAATAAGGCTGTAACATAACAAAATGTGGCAAAAGTGATGAGCTGTGAATACTTTCTGAATGCACTGTATGTGTCCCTTTCCTGTTATCCTATGTTTTTGTATATTTGGCATAATGAACAGCTTCAGATCTTTAAATAAACTGTAATATTAGATAAAGGGAAGAGAGTTAACAGGATGCATTTTTAAATTTCTACTTAATTTATTTAACTAATAAAATTATTTAACTCCTGTATTGCCTGTGTGAAAAGTTAATTGCCCCCTTATTTACTCACTCAAACAGCTGACCAAAGTTAATTCATAATTAGACAATAGTTGGCTCAGCACAGCCAGCCCTGTTGAATCTAAACCCCACAAAACCTCATCATACATTGAATCTTACCATGAGAGTGAAGTAGTCACAACAAGGTCTCAGAAGAACACTATTCCTTGATCAAAGGAAATTCCAGAAGAGATTAGGTAAAACAGTCATTGAAACTTATCAATCAGGATAGGGCTACAAAGCGATTTCTAAGGTCCTAGGACTCTGCCATACCAAAGTGAAAGTCATTATCTCCAAATGGGGAGCATTTGGAACAGTAGTGAATATTCCCAGAGAAGCCATGCCAAAATTAACCAAAATGACCAAGTGACAACTGATTTAAGAATTCAGAGAGAAACCCAGAAGGACTTTCAAAGAATTTCAGGCCTCTCTAGTCTTAGTTACTATATGGTCAGTGTTCATGCCTCAATGAGACAAAAAAGATTGAGCAATAATGGGATTCATGGGAGAGTAGCAAGGCAAAAACCTCTGCTATTGAAGAATAACATCAGTGTTTACAACACATTTGAACAGAAATACCTGTATGATCACCTTTTGGAATAATGTTCTATGGACAGTTAAGTCAAATGTAGAGCTTCTTGGATGACACAGGTCCCATGTTTCTGCCATGAAGCTAATACAGTATTCACCAGTAAGAATATTATATCTACAATAAAAAATGTGGGGGAGGTAGTGTGATCGTGTAGGCATACTTTTCCTGAACTATAAATTCTACACTTTACCAGATTCTTAAGGAGAATGTCCAGTTATATGTCTGTGACCTGAAGCTATAGCACAATTGGGTTATACAGCAGAACAATAACCAGAAAATCCAAAACGAAAGGCTCAGAAGAAACAAAATTAAAATTCTGGAGTAGCTTCGTCAACATTCTTACTTGAACTAAGTACAGATGTTATAGATATACTTAAAACAACCAATTAAAGCTAGGTAATGTGTTTAAATGTATGCAGCTATGCAAAGAAAAGAGGGATAAAATACCTTAACAGTAATATCAGTGAAATACTGATTTTAATTTACAGCAAGTGTTTAGCTGTGAATATTGCTGTTAAAGGTGCTGCAAACAAGTATCAAAAACATGGGGGTAATTACTTTATCACATGATGGATAGGGGTATTGGAAATGTTTCTTTCTTGAATAAAGAAAGCAATGTTTTAAAAACTGTATTGTGTGCTAACTTAAGTTTTTTGCCTAAAGTTCTAAGGTCATTCATTTTGTAAAATAGACAAAAAACAGAGGATATTAGGACGTGGCAAATACCATTTAGGTACCATTCACAACACAGTAGAACATGTGACATTTAGGTTGTTTTTACAAGCTGTGAAAAAAAACAAGATACCCTAAATTGATTGTAAAATTCACAAAAGCATACAGTGATGTGAAAAACTATTTGCCCCCTTCCTAATTTCTTATTCTTTTGCATGTTTGTCACACAAAATGTTTCTGATCATCAAACACATTTAACCATTAGTCAGATATAACACAAGTAAACACAAAATGCAGTTTTTAAATGATGGTTTTTATTATTTAGGGAGAAAAAAAAATCCAAACCTACATTGCCCTGTGTGAAAAAGTAATTGCCCCCGAACCTAATAACTGGTTGGGCCACCCTTAGCAGCAATAACTGCAATCAAGTGTTTGCGATAACTTGCAATGAGTCTTTTACAGCGCTCTGGAGGAATTTTGGCCCACTCATCTTTGCAGAATTGTTGTAATTCAGCTTTATTTGAGGGTTTTCTAGCATGAACCGCCTTTTTAAGGTCATGCCATAGCATCTCAATTGGATTCAGGTCAGGACTTTGACTAGGCCACTCAAAAGTCTTCATTTTGTTTTTCTTCAGCCATTCTGAGGTGGATTTGCTGGTGTGTTTTGGGTCATTGTCCTGTTGCAGCACCCAAGATCGCTTCAGCTTGAGTTGACGAACAGATGGCCGGACATTCTCCTTCAGGATTTTTGGTAGACAGTAGAATTCATGGTTCCATCTATCACAGAAAGCCTTCCAGGTCCTGAAGCAGCAAAAAAAACCCAGACCATCACACTACCACCACCATATTTTACTGTTGGTATGATGTTCTTTTTCTGAAATGCTGTGTTCCTTTTACGCCAGATGTAACGGGACATTTGCCTTCCATAAAGTTCAACTTTTGTCTCATCAGTCCACAAGGTATTTTCCCAAAAGTCTTGGCAATCATTGAGATGTTTCTTAGCAAAACTGAGGCGAGCCCTAATGTTCTTTTTGCTTAACAGTGGTTTGGCGTCTTGGAAATCTGCCATGCAGGCTTTTTGCCCAGTCTGTTTCTTATGGTGGAGTCGTGAACACTGACCTTAATTGAGGCAAGTGAGGCCTGCAGTTCTTTAGACGTTGTCCTGGGGTCTTTTGTGACCTCTCGGATGAGTCGTCTCTGCGCTCTTGGGGTAATTTTGGTCGGCCGCCCACTCCTGGGAAGGTTCACCACTGTTCCATGTTTTTGCCATTTGTGGATAATGACTCTCACTGTGGTTCGCTGGAGTCCCAAAGCTTTAGAAATGGCTTTATAACCTTTACCAGACTGATAGATCTCAATTACTTCTGTTCTCATTTGTTCCTGAATTTCTTTGGATCTTGGCATGATGTCTAGCTTTTGAGGTGCTTTTGGTCTACTTCTCTGTGTCAGGCAGCTCCTATTTAAGTGATTTCTTGATTGAAACAGGTGTGGCAGTAATCAGGCCTGGGGGTGGCTACGGAATTGAACTCAGGTGTGATACACCACAGTTAGGTTATTTTTTAACAAGGGGGCAATTACTTTTTCACACATGGCCATGTAGGTTTGGATTTTTTTTCTCCCTAAATAATAAAAACCATCATTTAAACACTGCATTTTGTGTTTACTTGTGTTATATTTGACTAATGGTTAAATGTGTTTGATGATCAGAAACATTTTGTGTGACAAACATGCAAAAGAATAAGAAACCAGGAAGGGGGCAAATAGTTTTTCACACCACTGTATGTTGAGTCATAACTGTAGGACATGGAAGTGTTCAAAATGTGCAGCAGCTGTACAAAACTGTGACATTTCAAAACATTTTAGATTTTTATAAAGTTAGTGCTTGTTCCTAAAAGCCTTAGCATTTCTGAGCTGAAAAGATCACATTTAAGACATTTTTATAGATTGTGTACAAGCTACCCTAAATGGAGAGTATGGCCGAAAAGAGATGGTAAGGTAAAACATTTTTGTGTACTTACTTTTTTTTTTTTTTTAAGTTTTAATAATTTTGAGAAATGTATGAAAAGTCACAAAGATTCATCTTGAGCAAATGCCCTTTAGTGTGACTTTTTTTTTTTTATTTCAAACACAAAACCAGATAAAATTTGACCTGATGACATTGCAAGGGTTAAAAATACTCACCATGTGAGCGAATATGTCTGTTGAGGTTACTGCTATTTTGAAAGACTTTATTGCACAGGGTACACTGATAAACTCGCTTATGTTCCCCACCACGTTTCATATACTTCTTGTGAAGGCCACTTCTGAAAAGAACCAGTTAAATTAAATCATTTTAGGCCAGACAGCTACAACTTTTAACTTAATTGTGTTAACTAACTAAACCAGTTCTTAGCAATATATGAACTGCAGATTATCTTGCTGAAAGGAATTTATGATCATAAATTGCAAATCCCAGCATAAACAATGTAACAATAAAGAAACAAAAGACACATGAATAAGACAAAACAATGAACAACAAAATACCCTGTTTTTTTTAATAACAATGTCTATAAGAAAATATTTAATTTGTTCATATTACTGTGGGAAGCTAACAAAAGCAGTATAAAGAAAAATGGAAGACTTTCTTTCCATTTACCATGAACATGTTGCTATAGCCCTAGTGTGACTAACAGACACAAATTAACTATAAACAGCCCATTTTGCACAGGGGTATATGGCAGGGGTCCTCAATCACAGTCCTGGAGGGCCGCAGTGGCTACAGGTTTTTGTTCTAACCTGGTTGCTTAATTAGAAAGCAATTCTTGCCAATGACTTAATTTCATAGCTTATTAGGGCTTTAACTCTGCTATGTCAGGTAATTCTCATATCCTCGATTTTCTTGCCCTTTCTAAGGATATCATCCAAATGATTTGAAGGCTAAAATGGAGGAGTAATTTTCAGTCCTTCACTTTTTTCTCTTCAATTTCCTTCCAATTGTTTAATTAAACCCAATAGTGCATGATAAATACACACTGGTGTAAATGGTATCAAGCTAAATGGAGAAATGCTGCTCTCTTTTGTCATTTTCATGTTATTGCTAATTAGGAGCAATTAAAAACCGAGAATACAGCAATTTATGACTAAAATGAGCAATAAGGGTTCAAAATCTAAACGAGCGAGACAACTAAAGTGAAGCTGAAGTGTTACTTGAGCAATAAGTGCTTCCGATTAAACAATTGGGTTGGAGCAAAAACCTGCAGCCACTGCGGCCCTCCAGGACCGTGCTTGAGGACCCCTGGTATATGGCAAAAGGACCCATAAAAGCTTCCTTAATTAAGACCATTATTTCTGGCAAAGTGACAACAATTCCTCACAGAAGTAGGTGAACAAGGAGGCAATAAACAAACAGAAACTGCTAGGTAACCTGTAAATAAAAAGGACATAGAGTCCAATATATTAAGTTTGTGATGAATTCTGTACAGAACATGCTTTTCAACTGAAAGAATATTTGCTATAGACTCACTCTCAGAGATTGATAACATTAAACTGCAATCTTTAACTACAATAATTTAGTAGTGGAAGTTGTAGCAGTAGTTTCACATGTACAGAATACAAATTGGGTGTGTGGTCAACATTGCAAAGCATTACCACTCTCTGCCACCAAGATAACAAGAATGTAAATAAGGTACTTATTGTTTGCACGAGTTACAGTAATTGGTAAATGTAATTTAAAAATGAATTACATATATATATATTTATTTTTTTTTTAAATTTATTTATTTATTAATTTTATTACAATCAATACATAGCAATCAAGTTTTTACAAAAAAAAAAAAGAATTATAAGAACAGATCGATCCCCACCCTTGAGAGAGAGAGCAAGCCAAACGTGTAAAATTTAAGGCTTTTAAAAAATACCTAAATCAACAAATTCTCTGTGCTTTATGAACTTATTTTAAAATATTGCTGATTAGATCCTGCCATGTTTTGAAAAAGTCTGTACAGATCCTCTAACTGAGTATTTGATTTTTCCAATTTTAAATAATATAACACATCAGTTTCCCACTGACTTTAAAGAGGAGAGTTTGGGTTCTTCCAGTTTATCAGAATAAGTCTGCGTGCCAACAGTGTAGTGAATGCAATCACAATTTGTTTGTCTTTCTCCACTTTAAGACCCTCTGGAAGAACCCCAAACACAGCTGTTAATGGGTTAGGAGGGATTGTGAGTCCAAGGCTGTCTGAGAGGTAATTAAAATTTTTGTCCAGAATAATGTTAATTTGGTGCAGGCCCAGAACATGTGACCTAGTGAGGCTGGGGCTTGGTTGCAACGTTCGCAGGTTGGATCATGCCCTGGAAACATTTTGGAGAGTTTTAGTCGAGACAGATGTGCTCGATATATAATTTTGAGTTGTATAATTGTATGCTTTGCATATGGAGCTTGAGTGAATTCTCTGCATTGCTACTTTCCACTCCTTTTCTGATATATTAATTGAGAGGTCATTTTCCCAGTGTCCTCTTGGATCTTTGAAAGGAAGGGATTGTAAAAGGATTTTATATATTGTAGAGATGGAGTCTAACTCCTTGAAATTGAGCAATATTTTTCCAGCGTGGATGAGGGTGCAAGATGAGGAAAATCTGGAAGGTTCTGTTTAACAAAGTTCCTGATTTGAAGATAGTGAAAGAAATTTGTAGCTGGAATGTTAAATTTGGAATGTAATTGTTCATAGGATGCAAAGACGTTGTCTATATAAAGATCTCTAAGCAAGTTAATTCCAAATTTTTTCCAGATATTAAAAACTGCATATGTTTGTGAGGTTGAAAGAGGTGGTTCTTTGCAGGGTGCCACAGAAAGAAGCTTCTCCGTCTTAAAATGCTTTCTACATTGGTTCCAGATTCTAAGTGAGTGGAGCACAATTGGGTTATTAGTGTATTGCCGATAACGTGTGTTTATTGGAGCAGGGAATACAAAGAAGTACTGCAGGATTTTACTTCTATTGCGGTCCATGCCTGTGTATGTTCTTCTATTTGTGTCCAGGTTCTTATCGACTGTATATTTGCGCCCAGTAATAAAACTGGAAGTTAGGTAGAGCCATGCCGCCTTCTGCCTTTTGTCTTTGTAGGGTCGCTCTTTTGATGCGTGGATGTTTAGAATTCCAAATAAATGAGGTTATTGTTGAATCTAATTGCTTAAAGAACGATTTATTAATGTATATTGGTATGTTTTGAAATAAAAAAAGGAGCTTAGGAAGAATATTCATCTTAACAGTGTTAATTCTTCCAGCTAGTGTGAGATGAAGGGTTGACCATCTATGCAAGTCTTGTTTAATTTTTTCCATGCAGGCGACAAATTTTGTTGATAAGAGCTTTATGTTTACTTGTGATGTTTACCCCGAGGTATTTAAACTGTTCTGCAATGATAAAAGGTAGGGTGTCTAATCTAATATTATATGCTTGAGAATTCACGGAAAGAGTACACTTTTATTCAGATTAATTCTGAGACCAGAGAGCTTTTGAAATTCTGTGAGTGCTGCTAAGACTGCAGGCACAGAATTTTCTGGGTCCGATATATACAGTACCATGTCATCTGCATATAATGAGATTTTCTGTTCCAGTCCTTCTCTGCTAATCCCCTTTATCTGATCAGTATTTCGACAATGTATTGCCAGTGGTTCAATGGCAATTGCAAACAGCAGTGGTGACAAAGGGCATCCTTGTCTTGTGCCACGTTCTAGTTTAAAGTAGTCTGAGCAAATGTTATTGATGCAAACTGAAGCTTCTGGGTTAGTATACAGTAATTTAATCCATGCACAAATGTTCGGGCCAAACCCAAACTTCTCCAAAATAGTAAAAGGTATTTCCATTCAATCATGTCGAATGCTTTTTCTGCATCCAATGATAATAATATTTCTGGGGTGTTTGATTTAGTTGGTGAGTATATTACATTAAACAGGCGTCGAAGATTTGAAGATAAGTGTCGGCCCCTAATAAATCCAGTTTGGTCTTGTGATATTACTGAGGGAGCACTTTCTCCATCCTTCTAGCTATGATTTTAGAGAGTATTTTAACGTCGTTATTCAGAAGTGAAATTGGTCTGTATGATGCACATTGTAATAAGTCCTTATTTTGTTTTGGAAAGACAGTGATTAGTGCTTGGCGAAAGGTTTGTGGAAGAGATTGGTTATCTCTGGCTTCTGTAAATGTTGCTAATAGGAGGGGAGCTAGCTGAGCGGAGAATTTCTTGTAAACCTCTGCAGGGTAGCCGTCAGGGCCTGCTGCTTTTCCACCTTGGAGTGACTTTATAGCATCCAGTAATTCTGATAATGACAGAGGTTTATCGAGTTCCTCCACACTAAAAGCGTCAATTTGTGGTATCTGTAATGTATCCAGAAATGCATTAGATTGTATATTGTCTTCTTTAAACTCAGTAGTATATAGGGATTTATAGTAGTCTCTAAAAGTGTACATTATATTTTTGTGTTCGATGATTTTATCTCCGTTCGTGTTAGTGATTACTGAGATTGCGTTGCGTACATCTTGCTTGTGAATTTGTTGCGCTAAAAGCTTATTAGCTTTCTCTCCATGTTCATAATAATGATGTCTGGATTTGTAAATTAGTTGTTCAGTTTCTTTAGTTGTCAAGAGGTTTAATTCTGAATGTAGAGCCTGCCTCCTCTTATGTAGAGTCTCGCTTGGTAGTCTGGCATGTTCTTCATCTATTTTAGTAATTTCGCTTTTTATCTCTGCTACTTTCTTTGCTTCGGATTTATTTCTGTGGGAAAGATATGAGATAATCTGTCCTCTTAAGAAGGCCTTAAGAGTTTCCCAGAGTATTCCTGCAGAGATCTCAGGGGATGTATACATATATATTTTTAAAGAAATAATATAGTCTCTAACAGTAGCAGTACTGTAGCATATGATGCAATTTCAAAGACAGAGCTACACTCTGGCATTGGGAAATGATATCATATTTTTTATTACTAATATTTAGACATTTTTAAGAATTTGGAAGTTTTAAGAATGATAGGTGGTCATCCATCTTCCAACCCCAATATATACTACATGTATTTATGTAATGGCGTTTTAGTTTTTTAAGATTATGCTGTTTTGAATTTAACTATAACATCACACTGTTTAGAGTTTTATTTCATAGCTGCTGGGATTTGGATTCAATTTTGACTAGGTCACAGTACATGTGGAATACGCGAAATCGCCCTATATTGAAATCTTTTTTATTTAACCTGCTACAATGGTTTTGTGCCAAATTCATGTTGATTAAACTAATTGGCAGGTCTTAATTAACCAAGTATATTTAAGTGTAGGAATACATAGGAATATACTCTGTGAAAGACTGGCATATTTTTCAGGGTAATTCCTTTCAGCCACTCTGCTAATGAAGCTCTATTAAACAAAACAGGTTAAGGAAAAAATAATGGGTTAACTGAATATCCAATAAAATGTAAGAATATGAGAAAAAAAACACAAAATGGCTTATCAATTTCTGTTCATCTAAAATAGGATGAATAGCACTGAGATCTGAAGGTCTATTAACTACTTTTTAAGCTTTGAGGAAAATGTACCTGTAACCTGTTTAATTTTGTTTCACTTATGTTTTTCTATGCCACTAATTACACCAAAACCGTATCTTTGTTATATCAGCTTTTTGCTCAATTTCCCAAATTCAACTCAGACATACTCTACTGCTCATATGAATAGACTCATAACAGAAGAAACCATTTGTTTTTCAAACCATTTGCTATTTTACAATGGTCGTTGCTACATACCCAAAAGCATGTTTGCGGAGAGAAAGGCAGTCACAGTGAAAAAGGCAGCAAGCAGTTTCACATCTGCTGGTCAAACAAGTGAATTTCTTTGTGCTCAACTGTGAAAAACATCAGTCAATTCATTCATTGTTTAAAACTTCTTTGTCCTATGAAGACTTACATCAAGCTAGAAAAATATCTGCTAACTAAAGAGCCAAAATTGAACAATGGACATCCTGCCTAACAGCTTAACCTCTTTTTCTTTCACCAGTAGTTACTGTATCTCTCTTATTTCTGGAACATAAGTATTTTTCAATATTTCCAGTGATACACAACATTACATGAGATGTAAAGTCATACCTTCCACAAGTGCCAGTTGAAGCCCATACTGAGTGCCCCTTGAGTTTCATAAATGGCACCCTTCAATTTTTATTGTGTGCATTTAGTATTATTGTTAGACTTTTTGGGTAGAGATACCCTTGGTGTCTGAAACATGTGCCCCTTGAGCTATCAGGACAGTCCCCCTTGTTGTTCATAACACCAAATTGGGCTTAGGAATTACAGCAAGTGTGCCGCTTGAGTTTTATAAATGGTGCCCTTCAGTGTCTGAAGTGTGAACCCCTTAACTTTCATAAATGGCGTAACCCTCGGAAGATGACGCCCTAGGCAACTGCTTACAATGCCTAATTAATTGATTGTCTGTCTCTGGCTATACAAATGGTTACTATTAATATAACAAATAGGCAATATGTTACAGAAAAAGGGTACCATTCAGAATGTATCAGCTTATTTCCTTAGAAATTTGTGGAATTTAGCTTGCCAAGTATTCAGATATCTCCAGCTGTTTATATAACTGATGGGTGTTCAATCATGTTTTACTTCTTAGTGAAATGGAATACTATGGGTCTCTTAAAAATAATAGTACCAGGGCTTTCTCATATAACAAAAGTAGAAATCATGGCATTAATTTGTGTTATGGTGGTTATATTCAAATATGTACCTTTTAGATCTCATTGAGTCTGTGTAAGATATAAAGCCCACTCTCTGTTTTTTTTAAGGAAGCTACAGTTTATTCATACACAACAGATATTATTGAACTACAACAATAAGAGAATGTGCACGGCTAACTTCTTTTTTTGATAGTGTATCTACCCTTGTGAAGCCAGTGCTATTTTACATATAGATTTTAAAACTGTAAGAGGGTCAGAAGTCATTGACTTTTATACGGTTTAATTCTATTCAGGTTATACATCATGATGTTCCACTTTTGATAAAGATGGTCATAAGTCCATAGGCAAAGCAGAGCATCCTTCAGAATACATTCAGATTGTCTATGCATTGACCTTTATATACGAAATGGTGACAGAACACGCTGTCTAGTGTCCACTGGGCAAAGGTCCCTTTTTTATCACTCCAAGTAGTCTACCAAGTGTACCTGACAAAACTGTTCATTAACAGCATCAAAGTCTTGTGTCACTCCATCATCTTGCTATACTGAATTAGTTTCTGATGCACCTTTCTATCTAGCTAAACATAACATATAATGTTGATACTTATTTATAGGTAAGTGCTCTTTAAGAGTTACTATGAAATTACTATGAATTACTGAGTTTCTCAAATTACTAAGAATTTCAGACACTGTATTTTCTAAAGAAACTTCCAAGCCAATTAACATAATGCAATGTACACTGCGCTGCAGGGTGGTGTCCTTACAAAAATGGGTATTACTAAAGCTGTAGTCCGAATACCAAAAAGATATACTGTATGTGTTAATTCCAGATCAGTTTTACACATTGTTTCAGGGACTACCAACTGAATAGCAATTTGCATTTTTTGTTCAATAAACATCCTATTGCAATACGACCTATAATGTCATGAACACTGAATTTGTAATCATTTTGAAATTCTTTCATTGATTTTGTCAAATAAAGAATGCTATCAAGAAACTGCATTCTTCTAAAATCCAGAAATATTTCAAGTCTGGCAGCCACGTATGGAATGTAGGTTTAATAAGCTGCTGCCATAATTTTATATTGCATAAAACATGACAGTGTCGATGTGCAGAATAAAATGCTCTTACTTAGTAGCAGGCAACAATGTACGGCTAACTCTTTGGAGTCTTCCTGATGAATTTTCAAGCCCCATTGTAATCTCTGGCTGCTGGAGCACTGGCACTGCATTATCTACTGGAACTACAGTAAGAATCTGATCCACACCAACTGCTGAAGCATTATCTGAAGAAAGAGAAAAACTCTGAAAAATAAAACCTATTCTTGTCACATAAAAGTTTTTGCTTCCTTCTTTGATAAGCAAGAAAAAAATTACTAAATTACTCAAAAAAGAATACAAGTAACAGCAAACAATGTTATAAAGAGAAAAGTCAAACTAACCTGTACTCTCAGTTTCAATTCTCTCTACCGAAACAGGTGCAGATGGTATTTTGGGCACTTTAGGCTTTCGTATTCTCCCACTCTTTTTTTTTGGACTAGTCGAACAGTTTGCAGCTTCAGAAGTGATGGTCACATTAGGTGCTTCCACAACCTGTTGAGGCTCAGGTACTACTTCATTTACTGGTTGGCAGACACCTTTAACTTCCTCCAAATGGCTCAAAAGATGATCTAGGTTCAATTGAAAAAATATAATAATATAATAACTGCATAGCTAAGTACAGCTCTAACACCATCCTCAAGTTTGCTGACGATACCACTGTAATAGGTCTGATCAGCGAGGATGATGAGACGGCCTACAGGGAGGAGGTCAGACTCCTGTCAGAATGGTGTCAGGACAACAACCTCACCCTCAACTTTAGCAAAACTAACAAGATGATTGTGGATTTCTGCAAACAGGCAACAGAGCACAGCCCCTTCTACATCGGAGGTGAGGCTGTGGAGCAGATCAGCAGCTTTAGGTTCCTCGGAGTCACCCTCACTGATGACCTTAAATGCAGTAGTCAAGAAAGCCCAACAACGGCTCTACTTCCTCAGGAGACTGAGTAACGCCTGGATGTCCCCCACAACCCTGTGCAGATTCTACAGGTGTACTGTGGAATGCATTCTGACAGGAGGCATCACATCCTGGTACAGCAACTGCTCAGTTCAGGACTGCAGAGCTCTGCAGCGTGTGGTGAACATAGCACAGCAGATCACGGGCACACAGCTCCCTGCGATCCATGACATCCACACTACACGCTGTCACAGGAAAGTGAACCATATCAGGTGGTGCCCCAGCCACCCCGCACTGTCACTTTTCACCCTCCTCCCATCTGGGAAGTGACTAAAGTCCATTCAGACGCGTACCTCCGGGTTCAGGAACAGTTTCTACAAAACTGCAATCAGACTCAAGAACAATCAGTAACCTTGTGTCACCTCCACTGCTGCCTGCACATATACTTCTGCCATTGTCTCTATTTACTCCTAGGATTCTGGTTTTATTTATTTACTTATTTATATTAATTTATTTATTGTGTGTGGCTTTTGTCTATGTTCACTGTCTGCAGGGGCACATGCAAGCAAGCATTTCATTGTACATGGTACTTGTACAAATGACAATAAAGAATTGAAATTGATATATATATATATATATATATATATATATATACACACATACACATACACATATATACATAAGGGTTGAGTCAAAAAGATGTACCACATTTCAAATGTTTATTTTACAAAAATGCTACAAGATAAAATACATTTTATTATGACACAAGAAAGGGTACACAAAATAGATTTTTTCAATGTTTTAAAAGTGAGGCCTTCAAGGTAGTGGTCATCATTAGCTATACACTCTTTGAGACAATTTCTGAATGCTCGCATGCCTTGTTTGGCTATTTCAAGCGGAAGAGTGGCGATTTCATGGTGAATAGCATCCTTGGAGGACTTCAAGGTTTTGAGGTCAGTGTGTGTGTATACGTTTGACTAGAGATAGCCCCACAAGAAGAAATCGCATGGAGCAAGATCAGGTGAATGTAAAGACCACCTGACATCACCACACAGTGAGATTAGTTTCCCTGGAAACATCTCCTGCAAAACTTGCATGGATCTCGGTGCCATATGAGCTGTTGCTCCATCCTGTTGAAACCAGGCATCCACCACATCCATTCCTTCCAGTTGGGGCCGCAAAAATGTCCCTAGCATTTCAATGTAACGTTCAGAAGTGAGAGTGACTGTTGCTCCCCCCTCCTCAAAAAAGTAAGGACCTACAATGGCACACCAAACTGTAACACGCTCGCTATGCAGGGATCTCTAATGAAGTTCACGAGGGTTGGTTTCACCCCAATAGTGAACATTTTGCTCATTTACGCAACCATTCAAATAGAAATGTGCCTTGTCACTGCACATGACGATGGCATCTCGATGAACGGTTTGCAGAATGTTTGTGCAAACTCTCTACAGCTGTCCCAGTCTCTCTCTCAGTGAGTTCCTGCACTACCATCATTTTGTATGGATGGAAATTAAGGTCCTCATGCAAAATCCTCCTCAAAGATGTGTTGGAAATGCTTAAGGCAGACGGATGTTTGCATGCTGAATGTCTAGGAGACTGCAAAATTTATGCCCTTATAGTTTGGATGATTTTAGGCGTTCTTACAGTCCTTGGACAGCCTGGAGATTTTCTTTTCAGTGTCACTAAAGTAAATCAACTTTACATTAGATTTCTCTAATAATAAAATTAATTTATTTTTATCTAGTTGATGCACATTTTTGGCCAGAGATAACACATAAAACATATTTTGCTAGAAACAGATATCAGTGATCAAATTTTTAAAACATGTCACAAAAAGCAAATATCTTCCAGCTAAACATCAGTGTTAAGGGAATAAGTGAACTTAAAATATAAGCCAAAAAAAGAAGAGAGCTCAATTGAAGCGTACAATCAAGTTCCCAGTCATGCCATGTTAAAAGAGCTAACTGTAAAAAATAATAGGGCATCATAGCTCTAGACTATGTTGACAATGTGACCATTCATCATGGCAATTAAATTAAAGGGGATAAAGAAATGGCATTGATATTAAACAGTTGGACATAGGCCCAAAACAGCCTTTGTGCAAACTTTAAGAAGTTGTTATTTAATTTCAAATAATTTTAATTAAATAGAAAGATATACATACTTTAAATTAAAAAATACTAGTCGGACATTTAACAACTGCTGATAAAGTGGATATTAGGAGGCAAAGCTGCAAAATAGTGTTATCACCTGACAGAAAAACATATACCATTCTGTACAGATAGGTAGTAAAAATGGATGTCTACAAACATGAGTGTTAAAATGCCAGAAAGTTGACAATAAAATTAGAAATTTGATCATGTTTTGCATGTATGTATCAGCTTAACCATAAGAATTCTGGTTTTTTCATGATGAACTTGATATAGAGCAGCCAGCATAACCATCTCACAGATGGGCATCTCATGTAGTGCCAGCATGTAGCCATGACCTCTTATAATACTACATTCAAGCTAGCTATAGATGGTAAAGGCCAGTTCTCTCACTACACTACTGTTTAGTATAGTATCTTCTGTTAACAATTTTTTATTTTAAGTGTGTATACTGTGTTGTAATTGCTGTTGTGCAGCTGCCAATTAAACTAGCTATGGCTTATCATAAACTATAAGAAGATAACATCTGACACCACTTACTGCTACATCTAACTGTCCATCCATATAAACCTGACCTTGAACTCATTCTGTCATTATGACTTGATGGCCGCAGTAATTTGTTTATCTTCAAGGAACTGCAGTTGTCATTTGTCCTCACAAACATTTGTCACTTTTAAAAATCTTAATAAAAATGTGGATAATCCCTCCAGAGACCTCAACCCTTTGCAACCCTTCATGTGCTCAAACAGAGAAATCCTAAGGAGTGGGCACAAAAAACAAACATCAGCTAGGCTGTGGTGCCACTTGTGGGAATTTTTCACTTGGGTCTTGGTATCTTCAAACAATATCAGTTCTCCTTAAAAAGGCCTATGACATCCATGGCAGTGTGTGCATGCCTTTCCCTTCAACAAGAAAGTGCCCTTCTGCTAGTAAATGGGGGCAGCCAGCACTGAAGTAAGTACATTCTGTCCTCTGCTTGCAAAGGATTAAGGGGCAATCAGTACAGGGTGCAGCAGTGCTGACTACATTTTTTGAAGAAAATAAAATTGCAGAAAAGCATAGCTGTTGTTGATCTACACAAAAAGCAATTAAAAATTAGCTCATAATCACCGTCATTATTAGTAATAATAAAAAGCAAATACACATACAAAATGTGTACTGTATTGTTCCAAATTTAATGCAGCTAGAAAAAAGGTCACAGGCTTAAAGTTACAACATGATATGCTGAAAGTATCTTCTATAATATACTCTATGCGTATCTGATAATTGAACAAGCTTTTCAGTTTTAGAAACACTGAAAGACGTTGTTACTATTTAGAATGTAACCCTTTAAAGTCCACCAAACAGCAGACACATGCACTTCATTAGAGGAAGGCATTTAGACTAAACATACACAGCAGTGTTTTGGAAATGCTGTGAATGAAAAAAATGAGCTTCTTTTACATGAGCATGTAAACCTTACTATGAGATTTGAACAAAGTGATACATAATATATGCAGTTGTTTATCTAGCTGATCTAACAGTCTTTGTTAAAGGCTTGTACATGTAGTCCAGCTACACTTACCCAGTCCCCTATTTTAACCTCTACTATTTATTGACTGATGATTGACGTCTGAAGTGAAGTGTTTATAGATGGGATGATAATTATTCCAGAAAAAAAAAGAAAAAGGCATTACTAGAATACACGCTCCAGAAGAATCTTTCAAAACATTCATAAAGAAATGCTTTGTGGAAAAGACAGTCCACTCCAGAGTTAACTGCTTTACGTTATATAGGATCATGCTTACTCATATTTTGGTAGACAGGAAGAGAGTAGTCTTACAAGGCCGTGAATACTCATGTACATGTGCTTTCTCAATTTTTTTATTTTTAATAAATTTGCAAAAATCTCAAGTAAACTTTTTTCACGTTGTCATTATGGGGTGTTGTGTGTAGAATTCTGAGGAAAAAATTAATTTAATTCATTTTGGAATAAGGCTGTAACATAAAATAATGTGGAAAAAGTGATGTGTTGTGAATACTTTCCGGATGCACTGTATATTAAAAGCAAATGCTTGCTCTTTTATGCTGAAGCAGCAGCTGCATACAGTGGAAGGATGTTTCTACTGCTCAAATGTTTTTACTTCCCCAAACTCCCTATTGACTGTAATAAGGCTATCATCATTGTTTTCAGGAGTTTGTACATTAAAAGGTAACATTCAATCAGAGAATCATCATCTAACCCACCTAGATAACAATTACTTTTGGATGTTCACTGTGCATCTCAGCAACTTACTGTTGATCAAATGATCACAGGTGCAAACTCCTCAAAAAATATTAGGAACGTAAACCCACAGAATGGGATCAAAAGTAATAATCAAACCTGGAAGATCCGGCAGTATTGGAACAACCTATTGTGAAATTCACAAGATATATAAAAATAAATAAATAAAATAAGAACCTGCTTATTAATAGTCAATCCACAATACAGAATAACCAGGAAAGTTAACACAAATAAGTACAAGCAGAAAATGTTAACACTAATCAATTATTTAGTACAGAAAAATAATTATTTAGTACTAACATTTTCTACTTGTTCGGTATACTTATTTGTGTTAACTTTACTGCTTATTCTATATTATTGACCTGGCAGTATATAACAGGGACATTCATTTGTAAAAAAGGAAAAGAAGTTAAGGTCATTCCCACACTGAAAAGGACAGAAGATCGAAAACACAACATTTTTGGCTGTATAGCCTTTACCAAATCTTCCCAGATTGTAAAATAATGCAATCATAACTGTAAAATAAGGCAATTAAAAATAAATAAGTGATGTGAATAAGGTTTCAACAAGAACAATGATAAGAGGCTTCACAATAAGCCCATGCACACATCATACTGGACCTTTACAAGAACAATGAGAGCTGTAAAGAAAACATTTAAAAATAAGATACTATGGCTTGGGAGGGGTTGTGTGGTTATGAATCAAGATGTGGCAAGGAACAATTTAATTGCAGCTGAAAAGCACAACCAGTTAATGATCTGTACTGTCTGTCTACAAATGTGAAATCTTCCTCTGTAAATGTTATGGTGAATTGTTACATTTATGTAATTCCTATTTACAAGAATGGCCACTTGTGCTTGATTTTACTGACCCTGGAACAGATACATTTCAAAGCATTGCACCAGTAAAACCCAATAATTTCACTTAATTTTACTGAAATCCTGTTTGAAAGTTGAAATAGACATTGTGGGACAACTTGAAAAGTTGATGCACAGCGAAAAATACCCCCCTACTTATATCAGTTAAGCCACCTAATATCCTAAAGTCATAATTGCTTTAAAGTTGCTAAAGCTGTATATATTGCAAAAAAATAATTAAGGTGATTGCATCTTTCAGGATTTCAAATGAGATCTTAAAAAGTTAAGAAACTCACTCTATATCTGGGATTTTTAAACAGACTACAAAACTTTCAAAAATCAAGCATCAGAATATGTTTGCACACCATTCTTAATGTGATGGGTTATATGAAAGATCCAAGCAAACCTTAAAGCAGATACTGGTAATAGTAATATCCACTAAGTGAAGAGATGGGAACCTAATTCTTTCTTTAATCTTGTTTGCTTATAGAGGGGTACTACAAGCAACCACAGGGGAATTTTGGGTTGCTCTGTTAAAGGCTAAAATGAGATATCCAGAACTATGCTTAGGAAGGCTGGGAAGCACAGTCAAACATTCAGACCAACATTTTGGGACATATCACTCAATTAACAGATAGATTAAAAAAGCGGAAACCACCTAGTAAAACAGAATACACAGTCGATGCAGTCAAGGTTGTACAATTAGGGTATGGATTTAAAACCTGGAGATCAGGTCGAGGTACTGGTCTCAACCTTTCACTATAAACTTTTAACCCACTGGCAATGGTAATTCTTATTATAAAATAGACCTAGAAGAGTAAAACCCAATAGAAAAAGTAAAGGGCAGAGCTAATTGCATAATGGGGCTTCTTCCTTAGGTCCCTAGGATGGCTCAGGTTCAATTTCTAGATGCCTGACTGGGCTCTATCCAGTTACACTGGTTTAATGCCTCATCCTGAAGATGTGCATGGAAGGGCAAAAAATATTTCCAAATAGGCTCATTAAGAGTGCATCATGAGATGTAGTACTGTTTTGTATAGTGTTGATCCCTTTCTTGTACAAGCTCTCTAACATCACATACTGAGCTAAATAAATTGTAATGAATACTGTAATAAAGAAACATACCTAAATTATAACTGAATTCAAAGTGTTGGGATTATAGGTTTAAAGGGTTCTTATTACATGTACAGTAAATGTTGACAAAAATAAAAGAAATATACAAAGGTGAGCAAAACCAGTGCTGGGCAAGTTGGTTCACATTACACCATCAAAATAACAAAACATTTCTTTTAATAGTTCACTAAATTAGTGACATTACTGCTATGAGAAAACATGAAAACCAAAGGGTAAATGAATAAAAATAAAATACAAAGCACACTTATTAAACTGTAGTGTATGTCCTTGAGCTATTATTTGTCAAATTTGTCTGCCTTAATTTGCAACCTTGGACTGTTACAAACTTATAATTACATACTATTAATTAAATTTATATACTAGTAAAAAGTCACTCTGTATAGCAAAAACCTACTGTATTTTGCCATAAGCAATTTCTTACCAGTAAGAAGTTGAGGCTCCTGGAAAATACAGGAACACACTTTGCATGCCCACTGGTTACATTCAACTTCTTGGACAACACTGCTAGTTTGTACATCAGCTTTGAAAAAGAATCAAGCATTCAGGAACAAAAAACAAATAGAAAAAAATATATATAAGTGACTGCTAGGGGAAACATTTCAAGTTTTCAATGTCACAGACTTTCCCTGGAAAACTAAAGTTTTAAGGAAAATAAAAGAAGAATTTTATTTTGAAATTTTAAATGGGTAATTAATTCTCAAACAGGAAAGTAGCTTTCTCACCAGGAGTATCGCTGATAGTGTTGTTCAAAGCTGCTGTGGATCTCTCCATATCTTCCCCAGCTAATTCATGCTTTAAAGGTGAGGTTCCAGTTTCTAATGAAAATACAAGATTTTATGTAAATATATATATATATATAAATAAATAAATATAAATATTATATATATATATATATATATATATATATATATATATATATATATATATATATATACACACACACACACACACACAGATATACCCAGTTGTTTTAAAAACTTGAACCTACTTTTGAGGTATTTATATATAATTGGCTGCAGATACAGTAAATGAAAGATTAGGTAATATTCGTAAAAATGAACTTGCATGTGGAAAATTAATTACTGAAAAGTTGCCTAGAAATAGTATAAATTAAAAGCCTTTACAGTCTGATTAGACAGCAGTGTTTCAAAACAATAATAACAATATTTATTTATATAGCACATTTTCATACAAATGATGTAGCTCAAAGTGCTTTACAGGATAAAGAAAGAGAAAAGGACAAAATATTAAAAAAATAGACAATGATGTACTAATTAACATTTAATAAAAGTAAGGTCTGATGGCCAGGGAGGACAGGAAAAAAAAAAAACTCCAGATGGCTGGAGAAAAAAAAATCTGCAGGGGTTCCAATGTCATGAGACCACACAGCCCCGTTTAGGCATAAAAGGGGTTACCCATCTGTCATGATGCACAAATCAAACTTCAAGAAAAAAAAATCATTTAGAAATACATATATCAATGCAGTTGTGAAAATACAGAGCAGATTTGAAAAGCATATTTACAAAATTTTCTGACAAAAAGTAAGTCAGAAAACAAACACAGTTGTGCTCTATTTTTAAACTCAAATCTCACCAATTAGATCAGAGCTAAATTTATCTTGTCATGTTCCAAATGCAATGTACATGTGCTTGCTATAATTTGGTGGGATCAAACCTGAGTAAACTGTTAACTTTGTGCCTGCATAAAAAACTAATTATTTCCAACAATCTCAGCTATTAAGACTCCCTGTAGTATTTTAACTAATGACCCAAAAGCAATTAATTCAGAGTTTGCAGCTTTTTATTCAATGCACATGAAGTAAACACAGCTATTCATGAAATTAATTACTTCTTATCTAACTTAAATGTCTCTTGTTTATCTACACTAGAAGGAGCAATGCTAGATGGTCAAATTTACACGAAGCTAAGTAATAATAATAAAAAAAAAAAACGTAGGTTATATGGATGATCTCCTAAATCGCTATTACTCTTTGAAAATAACTTTTATCATGGTTTTTGATATGCTAAATGCAATTTCAGATGGACCACTGGGGGACCCCACATTAATATGACAGTAATCTAACTCTGCATTAGCTACAGAACTTTATCTCTTATACGTTTAGATAATTGTAGTTTTAGCAAGTTCCTAGCTAAGAACCTGGCATGTGTAAACACTAAACTGGGTAATCCAGATCAGGCTGGTTTCACAAGCTCTAAATTAGCATATGACAGTACATGTAGATACATATAATGGATGGCTTCTTTAGTACCTGTATCTACTGTAAGCAGCTTTTTTCTAATTGAGAAAAAAATTACTTAATTTAATTGTCTTACTGTGGAAAATGAATTTAATTATAGAAATTGGAATTATTTATAGTGTTCTGAATCACATTGGATTTTTATTGAGATGGAAAAAAACAGAGTATGGTAATTTGTCATATATTATTTTCACTAATTTAATACATTCCACCTCCTTTGCACTCTGCATCATTATTTTAGCCACTGATCAATGAAATTCACAACTAAGTGTTAGCTATGTCCATATCGTCTAAATATATTTTCCCATACACAGATTACTTTTATCTTTAAGAAATGCTGAAACTACCCACAGATGTTAAAATTGTTTAAATTTCACAAGACTGTATCATGTTATCAGTTCAATTGGACTAAATGGGTATTGTTCTCGGTCAGGATTAACCCTGATTTGACAGGCCTGTCAGTTTTTTTTTTCATTTCAGGTATTTCAGTGTCAAAATTTCCACCCAGCTCTCTCATAATGTGGTATCTAATAATCATAAAATATTGATAGACATTAGCTAAGAATGGTCTGCTTTTGAAACCTCACTTCCAGTTTGGATATCTGCTATTAAAACAAATGTATCCCACAGTTTAACTCTGCCTTCCTTCTTTCCATTGCAAAATTAATTTGAAATGGTCAGAAATCTTATGTGTAACGGCATGTAAGAATTAGCTATTTGGTAGCATTGGAAGTTTCTATAGACTCACATTTTCTTCATGAGTTGCTTTTTGTTAAGTTAAATCTTGCAGAATTTGGGACTAATTATTTCATATGACCTGCATATTTTGCTCATTGTAGACAAGAGAGAAGGATGAAACCTAAAATGGGATAACTTTTACTCCTATTTACAATAATTCAGACTTACTGTTTGGGGGTCAAATGTGCATATGAGTTTTCTTGCTGAATAGCTGGATCTGTAAATTGAACAATATGTTTGAAAAGGGTGTTTGGCTACACACCTTCCAGGAAACTAAGCAGTTATATATTTTTATCCTCTTCATTTGATCTTTGTTCTCCAGTTATATTCTGCTCTAAAACTGTGTTGCTTCCTGTTTAAACCCTATTTCCTTTTCTTTGCACAAAATTTTCTTTGAATAAGTGAACCATTTCCTTATTAGACTCATCTTTTTGTGACTCTAATTATGATGACTTGTGTAATCCATAAATCTGGCCATGTGAGCTTACTTCTGAAAACAACCTCCACCCCTTCTGCTGAAATACTACATTTAAACTGTCCAGTTATGCTTAAGAAACTATCTATAAATATGCACAACTTCATTGGTTATGTCAACTGTATTTTACATCATGGCAAAGATTAGATGTGAAAGTTGTTCAAGATTAACCATGTCATCTATGTTCTGACAAAAGGGTAAGCTCATGCATATATACTGTTTTTGATCCAATGGTTTCTTATTTTGGGAAAATGTTTTGTTAGCCATGTTAAATATTATTAAATACAATCTCCCCATATCTACCTCTCCACTATCTCTTTCAATGTAGTCTATCTATGTCAGGTAATACTGCTGCAAAATTTTATTGAGCCTCTTTGAAGAAATTTCCAGGTCAACTGTTTCTCAGGCATTGTACACCAGATTTTATTATCTGGATAATTTAAAAGTAACCTCAGAAAGAATTAATGATGCTTCAATGACAGCTTTAAATGGGCGGCAATGAGGAATAAGGGTCTTCAAGGAGAAGCTAAACTCTTCTTCCCATTTTTTTCTTATAGAACTACATTCTTAAATATTTCAGCACTCCAGGATAGCGTAGGATGGGGTGTATATATTTTATAAATAACAGGTATTTAAAAAATGAGGACAAAAATAATCACAAAAAAGTGTATGATATTCTTATTATACAAACACAAACGTTATTACATTTTAACTAGGTAAGGCAAGTTGTTGGAACAGGCCACATAATTATGTTATATTAGTAAAGGAAAAGCTTGCAGACCAAGGATCAGTTTCAGAGGATTACTGAATCACTTGCTGGATGCTGGCCAGCAAGTGTCTTTGGCCTACAGCAGTCTGCCACACTATCTTAAGATTTGGTTCCTGCCTATGCCCAATGCTGTTAAAACAGGCTCTGGTTAAACAAGAATTTATTAGAATAAACTGAAAATGAATGAGTCACTTAATAACTGAATATGCCTATAACATCCAGCTAATAGTTCTTATGAAACTGTAAAACTAAATTCCTTCTGTAAACCACATATTGATGTTTTTATTAAATTATTTACTGAAGATGAATATCAGTTATGAGACACCAATTTTCCAGAAAGAAAAGAGCTAACTGAAATCATTAGGATGTGTCACACTAACGTATAACCACCCAGTTAGTGGGTTTTTCAAAACCTGCTATAGTTTGCAAAGAAATGTGAGTTTATTATGAAATCAATTGCAGATATGTTTTCTTTACTAAATTTATCATTTGCACACATCTGCATAAATGCCCTAAGACACCATTTGTAACAATCACATATTATGTATTTTGCATATATGTTGTCTTTCCTTTTGGCTTTTCTATAAAAATCAAGTCTCACTGTTAGTGACAGTTTTGGGTTACATTGTTGAGTACTGAATAAACAAGTCTTTACATTTCTTGGAGAAGAGTTTTATAACAGTTTCCTTAGAAACAGCCACACTTGTTTATTTTCCTTTTACCCTTAGCTAGCAAAGTGGTTTGGATGTAATTTTTGCACTCCACCTATTGTGAAGAATAGAGAATTATTATGAGAATTATGATTTTAGTGTCCCAGAGAAAACAAGTGATCAAACATAAAAGAGACTAACAAGGATAAGAATGTTAGCTAGCTCAATTTGAAAAATGAAGCAAAGACACAAATACTGACACCTAAAAGAGCACATTCTGAAGACAGTGTGCTAGGACTGGATGAGCCATCCATATTAGAAGGCCACATTATGTTCAACCAGTTTGGTTTACTAGAATAACACAAAATACAGTAAAATGTACAAAGTGTGTCACTTATGGTGAAAGAAGTTTATATTAGGAAAACAAATCTGATTCAGTATTATTTGTCTTGGATCTAATTATAGTGATTCTAACAGGAAGAGCAAAGCTCTGTTGCACTCACACTGCAATGCTCACCAGAAAACAGAATGAAGAATTTCAGTTTTACTAGTTAAAAATTTAAATGTTAAATTATTTTTAAAATTATAGCTAAATAGTGTTTAAGTTGTTTTAGCCTCAAACAGCACTTCATGCATACGCCTTCATTTGCTATGCCCAATTTGAGTCACTCCACTATTTTCTATAGCATAGCCTTTGCTTAAATACACTTAGTTGTTGCATATTTTTAATCAGTTAATTATAGAATTAAAGGTCTTCTAGGAAAACAGTTAAAATATACTTACTATACTGATGCCTGCGCTTGATGACTCTCAACAGAATTTTTCATCATTTAAACTTACGTTTTATATAGGAATCAGACAGCACACTCAGAATAATTGTTTATGAGACTAGGAATTAGAGCACACTTAGAATAGTTGTTTATTAGACTACTCTTGAAATCTATACTTCTCTTTGATACATTAAATAAAAAAAATAGTGCTACATAGATTTAGATGGTAGTCGCATTGTGCTGAAAAAAAATCAGTGATTGAACTAATTTTAGCACTGAAGGTATAGTACTTTATGTGATCCTTCAATATCAATAAACATTTTATTCATCACCTCTGTTCACCACCCACAAAGAACAAGTACCACACATTGGCTACCCTTGATGTTTCTGCCTCTTTTTAATACTACAAACCAAAATGTAGATTTTCATTCACCTGCAGTTAATGGTGTGACAGTGGGTTTCAAGAGTGGCTTTTCCATCCTTTTTGCATAAAATGCTCCATACCAGACACGCAGCTCTGCACCAGGCTGGATATCCTGCAAAACAGGAAAGCGACAGCTAGTTTTGTTGAATATAGTGCATTGCACAATTACAAAATAAAAAATTATAATAACAATCACAGTCACATTAGGCATTATATCAATTTGAAAATGTTGGCACTAAAAGTCCAAGACAACAATGAAACCAACATGCAGCACAGACAATGTGACCGCAATGAATGGAAACTAAAAAGTTGAAAACCCAAGAAGTATTCATCGTGCTGTGGTCCTCAGTTTAAATCATGGTGATCCACTTAGGCTGCAGTTTTTTGTTCCATACTCTATTTTTAACTAGTGAGTCATTCTGCCACTAATTAATCTTAAGGTTAAATTAGCATTTATTTCTCATTCTGCACTCAGAACAGTGTAGCAATATATGATTAAAGTGTATTATAATGTAGAAATTTGGTATTTTTACATGGTTTTAAATGCTTAACTTACTTTTGTCATTTTCCGATTAATTCACCTCTTTGCCGAAGCATTTGATCCTTTAACAGGCTTTTAGTAATGACACTTAATGACAAGAAGAATATACACCCAGCATAAACAACACTGAATGCTGACAGGCTATTGATACCACTAGTGTGTTGGACCTACTAGAGTGGCCATTAATAAATAGCTTAAATAAGTTAAATTAAATAACACATACAAACATGGAATAAACGTTAGGAAGATTAGGCAATGAAAATCATAAAAACCAAGTTAAAAATACCAAATTATCTCCATGCAACATACATAAATGACTGCTACAGTCCAATAAAAAATTAGCAAACCCAACTTTAGAATTTCTGTATTGACACCAAAACACAGAAACTGGGAAATAACAGCTTGATTAATTAAGTTTGGAACCAAATATAAAGCGCAAGTTGGTTTGGATGAAATCCCCCAAAATGTGCTCCCAGAACTGAACTTGAGAATCACACCTATAGTGCCCAGTTCAAATTTTACTTCTTAATAAAATGTTTGAAAGTGCTAGGAGACTACTATACTGATAAATAAAGTGATAATTTTCTAATAATAAATATACAATAAAAAATAATTTTTTAAATAAGTGTCTAATAATTTATTAGGCTGTATTCTGTTTAATGCATCTACTGTCCATACTGTAAGCAAAATATCGCTGGCTGAGTTCTTACCTGAGATGTTGTAAAATAGATATCATTGTCTTGCTGATAAGCAGTCAAGTTCTGATGTTTGTAATCTGTTGCTGGTCGAACAAGCATCATCCAATTGCAGTCATCTTCATTACTAGTGTCAAAAGAAACAACAAGGCCATCCTTTTGGAAAATCTGAAAAATGTTGTAAATGTAAAAAATTATATGTAAAAGATATTTATATATTTTGTTTAAAAACATAAAGTTAAACTTATACCACATTTTTTAAACATTATAAAATTAAAGAATCATTACAATTAATTTTTGCATTCATAAAATGGAAAAAACAATACATTGTTATTACTCAGTGTCTAAAATATATATATACACAGTCAGAGATTAATGTCCATTAGTAACACTGCAACCCCCAGGTTGAAGACTATGCTGTTCAAGACCTTATGGAATGGGTGGTGAAAGATGACTTTAAAGGCTATTATGCTTGTTCGTTTGTTTGTACTACATATTGTTAAGGAAACCTACAGGCATTCTCAACAGCATCCTAAAGAAGCATCATAAAGGGTAGACATCAAAGAAGCTCAGTGATCTCTTTTCCAGACTTACTCATTCAATACACTTCCTACAAGTATGCCCCATCAATTCAAATGCCAGCAACTTCAGCATGCTGCCTTTACCATGTTCATTAATAATTGTCAAATACAGTTACTTAAGGAAGAACTATTAAACTGCTAAATCCCTGCTACTCTCATAGCAAATTTATACAAAATACCAAACAGTTTGAAATGTGGGAAAAACGTTATCCAACTATAGAGGAAAAAAATGCCTTAGACATTTTTTAGATATTGATTTGCCTTTTTCTAATATTTCACCCAGCAGGTATGGGATTTCCCATGTAAAGTGAATGAATTTATGCTTAATATTCTTCTCAATTCTTAAATAATCATATACCATTCTAACACACTTTAGATTATATTACACGCATATTTCAACAGTCCCATTTGCGCAGCAAACCAAAATGAACTATTAGTTGGTCTGTATTAAAGCCCTGCTGACAACATGCATTTTATGGTTTTGTGTCTCAAAATTAATTTGTCACAAGTAAATAATAATTTTGTAAAACTGTGAACAGCCATAAATATATAATTATATTTACATCACAAAGAAAATACTCTTCATTAGCAGTACAAAAGCAGTAATTTGGAATTAAAAAGAATTATAAACTTGACAGTATATGCATTATGTAACATAACTATATCATAATCTCATTATTATAGTTTTCAATAATCAGCTATTTACTTGCTCCTTATGTTTATAACTGCAAAGGGGAAAGTAAGTTGCATGTGGGACCCCCAACAAAGTTTTGTTTTGTGGAATTCATTTCAGTATCATGCACTCCAGCTGTTAAATTATTTTCATTTTTGTGCAGCTGTCACAAACCTTTGAATGGCTTGTTTTGCCTTGTGTAGTTGTGTTATATACAATACAGTTATGGCCATGATTCAGAACAACTTGTCTAAGGAGATAAGTAAACACATTTTTCCAAATATTCATGTCTCATTACGCTTGTGTGCCTTTTCTAGCATGCCCTTAGTGGCATAGGTTCAAACTTGACAATCATATATATTGTATGTAACACAAATCAGAAGATGATGACAATTTCCAATGTTGCTTCACTGATTTGGCCGTGATATGGTGCTCTCTATGCCATGTAGGGTCAGGCTATCAAATCTGCCTCCTAAATCAAATGATCAGTCCAAACAATGTGCTGTCAACAGAACATATAATGATATTGTTCTTACTAGATTTGCCTGTACAATAATATAAAGAGAGAATATATTGCGGGGCTGTAGAAATAGCCTTAAAAGACAATATTGCTTAAAAATTCCAAAGATGAGGCTTTGTTGTTTGTCTTTAAGCTTGTTAGTAAAACTATGTGAGATTACACATACTGAGACCTTTAATGTTTAAGACAGGCTGGCGATGATAATTGCACTAAAGACTGGGCAATATTTAGTACATAGCATTCTAATATCATTCAAATGCTGATCAACATTTTCAAAAATAATGTCCAAGATTAGAGAGACGGACTGACTCACTAAACTGATAATTTAATATGTGAGCTAAATGCATAGAGGGAACACAGACTATAGCAGTTAATGTAAGAAATTAACAGTTTATCTAGTCAATTCAGGCAGTCAAACTTAAAAGGCACTGAGTAGTATTTGCACTAATTATTCAGAGCTATTACAATTTTTTTTGGGCACAGGCATTATGGTAGATTCCAAAAGCCTATGACTATAGAAGTTAACTGTTAAACACCATTGTCTACCCTCTTTAAGTTGATGTGCACTTTTTGGTCTTTAAAATGTAACACTGTTCACAGGTTGAGTTGATGGAAGGCTCTGCATTTTCAGCTTCAAAAAAAAGTGTACAATTTTTTACACTTGTCTAATATTGAGGTTTCAGTTTTGGAGACTTCATGCTCTAATTACAGCCCCTGTTTGTGCTTGTCTTGTTCACTTCTCATATTTAAAACAGAATTTTTGTATAATTCAAAGTCACCAGAATGAAATACAGTAGTCTGATTTAGTTATGGAGAAATAATCACTAACCCAGAATTTATAATTTGTATATTACCAGATCTAACAGTACATGACTGACCATATATACTCAGTAAGATCAAGTCTTTCAATATATTTTAATTTTTAGTTTTTGCTCATCTATACTACTACAGCTTCTAATGCTACTGTATCTGACCACTTTTACTTTATTAGTGTAGTCTTTATTTTTAGTTCAGAAAAGTTAAGCCAAACTATAAAGGTGTAGTCAGACTAAAGTCATTAAAAGAGTAGTAGTAGTAGTGGTGGTAGAAAATTCACAAGATGGAAGCTGAAAATCCTTTGGTAGCATTTTTTTTTAAAATTGTGCATATGTATAATGTTTATTTTTCTAGATGACAATTTAAAGATCATACAGTCCTGCTCCAGTGTTAACCTGTAAATAAATAAATCCAATACAATACGCTGAAGGAAAACCTGTACAAAAAGCAGAATGATGAATGTGTAACATTGAGGAATTACAGACTTCATGTGTAAAATTTGAAAAGAACTTTGTTTATGCACCAACTGGGGGCACAATAAGTAAAGTTCTCTAAGGAAATAGCAGAATATTGTTTCTTGTGCTAAATGATTTAGAGTGCCAAAAAGCATAACTGATAAGATTCTCACCCAATCTGAAAGAAAACATAAGTTAAATTGTGTGCATTTTGCAAAGATAAGCATCATAATGAAAAATTACATTTTCTCATATCTATATATTCTACAAATGCCGGTTATCTTCTTCCTGCTATTATCAAAGAAGAAACTATTGTCATAAAATATATACAGAAACAAAAATTTCATTTTAAATGCCAAAACACATGATTTAGTTTATATTAATATCTTTCAATAATTAATAGTGTTTAAAGAAATTTTACAGGTGAAAAGGGTATTTTTATTATATATGTATTTAGACAGTTACCAGATTAAATTACTACCTTGAAATTCATACAATAATACAGTGGTGATGGCGAACTTTACCTAGTACTTTACAAAGACTGATACTGTGTTAAATTTGAAATAATTCATGTAAACACTTCCATAAAATGATGTTTATATTACAATATCTTAAGTAATTAGACACACATACAAATAACCTTCATATAAAGAAACTAAAAATTGCAAATCCTCCCACCTTTAAGGAGAATGTCATTTCCTTTTCCAGCTTTGCTACTCTCTTGGCTTCAAAGGGTCCAAACTGTGTTCGTTTTACAAGCTGAGTCAACACAAAGACTCCTTCCACTTCATGACTAATCTTCTTTATTTCCAGGCTATCTGGCAAAGATGATCTATATTTTGATGAAAAATATAGATGGTCATTTAGGTAATATGCTAAATTTGTCTGTTTAGATTTATAACCACTTACATTCAGAATATTTAGTTCTACCTGGTAAACTGCAGCTTTTATTCTGATTTCTTCAACAGCAGAAACGTTTTTTCACTTACTATTTTAGAACAAATGTTTAATCATCCACAATTTTGCCAAACACCCTTCCAAGATCCTATGTATATTACTTTTAAATCATCATTATTACACTACAGAATGTTGACTAAAGGGTTCAATTTTCTCTTGACATGTTTTCTTGATGGGTGACTTAGCAGTAAGGAATATACAGTGCATCTGGAAAGTATTCACAGCGCATCACTTTTTCCACACTTTGTTATGTTACAGTCTTATTCCAAAATTGATTAAATTCATTTTTTTCTCAGAATTCTACACACACACACACAAACACCCCATAATGACAACGTGAAAAAAGTTTATTTGAAATTTTTGCAAATTTATTAAAAATAAAAAAAATTGAGAAAGCACATGTACATAAGTATTCAAAGCCTTTGCCATGAAGCTCAAAATTGAGCTCAGGTGCATCCTGTTTCGTCTGATCACCCTTGAGATGTTTCTGCAGCTTAATTGGAGTCCACCTGTGGTAAATTCAGTTGATTGGACATGATTTGGAAAGGCACACACCTGTCTATATAAGGTCCCACAGTTGACAGTTCATGTCAGAGCACAAACCAAGCATGAGGTACAAATCTAGGGAAGGTTACAGAAAAATTTCTGCTGCTTTGAAGGTCCCAATGAGCACAGTGGCCTCCATCATCCATAAGTGGAAGAAGTTAGAAACCACCAGGACTCTTCCTAGAGCTAGCCGGCCATCTAACTTGAGCAATCGGGGGAGAAGGGCCTTAGTCAGGGAGGTGACCAAGAACCCGATGGTCACTCTGTCAGAGCTCCAGAGGTCCTCTGTGGAGAGAGGAGAACCTTCCAGAAGGACAACCATCTCTGCAGCAATCCACCAATCAGGCCTGTATGGTAGAGTGGCCAGACGGAAGCCACTCCTTAGTAAAAGGGACATGGCAGCCCACCTGGAGTTGGCCAAAAGGCACCCAAAGGACTCTCAGACCATGAGAAACAAAATTCTCTGGTCTGATGAGACAAAGATTGGACTCTTTGGTGTGAATGCCAGGCGTCACATTTGGAGGAATGTGGAGGAAACCAGGCACCGCTCATCACCAGGCCAATACCATCCCTACAGTGAGGCGTGGTGGTGGCAGCATCATGCTGTGGGGATGTTTTTCAGTGGCAGGAACTGGGAGACTAGTCAGGATAAAGGGAAAGATGACTGCAGCAATGTACAGAGACATCCTGGATGAAAACCTGCTCCAGAGTGCTCTTGACCTCAGACTTGGGCGACGGTTTATCTTTCAGCAGGACAACGACCCTGAGCACACAGCCAAGATATCAAAGTAGTGGCTTCAGGACAACTCTGTGAATGTCCTTGAGAGGCCCAGCCAGAGCCCAGACTTGAATCCGATTGAACATCTCTGGAGAGATCTTAAAATGGCTGTGCACCGAAGCTTCCCATCCAACCAGATGGAGCTTGAGCGGTGCTGCAAAGAGGAATGGGCGAAACTGGCCAAGGATAGGTGTGCCAAGCTTGTGGCATCATAGTCAAAAAGACTTGAGGCTGTAATTGCTGCCAAAGGTGCTTCGACAAAGTATTGAGAAAAGGCTGTGAATACTTATGTACAGTGATCCCTAAATATATATAACGGATTTTTCACTGGTTCGCGGATTTCTGTGGACAATGGGGCTTTTAATTTATGTTACATGCTTCCTCAGTTTGTTTGCCCAGTTGATTTCATACAATGGACGCTATTGGCAGATGGCTGAGAAGCTACCCAATCAGAGCACGTATTACGTATTATATAAAACTCCTCAATGATATACGATATGCTTCCCGTGCGGTGCTTCGCACACTTCAAAGCTCTAACAGCCCGAATTAATTTTTGATTGTTTGCTTCTCTCTGCCTCTCTCACTCTCTCTGACATTCTCTGCTCCTGATGGAGGGGGTGTGACCAGAGGGGCTGTTTGCTTAGAAGATACGGACGCTCCTCTAAAAAAATTTTGAAAGACTACCTTCACATTGATCCCTTCATTGCGGCGCTTTATCTCGGTGCTTCGTTTACTTAAAAGCCCAACAGCTCTATTGATTTTTGATTGTTTATTTTTCTCTCTCTCTGATATTCTCTGCTCCTGATGGCGCTCCTTTGAAGAGAAGATATGTTTGCATTCTTTTAATTGTGAGAAAGAACTGTCATCTCTGTCTTGTCATGGAGCACAGTTTAAACTTTTGACTAAAGGGTGTTATTTCATGTCTAGAGGGCTCTAATAATGCTAAAAAACGTATTTAAAAGGTTGTAAACAGGTTTTCTATGCTCTAACTGCGAAAATATTAGATTTATAAATAAAGAATCCTACTTCATGGAAATTCATTTATTTGTCTGGAGTGGATTAACCGCGATAAACGAGGGTTTACTGTATAACTGTGCGGAGAATATTTATAACAGTGTGGGAGAGTTTCTAAGGGCTTAAAATATATAAAAATAACCATACAAACATATGGTTTCTACTTCACGGATTTTCACCTATGGAACGCAACCCCCGCGATCGAGGAGGGATTACTGTACATGTGATTTCTCAGTTTTTCTATTTTTTTAATAAATTTGCAAAAATCCCTGTATGAGGCCAATTTCCTGCCCTGTGCCCAATGTTACTGGGATAGATGCCAGCACTGCACAACCCAAATTAGAATAACTGGGTATAAGATCTTAATACACTGATACTTATTGTCTAGATAAATATGTCTGACTTGATGGATGACTGGACTTAGAAGTGTACTTACATTAGGTTAGGTTATGTAGTGTTTATTATTTTAGAAGGAAATTTTTTTGAAGCAGGCAAGTACAAAACATAAGGCATTGTTACACAGATACAACAAAATAAGCCAAGGCACAATAAGTGACAATTAGTGATATCATATATACACAAACAACCAGGATTTGAACAAAGAAGAATAATAAATTTCAGTATTCAGCAGAATCACAAGTAACAGAATTCAAAATGGTTATAGCTCTGGGAACAAAAGAGTTTTTAAATCTGTTGTTCTTTACACTTTGAACCCAAATCTGCAGCCTTACATTAACTTAAATGTCCATTAAAGTCACCTTTAAGATGGTGCTGATTTTAAAAATGAATATATGAAAGTATTGAAACAAGAGACTGGAGAACCTAACACCAGAGGCAGGTAGATAAAGAAAATAAAGGACAAACTTAGTTGCTCAAAATTTTACATGCTCCTTTATCCATCCACTGGCTTGCCATATTTAACACAGGATTTATTGGTTCTGACTTATAATTCTCAGACCACCAAATGAGGTTGATCACATTCCTGCTGCAGTACAGCATGCAATTAGTGATAGCTGTCCTTTGAAACTGTTTACTGTGGCTGCAAAAATTATTAACCTGTATTATATTTCTTTAAATTTTATAATGTTACATTATGTGATGTTAATGTGTATAACTGAACTCTGCACAGATGTCATACCCTACATTTGGAACACAAATAACAAAGAAATGACCCATGTATAAGCTTCAATTGAAAAGTGAAGCTGATTATGTGCACAAGGTGGAATCTCCTGACTTCCATTGAACAGACACTGAAATAATAACTTGCGCTCATCCAACTAGAAACAGTCTAACTGGAATCAGTGCAACACTTGTACTAACATGCCAAAGGCTGTTAAATAAATAAATTACCAGGGCTAACCTTCTTATTATGGCAAATGAATTTAGCATTCTGTTAAAAATCAATTCATTTTCATACCACATGCTCCCCATTGACAGGGTCACACTATTATAACTTTTATATTAAGCTCTGCTATTATATCATGGAGACAAAGAAAATTGCAGCTCAGAATTTTTAAATGTGCATTAAATGTTTAAAGAAATTGCTGTTGTATGCACAATTTTAAGGAATAAAATAAAACTTGGCTGTGACTGTTTAATCAACTATTAACACTTTTCGTTCCAAAAGAACACTTTCAGAGTGACTATTCCCCTCTGTCTTGTGGAAAATGGAGAAGGATACATTCTAATAGACTTAGTTTATATTATTGCTCTTGATGGCTAATCTTTACTTCTCTAATAGACTAATACAACATTTCAAAATAAGCTTAGGAACTGTCAAAAACAGTTCTGAGTATTGAAAATAATTAACATGGAACATGGAAACAAATCATTATTTGCTCATCATCAGTTCTAAAAAATGTTGTTACTGTATAGAAAATGGAAGCTACTTACTTAAATCAATCATAAGTTGATAAAGTGGTTTAGGTTTAGTGGTTTTTCATCGGTCAGTAATATTTGGTATAACACTTTTGTATTAGAGAGTGCTTGGGAAAAACACAATGTTAAATTATTAAAATCCAATAATAAATTCAGTAATGTCAATGATAAGCAAATCTCTCTATTTGCGAGCAGGGGGCAAAACCACCTAGTTTAATAAAATATTAAAAGTTTTTGAATGCTTTCATACATCCATACATGCAGATTATGAATAGTCAATATTATACTATCAATGATGATAAAATATAAATTAGTTAAACAACACTTTTAGCAGACAAACAGCACTATTAAAAAGCCTACCGAAAGACTTTTCCTTCCTCGCCAGTTGAAAAAATGTAACATCTCCCGACCTTTGCTTGAAATGTTTGATACAGCAATAATACAGAGCACACCAACAATTTTACAACCTGGTACTGTACCATCACTGAACAAAATTGGTAAAGGCTGGAGAGAGTGGTGAAAACTGTTTCAATAACCTGCATGGCAGATGGCTTCGCAGATGAGCTAACAATACGTCTTTGTTTAATTGATTTCTTTCAGGCAGACAGTTTAGATCTCTCTCTACCAAGGCACTTTGCCATTGTAACCATTTTTGTTCTTTCAAGGTAATTAAGTTTTAAAACTCTGGACTTCCTTTATAATGTATCAGGTTTTGATTATGTTTATGCATTGTTTAAATCTTGTGTTGTGTGATGTATTCCTCTTTAGTTGTATCATGTGATTACTGTATTGTATTTGTCTAGGCATTAATATTTTGAATTGTTTGTACTTTTGTGATGCACTCTATACAGTTGTGTTTTATGCTATTAAGTCTGTGTTGCTGGAACAAGGAGAATTAGACAGCAATAAACTTAAATTTTACTTCAACTTCAATTGAACAGGCAGTAACTTATTTTAGCTTAATCAAGAATGGTAGAACTTTTAGGCACCTTTAAACATTAGCCTTAATTAAGACGTATATGGCAGAAGGTAAACTTTTCAGTGGTTTACTTGGTATAATAAACTTCATTCATTGTGAAATGTTAGTTTTACTGATCGTTTAATTATCAGTAAAGTAATGGGGACTTCAAACTCAAAACTTTAAGACTTAAACATCTTTCATAATGATACAGATTTTGTGTCAAAAATCAACTTTGTGAAATAATTTTATTTTTTTCAGAAAAGCCACAAATCACAAGCTTAAGTATATGTCACAAAATCAATTCATTCAAAAGTGATTCTATATGGAATCATAACTGTCATTGTATGACCTGCAAACATCAAAGCCTACAAATTTAAAATGATGTTAAAGTCTGGAAACATACACCATTGTCTAACACCATTCTATTACTAATAGTTAATTGATGGATTCCTCAAGTATAAGCTAGTGGTGACAATATTACATTGTTTAAAATACAAGTATCCTAAGTGCAGTAACTGCTCTACCTTTAGAATGACCAAGGTGGCTCTGTGATTTCTAAAATATTAGAATTTTTAAAAATTCCTTAGTCCAGTTTCAGGTACAAGGAAACAATAACTGACTAAATGCTGCTAGGTGCTGTGAATTTATCATACACATGCTATAAGAACATAAGCAAACAATCAGATGAAAATAAACTACTGTTAAAGATTACATGATTTGTTTAATACCGTCCTTATAAGTTCTAATTAACTAATACCATCTTCTTAAGTTGAAATTAAATGATTCATCTTTAAGAAGTCCAATACAGTCCTATTACGGTCTTCAAACAGAAAGGAGCAGAAATCCCTGATTATATAACTGAAATGTATTAAATTAGGAAATCTGCCGAGAAATCTTCCAGTGCCTTCAAAGCTCCACAAAGCACAGAAGAGTCAACTGAAAAGCTTGAGGGAAAAAAAGCACTGCTTCCAGTTTGTATAAAACTGATAAATCGTCCAAAATCTAGAACTATGAAAGGAAAAGTGCTATACAAGGAGTCTACCATGAGACCTTTGGTGTCTCTAAAGGAACTGCAGCGTTCTATGACTGACATAAAAGGAAAACGAGTTCACTGGCACATCACAATTCTGTGCTTCATAGCAGACAGGCAAATGAAAACTAGTGCTGGGATACAAAATAATAAAGAAAATTCTTAAATGATCTGTTGCATGGCAAGTAACCTGAACTGGTACTGCTGGCTGAGTACTATGTCTTATTAAATGTTTATTAATGTAAAGAGGATTGCAATAAAATGGATAAATAAAGGTTAAATTTGAACATCGCACTTTTAAAAGCTTACACATTCTCACTATTTACTAATTAGCTTCTCATCTCTTTTAGACTATTCAATGTCAATGCAAAATAGCCTTAAATATGCATATACCATATACTCCCTACTATGGTGAAGGGAGGATGTGCAAAGTTAGATACAAAAAACATGTCTGTGGAGCTTATGCAAAGCCTAAAATATTAAGAAAAGCTATTTCACATATTAAGAGTACAATATAGAAACACAGCTTTTACCTTATCTTGTCATTAGAAAACTAAGGTAAAAATATTGTGAAATATGGCCCTTAACAGGTATGACAAACAAAAAAAACAAGTAAACTGTAGATGCAAAGCACTTTGTTGTTCATTGGTGTAGTCCACTTACTTCCCTTCAGTTAACTTATTGCAAGTTTTGTGTTCAGATGTTGCTACAGTCTAGCCACACTACTACTGAGGCCTCTACTCTCAAATATTTCATTGCTATCCCATGTGCAGGTTTTTTCATTTAAGCCACTGAAGTCTGTTATTCTGTCAGGGTGCTCTTAACACTGTCACGAGTAAAATGGAATGTAGTCAACAAACAGGCATCCTTTCCTTGTTGGGATGAAGAGTTGAAATAACTGAACAGCCTGAAACAAGTGGAGAAGACATGATGCATTGAAAAATGATTCAATCTTGATTATATGTGTCCCTAACAATGGGAGTTCAACTGTTTAAATACAGTATGTTCATGACACATAAAGACTTTTAATTAAAAGCAAAATATCCTTCAGAAAAGCAAATGCTATGCAAATCACAGACTTAGCTCTCTTAGAACTCTTAATGAATAGCTGATGATACTGATGTCTGCTGTTGAGCAAGGGACTTGCAGTGAAAATATGCATGAAAAAGAGCCCACCATTTCAGAGAGGTACCAGCTATTATTATTTGCAACCGTCGTTAGTTGTAAATAAAAAAGACAGATGTAGACACAGTCACTGGAAGATGAAACACAACACAGTCTGTAGCTGCAGGATGAGAAATTATACTTCATAATGGCAGATTAATTTGTTTATGGATGGCACAAAGAAGAAAGAGCGGGAAATTGAGACATTCAAGTTTCTTAGATAAGGCCAGATAGAGAAACAGTCATTAGGATCAGAGAAAGGTATTTGTTTCAGTCTTTTTAAGCTTCATTGTTGCTGCATAAAATCAATGAAGCAAAAAAACATATTATAATCCTTTTAATTTTACAGTTCTTATGAGCATCATATACAAGAAATCTGGTTTAAGGCCTAGCCTGTATCCTTAATGAGGAAACACATTATGAGTCTGCATTATACAAAAGGAGTTATCAAGTCAATCTCTCAGGCACAAAGTTATTAATCCAGGAATTTCTCTAAGAATTAAATAAAGTTAAAAAGAAAATGATTGTTTAACACTTTCAAGAATTCTGGAAGTGTGCTAAGAGGAGATAAAAATAAGTTAGCGGGTGGTGTGTTGAAAGTTAATCCTTTATAACCCTTTTTTCAAGGGTGGCAGAGACTTAGAAGAATACTAGCTGGCACTTGCCAAAAAAAAGTGTCTTTATAAGATATTTCTTTTTTACTTCTCTACCTTTTCCACAGGGGTTAACTTTTTCTCAATTAGCAGATTAGGAACCCAGGAACCCATCGTTTATGCCATTCTAAGCAAGGCTGAGATAAAGGAAAATAGATCACACTTACATCTTCCTTCCCTCTACAAATGAATCCTAGAGCTTCTTGTCAATTCTAGCTTACTTAAAGTATTACCACTTTTGTTAAGAATGTTCACTGTGTTCTTGATCATGATAGCATATAAAAGAAAATTTGATTTTGATTTGAGTTATGATCAATCCTTATTGGATAGTAATAATTACATATAAGTAAGCAATATGGAACAATCTCTTGACAAACTATTCATTAATTATAAAGTGTTTGGCTTTCAGTGGACTAAAGATATCATCTATGATCTAAGTTCCAGGGAAAAGTTTTAAAGTGGATTAGAGTGGAAACGCATATCTGAACAAAAAACAATTATTTAGACTATTGGGTTTCCTCCTTGGCACACATTTATCCTACAGTATAGTGCGAACATTCCAGTTCCTCAGTTTTCTGTTTTGTGAAGTATTCTGTGCTTTGTAGCTTGTTTGGAAAATCACAGTTTATTCTATGGCACACAGGTATTGTGTGGTATAGATGAATTCCACATTACAGATGTAAGACATGAAGACTACTGTTTTTGAACAAAGTTATGTTTTACCCTCCATCTGGGTTGCTTTCTTCACATTTGCTGAGAACTTGAAGAAAGGTAAGGTGTGGTAAAAAGGTAGCTGAATGTTTTCATCAGATTTTATAACACTGCTGATCAAAACAAACCCTTAAATCCATAGCAGTCAAACTGGTTGTTCTTCAGGGAACAACTTTGGTATGTTGAGCATTGCATCCAGATGCTGGACAATATACAAGCTGTGACAGGTACAGACTTACAGGAGTGGGACCATAATCCTGCTCAGCAAGTCAAGAATAACTTCCATGCCCTGTCTCTACTCTGAAATACCATTAGAGAGGGGACGCTGGGAAGGGAAAAAGAGGTTGCCTTTCTGATTAAAGTAATTTATGCATGGTTATAACATGCCTGTTGTTTCATCAAAGAAAGTGATTGGAAATGTGGTTTTGTGTTAAACTGACTGTGTTATGTGGTGGAATGATTGTTGCTGCTGTCCTTATTTTGTATGTCTGTATTATTTTTTACAAGTAAAAGTGATAAGAAATCAAATTATATGCTACAGTAAAGTAAATATACTAAATGTTACTATGGCAGAAACCTTTAGTTCCATGTAATGTCTCAATCCACGTAATTTATTTCAAGAGTTGTCAGCAAGAGGTCCATCCATCCATTTGTTTTTAAACTGACTGATCCAGTTCATGGCCGTGAGGGCCTGAGCCTACCCAGGCAACATAGTGAACAAGGCAAACCAGGTTTGAATAGAACACAAGTTCAACAAAGGACACATTCATACTCATATCCACACTATTACCAATATCAGACCAATTTAAAGTCACCATTTAACTTAACATACATAAAATAGAGTACAAAAAAAATAAGAGTATTCAACAAAAAGAAACAATTCCAGAGAAGTGAGGAAACAAACCATCTATAAGAAAATAGTTTATATTAAAAAAATAAAAATATCTATCACCCAAGTGTTTACAGACATACAGTAAATAAACTATGAAACCTAATTTATATTCTTTGGTGAAAATGTAACTACACAATGGCATATATCCTTTAAAGAAAATCAAGAAGTATACTTTAAGTAATTAATTGAACACGTCATCCAGATAACTTACCTTGCTCTGCTCAAGACAAATGAATCCTTTACTTTTACAACAGGTCCCAGGTCCGGACACTCCGAGTCATGGTACTGGCCACAGTCATCACACCCTGCGAAAATTGAAATTGTGTTTTTCTGAAAGGAGTACATGGACAACTGGCTAAGGTGACCATATAGATCGATACAACAATAAGTGTCAATCATTATTAAAACCTCTAGACTCTATAATCAAGCGTTGCTGCCTCTCAATTAGGAGACCTGGGTTTGCTTCCCGGTTCCTCCCTGCGTGGAGTTTGCATGTTCTCCCTGTGTCTGTGTGGGTCTCCTCTGGGTGCTCCGGTTTATTCCCACAGTCCAAAGTCATGCAGGTTAGGTGCATTGGCGATTCTAAATTGTCCCTAGTGTGTGCTTGGTATATGTGTATATATGTGTGTGTGTGTGCGCCCTGTGGTGGGCTGGCACCCAGCCCAGGGTTTGTTTCATGCCTTGCGCCTTGTGTTGGCTGGGATTGGCTCCAGCAGGCCCCTGTGAACCTGTAGTTAGGATATAGCGGGTTGGATAAAGGATGGATGGACTCTATAATCTATTAAGTATAGTACCAAACAACAATATGATATACCTTTTGGTGTTAAAAAAAAAAATCAGTGCTGTTCAATTATTTGCTCTGGAGGTATTAAAATATCAGCTAAGCTGGTACAATAATGTGACAGAATATAATATTCTTCGATTTATGTTAAAAAAAGCAAAGTGGTCCTAAAAGTACTAACATTGAATATTTAAAAAAATCTAAAATGCACCAATTGCGAATGAAGATAAACAATTGATAATGAGGAGATTATGTTAAAATATTTCCTGTTTTTATCCCTGTTCCAATAGCTTTGCAACCATAAATGAATAACCCTGGATGTATACTTACATACAAACAATGATTCATCCTCAACATTTTCGGTCATCTTTATTTTTCTGCAAAAAAAAAAAAACTCCTGTTGACAAAACAAGATCATATTTAATACATTATTAAAAGAAAGCATACAACTGTCAGTGTATCTCTCTCTT